>NC_090324.1:23593214-23905685 GCF_040869045.1 Eurosta solidaginis | reverse complement strand
TTGATTTCCTCGTGGCATCTTCTAGGCGCTTCCAGAATTTGCTTAGTTGCCGCCACATAATTATAACTACAGATGCACGTATATAGCTTCTCATATGCGTGTATTTGTGAGCGACACTTCAACAATTACAATTGCATAATTTTGGTAGCATCTCTTCTCTGCTGCATGTACGTACATATGTGTAGACATAATGATTGATTACTTTATGTAGATATAAGTGACAGTCTGCTTTATTGTTGTTGTGACTTCATTTACTTAGCATCAGACTAGGGATGAGAGTATCACCTAGTGTCACTCATATCGGTCACAATATTGTAACGAATTTACTGCAATTCCCCTTATTTGCAATCTTCTGCTGACGTTCGTATCGCTAAACTGTTGAATAAATATCTCCAATATTGAATAATGGAAAAATTGCCTTTATTAAAGTACTTCACAGTAACACTTATATTTTGCAACTAGCTTGCTTGATAACCAAACTGACTGATAGCTTAAATGAAACTGATCTCTCGCCTCCACTGTTGTCGCCCTTTTATACTGTCCGACCTCCTCGTTTCATATTTCTAGGCTTTTCTAATTCCAGAACTTACTAGTTAGTTATAAATTTCTCAGCTACAACTACAGATGTATAATTTTTATAGTTTCTCTCATACCCCGTGCGCTTGTATGTGTGAGCGACACTTACACAATCACAATTGCATACCTTTAGGAGCATTTCAGATAAGATATCTGCATGTGCTTGTGCGTTGCTCTCAGCTGCGTGTACCTACATATGTGTAGACATAATGATTGATTCGTTTATGTAGATACATAATGATTGATTTATGGATGTGCATGTAAGGCGCTGCTTAGCATCGGCTTAGAGGTGGCAGCACCCCTTAGTTTTGCTAATATTCGTAACACAGCCCTCCACTTAAGTCTGATCGTCCCGATCAGACAAATCTCCCGATGTAAACGCCGCTAGCATCTCCAAATGTACCACTCTTCTACTCCGTGGTTTCCCAGTGGTTTGTATGCGGTAGATGGTATCACTGATCTTCTTCACAACTTTGTACGGGCCTTCCCAACTGCACCGAATTTTGGATGGAACACCTTTCCGCCGGTGAGGGTTGTATAACAGTACCAAATCTGCCTCCAAGAAACATTCCGAATTATTGTTCTCATCGTACCCGCGTTTCATCTTACTACTCATTATCCTTGATCGTTCCCCCGCACTCTGTTGTTTGGCCAATGAACTTCTTTGTAGAGCTGGCCCTTGACGGATTGGCTTCACATACTCAATATCGTTCCGACGTTTCCCAACAGAAGTACGCGCTGGCTTGAAGCCACCCTTGCATTCTTTCTAGAAAATTCTTTCAGTCGTTTTAGTGCGTCCATAAGGTTTTGTCAATGCCAGTGTTTCTCTCGCAGGTACTTTTGATTTCGCTTTATTTGGCCCATTCGATCCATCAACCTTTGCTCGATCTACTTTCATTGACTTTCGTGGTCTCTGTCGAATCTTCTCCACCAGTACCCGATTAATGCTGAACCTTTTCTCCAAACTAAAGTTAAGTTGTATATCCTGGTTCTTATAGCGCATAATCTTTCTCCACATATCGATCCTGATGTCATGGTCAACTAAGAAGTTAACTCCCAATATGATTTCATCAACAATCTCCGCCACAATGAATTTATGTAGAACCATGACAATCCCAATTAGGATTTCACATATCACTTCTCCCTGGACTTGGTTATACTCGCCTGTGACCGTACGCAACCTTGCTCCAGGTAACGGTTTTACTCTCCTGTTGACTAAATCAGATCGAACCAAAGAATGAGAATCGCCCGTATCTACAGACAGTATACGCTCCTTGCCATCCACATTCCTTCTGACGGTAAGACTGCTTAATTTCCTTCCAATTTCAGATATCACAGGACATTCAATAGCTGGAGCTAGCTCTAGATTTTTACATCTGGCACGCTCTTGCCCATCCACGGGTGCGTCCGCATTTGCAAGATGAGCCAATCTTTCAATATCTGAAGCAAACTCCTGCAATGTCTCATTTGCTTTTTGGTAGCGGTTTTGCAACTCAATTTGGAATATCTGTTTTCTATGCTCGCTTCCATAACGTCGTTCTAAGCAGCCATCAATGCTTCATAACTGTTCCGTTCGTACTCTGGAATCGTATGTAGGATATCGGCAGCTGGTCCTTTCAATGCCACGAAGAGTGCAGCAACTTTATCTTCAGCATTCCTGTTGTTCACTGCTGCGGTCTTCTCAAACTGTAGCTTAAAGACCTGGAAAGGAACAGAACCGTCAAAGGATGGTGTTTTTACCTTTGGATTACTCGCTGAAACAGCTGGGCGGTTTAGTTGTAACTGCTCCATACGACCTTTTAACCCTTCTATCACGGCAATAATTTTGTCTTCGAGTTGTAAAATTTTTGCATCCTACCTTTCCAGTTTCACACAGAGCTGCGATAATACCTGTTCCGAATTTTGTGCCGACATTTCAGATACACGTGCCTCTTGCGCTTCCAATTGAGATGCCATAATTGTCTTCTGTTCTTCCAGTTGTGATGAAATTTGTGTTTCCTGTGCTTCAATCTTCGCTGTTATTTCTGACGAGATTTCTGACATTTGCGACGACATTGATGTTACTGTCGATGTTTGTGCAGATATTGCAGCCAAAATCATTTTCAAGTCTGTGCTCGTAACTGTCTGAGTAACTTTCTCTTCCATTTTTGTTGTTTCCTCGCCATCAAGATGAAAGACATACTCTTACACGTCAATTCCTTCTAATTCCATTGCCTGTCGTAGTCGTTCCTGAAGTTCTAGTTTAATGCCGGTTGTATTCAATCTACCGCTCTCCAACTCCTTCTTCTGTTGCTGGATCTTCAATTCACTTAACTTTGGCAAGTCCAAGTTGTATTCGAAGTCTTCGGAATTTATTCAACAATTCCTCTTCTGACACTAATTGTAACGAATTTACTGCAATTCCCCTTATTTGCAATCTTGTGCTAACGTTCGTATCACTAAACTGTTCAATAAATAACTCCACCATTGAATAATGGAAAAATGGCCTTTATTAAAGTACTTCACAATAACACTTATACTTTGCAACTAGCTTGCTTGATACCCAAACTGACTGATAGCTTAAATGAAACTGATCTCTCGCCTCCACTGTTGTCGCCCTTTTATACTGTCCGACCTCCTCGTTGCATATTTCTAGGCTTTTCTAATTCCAAAACTTACTAGTTAGTTATAAATTTCTCAGCTACAACTACAGATGTATACTTTTTATAGCTTCTCTCATACCCCATGCGCCTGTATGTGTGAGCGACACTTCCACAATCAAAATTGCATACCTTTAGAAGCATTTCAGATAAGATATCTGCATGTGCTTGTGCGTTGCTCTCAGCTGCGTGTACCTACATATGTGAAAACATAATGATTGATTCGTTTATGTAGATACATAATGATTTATTTATGGATGTGCATGCAAGGCGCTGCTTAGCATCGGCTTAGAGATGGTAGCACCCCTTAATTTTGCTAATATTCGTAACAATATATATAGTATATATATATATTTTTTTTTTTCGCAATTTCAGCCCCATTTTAACAGCTAGAAGCTTCAAATTTCACCAAATGCTCACGTATATAGCATATATTGTTTTGTAAAAAAGACATAGAGATCGGTGGTATATATATAATATATATCTCATACAACTGATTGTTCAGATAAGAAACTTTTAACAATATCTTCCCCATTTTAACAACTATAAGCTTCAAATTTCACCAAATGCTTACGTATATAGCATATATTATTTTGTGAAAAAATCGTAGAGTTTGGGTGTATATATAGTATATATCTCATACAACTGATTGTTCAGATAAGAAACTTTTAACAATATCTTCCCCATTTTAACAACTATAAGCTTCAAATTTCACCAAATGCTTACGTATATAGCATTTATTATTTTGTGAAGAAATCATAGAGGTCGGTGGTATATATAGTATATATCGAATACAACCGTATATAGCATATATTGTTTTGTGAAAAAATGATAGAGATCGGTGGTATATATATTATATATATGGTGGTATATATAATATATATGTATATAGTATATATATATATATATTTTCGCACTTTCTGCCACAATTTAACAGCTTACTTACTTACTTAATTGGCGCTTAACCGTCTAAACGGTTATGGCCGTCCAACAAGGCGCGCCAGTCGCTCCTTCGCTCCGCCAACCGGCGCCAATTGGTCACACCAAGGGAGTTTAAATCGTTTTCCACCTGGTCCTTCCAACGGAGTGGGGGCCGCCCTCTACCTCTGCTTCCATAGGCGGGTTCCGATAGAAACACTTTCTTGGCCGGAGCATCATCTTTCATTCGCATAACATGGCCTAGCCAGCACAGCCGCTGCGTTTTAATTCGCTGGACTATGTTGATGTCTGCGTATAGCTCGTACAGCTCATCATTAAATCTTCTTCGGTACTCGCCATCGCCAACGCGTAGAGGTCCATAAATCTTTCGAAGAACTTTTCTCTCGAACACTCCCAAAGCCGCTTCATCTGCTGTTGTCATGGTCCATGCTTCTGCCCCATATAGCAGGACGGGTACGATAAGTGACTTGTAGAGTATGATTTTCGTTCGCCGAGAGAGGACTTTACTTTTCAATTGCCTACCTAGTCCAAAGTAGCATTTATTGGCAAGATTGATTCTTCGCTGGATTTCAGTGCTGATGTTGTTGCTAATGTTGATGCTGGTTCCCAAATAAACGAAGTCTTTTACTATTTCGAAATTATGGCTGCCAACAGTAGCGTGGTTGCCAAGGCGCATATGCGCTGACTCTTTGCTCGATGACAGCAGGTACTTCGTTTTGTCCTCATTCACCATCAAACCCATCTTTACCGCTTCTTTTTCCAGCTTGGAGTAAGCAGAACTAACAGCGCGGGTGTTTAGGCCGATGATATCAATGTCATCAGCATATGCCAGTAATTGCACGCTTTTATAGTATATTGTTCCAGTGCGGTTAAGTTCTACAGCTAGTATAATTTTCTCCAGCATCAAATTAAAGAAATCGCACGATAGGGGGTCACCCTGTCTGAAACCTCGTTTAGTTTCGAACGGCTCGGAGAGGTCCTTCCCAATTCTGACTGAGCTGATGGTGTTGCTCAACGTCATTTTGCACAGCCGTATAAGTTTTGCGGGGAAACCAAATTCAGACATAGCGGCATATAGGCAGCTCCTTTTCATGCTGTCGAAGGCGGCTTTAAAGTCGACGAAGAGGTGATGTGTGTCGATTCTCTTTTCACGGGTTTTTTCCAAGATTTGGCGCATTGTGAAAATCTGGTCGATGGTAGATTTACCAGGTCTGAAGCCGCACTGATAAGGTCCAATCAGCCGGTTCACGGTGGGCTTCAATCTTTCGCACAATACACTTGAAAGGACCTTATATGCGATATTAAGAAGGCTGATTCCACGATAGTTGGTGCATTTTGCAGTATCCCCCTTCTTGTGGACTGGGCAAAGAACACTTAGATTCCAACCGTCGGGCATGCTTTCGTCCGCCCATATTTTGCTAAGAAGCTGCTGCATGCGCCTTACCAACTCCTCGCCGCCGAACTTGAATAGCTCCGCAGGCAATCCATCAGCGCCCACGGCCTTGTTGTTTTTCAATTTGGTTATTGCTATTCTAACTTCGTCATAATCGGGCGGGGGGGACATATATTCCATCATCATCGATTGCGGGATCGGGTTCTTCATCTCTGCGCGGTGAATTGCTGCCTCCATTTAGGAGAGCAGAGAAGTGTTCCCTCCATAATCTAAGCACTCTCTGGACATCAGTTACAAGGTCGCCGTTTTCATTCCTACAGGAGTTTGCCCCGGTCTTAAAACCTTCCGTCTGTCTCCGTATTTTTTGGTAGAATTTTCGGGCGTTGTTCCTGGTGGCTAGCAGCTCAAGCTCCTCGCACTCACGCCTTTCTGCTTCTGCTTTTTTCTGCCTGAAAAGGCGTCTCGCTTCCCTTTTCAACTCACGATAGCGTTCACACACTCCTCTTGTCGCGCTCGCTTTTAACGTAGCCCTGTATGCAGCGTCTTTTCTTTCGGTTGCAACGCGGCATTCTTCATCATACCAGTTGTTTTTTCGTGGCCGCCGGTAACCAATTTTTTCCTCGGCGGCAGTATGAAGTGCTTTGGAGATATGCTCCCACTGCTCCTGTATTCCTTCAGGATGAGTTGTGCCCTCAGAGAGCAGGTGTGAGAGTCGAGTTGCGAAATCATTGGCAGTCTGTTGTGATTGAAGCTTTTCGACGTCTAGCTTTCCTTGTGTTTTTTGTTCCTTGTTTTTAGCCGCGTTGAGGCGGGTGCGTATTTTGGCTGCAACGAGATAATGGTCCGAATCGATGTTAGGTCCTCGGATCGTTCGCACATCTAAAACACTGGAGGCATGCCGTCCGTCTATCACAACGTGGTCGATCTGATTGCGAGTATTTCGATCAGGAGACAGCCATGTAGCTTGATGTATCTTTTTATGCATGAACCTCGTGCTTGATATGACCATGTTTCGAGCACCGGCAAAGTCAATCAGCCTCAGTCCGTTAGGAGAAGTTTCATTGTGTAGGCTGAACTTTCCGACTGTAGGGCCAAAAACACCTTCTTTGCCCACCCTGGCGTTAAAGTCGCCAAGCACGACTTTTATATCATGACGGGGGCAGCGCTCGTATGCGCGTTCTAATTGTTCATAATAGAAGCTTCAAATTTCACCAAGTGCATACGTATATAGCATATATTAGGTGTATTTTTTTTCAAGCGAGCTTGAAGGAAACGCTTCAACTAGCTAAACAGTTTCATTATGCCAAAAACATACAGATGGTGGAGGTTTATCAGATAATTGTTACTTTTTTTCGCTGCTATGACATTTCTACTTCTAGCGCAGTATGTTTTTGACACTCAACCGGAGAATTACAAAAACAAAATACATGAAATGCGTGTGTTTGTTCGTATGTATGTCACCCTGCCTCCACGCTGTTATCTTGTTATTTTTGTTTATCTGCACATTCGTATGTTCATTTCATTCGCTCGTTGACAATAGTGCCCTGTTTTTGAATGTGCAACGCTGTACAACACTATCAATCAGGTCGATGGTATATATAGTATATATCGAATACAACCGTATATAGCATATATTGCTTTGTGAAAAAATCATAGAGATCGGTGGTATATATATTATGTATATGGTGGTATATATAATATATATATGTATATAGTATATATATATATTCGCACTTTCTGCTCCATTTTAACAGCTAGAAGCTTCGAATTTCACTAAATGCATACGTATATAGCATATATAGTTGCCTGAAAAAATCATAAAAATCGGTGGTATATATATTATATACCCCATATAAACTGTCATTTTAGCCCCTTTTTTACGGCTAGAAGCTTCAAATTTCATCAAATACTTACGTTTACGTCATATATTGTTGAAATACGTGATTCGTAGTCATAGTTTTTACATGCAGACCACAAAAAACGTGAAACTTTGCATCCTCACACAAAATACCTACCTATTTTTATACCTTTCATGAAAATGAAATGGTATATTAACTTTGGCATGAATCTCAAAATTGTAAGTCCTTAAAAGAAAATAGATAGATCCACCATTAATTATACCGAAATAATCAGGATGAAGAGCTGAGTTGATTTAGCCATGTCCGTCTGTCCGTCTGTCTGTTCATATGCTAACTAGTCCCTCAATTTTTGAAAAATCTTGATAAAATTTGGTGAACGGGTATATTTAGGTGTCCGACTAGACATTTGTCGGAACCGGCCGGATAGGACCACTATAGCATATATCCTCCATACAACTGATTTTTCAGAAAAAGAGGATTTCAATTTTCAACGAATGCTTACGTATATAGCATAAATTGTTGTCTGAAAAAATCATAGAGATCGGTGGTATATATAGCATATATATGGTGGTACTTTACTTTTTTGGATGCTTGGGTTTTACACACGGTCCAAAAACTTAAGGCCAGAAAAAAGTACAAGGACATTAAGTTTGACCTTTTGACTATCCGATCGATGATTTTAAAAATCAAGAGTGTTGATAGTAAGTTTTTGCAGAACTTCGAAACAAAAAACGTCGATTTTTACACTTTTTCAAGCGATACCCTTAATTTTTTTTTTTGAATTTTTTCGATAAAATTTTAGGGCATCGCTGAAACGCTATGAAATTTAAACCGAATGTTGTTTTTGGGACGGAGATTCTAAAAGTATGAGCGAAATTAATGTACCCCTCCAATACTCAATACTATCATCAATCAAACTAGCGGTACTTTTTTTGTCATTTTCAATATTGACAGTTTTTTGCTTATAGCTTTTTGTGGCAACTGAGTATTGAAATTTGAATTATGCACGATAATAGCCTATTAGGGACTAAAAATACCTGGGCTTCAAATTTGAGGTGCCCCTTTCAGTTTTGAAGGTAGAGGCAGAAAAGTGGAAGCACTTGGTTGTGTAAATTTTTTTCAGGAGCATGTTTTTTTGTGGGTACAGCTACAATTTTACTTTTATCACTTCATACCCGTTTGTTAATTTTTTCTCTACACCACAGTAGTATACCATCAATTGCCTAATCTGGGAGTATTCACCCAAGGAAAGTTATTGATGTTTGAACATGGGGCAAATATACGAAATTTCCGACAAAAATTGGCAATCGTCAAAAAGTGTAGAAAACATGTTTTTTTTTAACCAGGTTTTATTTAAAAGTAAATGAAAAGAAACACAAATTTGGTACAAAAATTAAAAAAAAAAAATTTCTACACTTTTTGACGATTGCCAATTTTTGTCGGAAATTTCGTATATTTTCCCCATGTACAAACATCAATAACTTTCCTTGCGTGAATATTCCAAGATGAGGCAATTGATGGTATACTACTGTGGTGTAGAGAAAAATTAACAAATGGGTATAAAATATTTTACGGTTACCCGGTTTCATATTTTTGCCGATATCTCTAAAACCGTGTTTCGGGTATCAAGAAAATTCTATTATGTTGTTCTTTGGTCAAAATAATGAAACACGTGTTTTTTCGGATTTATCGGCAATTGAATTCCATAAAATGCAGTCGTCTTTTATTCACCTATTTATTCAAATGTCAATAACTTTGTCAAAAATTAACCGATTCTCATGATTTTTTCTTTGAAATGTTCGTTATAATATTTACTTTTATATAACTTTATAAGCAATAGCATATAGTTTAAAACAAAAATTGTTCAGTATTTAGTAAAAAGTTATGACTTTTTTCAAAAATTAATTTCTCAAAACACGTTACTTTGTTTTGTTTAAACTTTTTCTATATTAAGTGAACAGTTCGTATTTCAACTTGGCTAAACGGCTATTAGCCGAAACTTGTTGTTTTCGAGATATGAATTTTTGAAAATTAAACCATTTTTTCCCCCATTTATTGATGCAATGCATTACACCATACAATAACTTTGTCGAAAATTAGCCGATTCTCATGATTTTCTCTTTGAAATGTTTGCTATTACTTTTAATTTTATGTAAATTTATAAACAATTGCATATAGTTACAAAAAAATTATTTTTTTAGTATTTAGTAAAAATGTATGACTTTTTTTTCAAAATTAATATTTCAAAAAAAACGGTTATTGTTTTTTGTTTAAACTTTTTCTGTATCGAGTGAGCAGTTTATATTTCAATCAATGCAAAATGCTTAAAATTAATGAAAATATCACATTTGTTATTAAAAACATTCGTTTGTTGTTATTTTCAGAATTACAGTGATTTTGTAACAGGACATGGCAAAGGCTCTTGTGACGGCATTGTAGGTTTAGTGAAATATTTTGTCATATTCTGAAAAATACCAATAAATGAATGTTTTTAATAAAAAATGTGATATTTTAATTACTTTTAAGTATTTGGAATTGATCGGAATGGAATTCATATTTCGAAAACAACGAGTTTTGGCTAATGGATATTTACCCATCTTGAAATAGAGACTGCTCGCTCGATATAGAAAAAGTTCAAACACAAAAATAACGCTTTTTTAAATTATTAATTTTTGAAAAAAAATCATAAATTTTTACTAGCTACTAAAAAATCATTCTTTTTTTACTATTTGCAATTGTTTATAAATTTATATAAAATTAAAAGTAATAACGAAAATTTCAAAGAAAAAATTATTGACAGTTGAAGAAATAGGTGAATAAAATATCGATTGCATTTTATCGAATTCAGTTGCCGATAAATCCGAAAAAAAATTTTTTTGAGGCAAAAAAAAACACGTATTTCATTATTCTGACCAAAGAACAACATATTAAAATTTCATCGAAATCAAAAATTATGTCCTGCGCGGACCGGGTGCCTTGAAATGGAATGAGCCTATATCTCTTTGAGGCATTATGTAAGACGAGTAACGGCGATGCACTATAGCTCCAATTTACTCCTCAATGTTTCTAACAAAAAGATATTTGAGTGATACCATGATTCAAAAAAAAATTTTTTTCTCCAAAAAAACCTAAGTTTGGCGGATTTCCCCGTATATATATAGTATATATATATATATTTTCACAATTTCAGCCCCGTTTTAAGCTAGAAGCTTCACATTTTATCAAATGCTTACGTATATAGCATATATTGTTGTCTGAAAAAATCATAGATATCGGTGATATATATAGTATATATCGTCGCTGCGCCAACAAAAAGAGCTATACGTTTTTCAGCAACTTTTCAGGAGAGCAAAAAAACCGCTTCCTGGTGATCCTAGAGAATAGTTTTTTCTAGTTTGCATTGTTAACTAATGATACTACACATATGTAATAGACTTGTGCAATTTTTTTTTTTACTTTTTTTGACCAACCTCTTCGCATGAAGCATTTGCGCCGTTTTACAGCACATAGCTCTTTTACAAGCAAAGATTTACATATATATCCTCCACATAAATGCGATTAGACGTTGCTCTGCAATAGTGACTAGGTACCTTTGGTAGTATATCCAGCCACTTTAAAACAGAATCAGACCTTGTTGGTCTTGGCTCCTTTGGCAAGGATACGGATATAGACGATGAAGGTCTTGACTTCTTTGGCAAGGATACTGTATTATTTATTCCCACCCAATGAGTAAATACATTTTTGTCTAAATCAAATGTAGCTAGAAAAAACTCTTTACATACACGAATCTTGTTTCCATTAGATGCTGTCAAAAAGCAATAAAATCCAAATATTTTTCTTTGTTTTTTATGGGAAGGGTTTCGCTTGATTATTTTGCGAGTTCGTACTAATCCATTAAGATATGCCCTCTTTGCAGCCCATGAAGGTAAACTCCAAAAATAATTAAAATACTTAACACGTGCATCTTCGTCCATTGCCGAACAAACAAAACTTCGTTCGGTTTTTTGTCTGCCAGGTGCTTACATGTTTGTTTCCTGATTTCCCTTCCCTTTTTTGAATAAATACAACATCGTTTACATTCTTTTCATTTTTTACCCATTTTAATCCTTCATATTTTTTTCCTAAAAGTCTCAATCTCCGGTTTTTTTTAATTCGTTTCCCCTTCCCTATTTTACCTTCTGACTCAATTTCTTCGCTATCTTTCGGGTTACCCTCTGGTATATAAATAATCCAGTCTCTTCGTTAAGGAAGCATCCCGTTGCTTCCATATTTTGACCGCTATCACTCTTAAGGTCCTCGAATAAGCCGGTTTCTTCATTGAGATTGCATCCCATTTTTTCCATATTTCAACTGTCCAAAAATGTACAATTATGGTAATTTAAAGCGTTATTTTAAGTCTATGACTTTTTACCTGTTTTAAAGCTTGGATTTCAATAATAGGATGGTTAATATCTATGTATAGTCTTCGGGACACCTGAACTATATGTACATAGCTTTTTTTAAATAATTTTTTTACACAAAAATAGAAGCAGGTTCGCCTGCAATCAAAAACAATTATACGCAAGTAGATGTATAACTGATTTTACAGAGCATTTCTACTACTGAGAGCATATAGCTGTTTTTGATAACTTCTAACCAAAGAAAGATATCAGAAAACGGCAAATGCAGAAATGTGGCTAGCAGATAGTGCTAAATAAATATGTAATAAAAAAAATCGAAAAAAATACATATAACTCAATTTGTTGGCGCAGCGACGATATGTATATCATACAACCGATTGTTCAGATAAGAAACTTTTCGCAATTTCTGCCCCATTTTAACAGCTATAAGCTTCAAATTTCACCAAATGCATACGTATATAGCATATATTTTTGTCTGACAAAATCTTAGAGATCGGTGGTATATATATTATATACCCCATATAAACTGTCATTTTTGCCCCTTTTTTACGGCTAGCAGCTTCAAATTTCACCAAATTTCATCAAATACTTACGTTTATCTACGTCATATACTGTTGAAATACGTGATTCGTAGTCATAGTTTTTACATGCAGACCACAAAAAACGTGAAACTTTGCATCCTCACACAAAGTACCTACCTATATTTATAACTTTCATGAAAATGAAATGGTATATTAACTTTGGCACGAATCTCAAAATTGTAAGTCCTTAAAAGAAAATAGATAGAGCACCCATTAATTATACCGAAATAATCAGGATGAAGAGCTGAGTTGATTTAGCCATGCCCGTCTGTCTGTTTGTATGCAAACTAGTCCCTCAATTTGTGAGATATCTTGATAAAATTTGGTGACCAGTGTTGTCTGAAAAAATCATAGAGATCGGTGGTATATATAGTATATATCTCATACAACCGATTGTTCAGATAAGAAACTTTTCACAATATCTGCCCCATTTTAATAGCTATAAGCTTCAAATTTCACCAGTTGCTTACGTATATAGCATATATTGTTGTGTGAAGAACCTTAGAGATCGGGGCTTTATATAGTATATATATGGTGGTATATATCTATATATATAGCATTTTCAGGTCAAATGAGACTTTTTTCATTTTAATTGAAACTTCTTTCATTTTAAATGAAACTTTTTTCATTTTAAATGAAACTTTTTTCATTTCAAATGAAACTTTTTCAACTCAAATTAAACCATACTATTAAGGTAATTGGCAATATTTTTATATCGTACTTTATAACGCTATTTATCAAATTTTTCTTTAATACACCTATTTCTAATTAGCCACATTGAAGGCAACCGTTGCCGTTTGATCGTTTCACTTTTTAATAGATATAGTAGCAGGGTTATACGCTAGGCAACTTATATACTACAGTTTAACCACCCACTGAAAATAAGCACCTATATTTTTTACTTGTATCTACTCCTCTTATATATAAAGTACATTCTTCTTCTACATATACTTCGTTAATAACGTAGGAATAAAGCAACGTAGAGAACAAATAGAAGGAACCAAAGAGCATGGTGTGAGCGTATTTCCTATTCACTGTCTGACACCAACTAACACATCGGTTGAATACTCTGTATTATGCTTTTCTCTTTGACCAACGTCTTACCAAACAACATAGAACGATAGCAAGGTATTGAGAGAAACATTACTTTTTGTTTTACAACAACTAAGGCATGACGTAGATGAATGCGTTTATAACCATTTTCAACTATCGTAGGAGTGCGGGTTCGACTCCACTCCCGGGAGAAAAGGCTTTGAAGAGATTTACAAGGTATAATCGAAACAGCTGTCGCCTTGTCCGTCCTGATGTCACGTTGTTTTAATTTTTCCCAAATTACTAAATAAATTATACAATTAAAAATTGCTTGAAATAAATGTTTTCATACATTTAAAGCGATACGGGCAATCCCCGGTTAACTCACATAAATAGACAACATTTGGTGAATTCGTTGTAGTTCTATAAATAGAACAAAAACAACAACAAATACCAAGTTTCTCTCTGCCTTACAAACAGGCATAACTTCAACACATAACTACATTCGAATTATGTAATGTGAGGAAGATAGTATATGCGAAAAGAAGGCAATTAGGAAAAACTTTCCAACAACTAAGGCACGACGTAGCTGAATGCGTTTATAACCATTTTCAACTATCTTAGGAGTGCGGGTTCTACTCCCAATCACGGGAGAAAAGGCTTGGAAGAGATTTACAAGGTATAATCGAAACAGCTGTCGCCTTGTCCGTCCTGATGTCACGTTGTTTAAATTTTTCCCAAATTATTAAATAAATTATAAAATTAAAAATTGCTTGAAATAAATGTTTTCATACATTTAAAGCGATACGGGCAATTCCCGGTTAACTCATATAAGTAGACAACATTTGGTAAATTCGTTGTAGTTCTATAAATAGAACAAAAACATCAACAAATACCAAGTTTTTCTGAAAACCGCCTTACAAACAGGCATAACTTCAACACATAACTACATACGAATTATGTAATGTGTGGAACATAATATATGCGAAAAGAAGATAATTGGGAAAAACTTTACAACAACTAAGGCATGACGTAGCTGAATGCGCTTATAACCATTTTCAACTATCGTAGGAGTGCGGGTTCGACTCCCACTCCCGGGAGAAAAGGCTTTGAAGAGATTTACAAGGTATAATCGAAACAGCTGTCGCCTTGTCCGTCCTGATATCACGTTGTTTAAATTTTTCCCAAATTATTAAATAAATTATAAAATTAAAATTTGCTTGAAATAAATGTTTTCATACATTTAAAGCGATACGGGCAATCCCTGGTTAACTCATATAAGTAGACAACATTTGGTTAATTCGTTGTAGTCCTATAAATAGAACAAAAACAACAACAAGTACCAAGTTTCTCTGAAAACCGCCTTACAAACAGGCATAACTTCAACACATAAGTACATACGAATTATGTAATGTGTGGAAGATAATATATGCGAAAAGAAGGCAATTGGGAAAAACTTTACAACAACTAAGGCATGACGTAGCTGAATGCGCTTATAACCATTTTCAACTATCGTAGGAGTGCGGGTTCGACTCCCACTCCCGGGAGAAAAGGCTTTGAAGAGATTTACAAGGTATAATCGAAACAGCTGTCGCCTTGTCCGTCCTGATATCACGTTGTTTAAATTTTTCCCAAATTATTAAATAAATTATAAAATTAAAAATTGCTTGAAATAAATGTTTTCATATATTTAAAGCGATACGGGCAATCCTTGGTTAACTCATATAAGTAGACAACATTTGGTTAATTCGTTGTAGTTCTATAAATAGAACAAAAACAACAACAAGTACCAAGTTTCTCTGAAAACCGCCTTACAAACAGGCATAACTTCAACACATAAGTACATACGAATTATGTAATGTGTGGAAGATAATATATGCGAAAAGAAGGCAATTGGGAAAAACTTTACAACAACTAAGGCATGACGTAACTGAATGCGTTTGTAACCATTTTCAACTATCGTAGGAGTGCGGGTTCGACTCCCACTCCCGGGAGAAAAGGATGTGAAGAGATTTACAAAGCATAATCGAAACAGCTGTCGCCTTGCCCGTCCTGAAGTCACGTTGTTTAAATTTTTCCCAAATTATTAAATAAATTATAAATTAAAAATTGCTTGAAATAAATGTTTTCATACATTTAAAGCGATATGGGCAATCCCCCGTTAACTCATATAAGTAGACAACATTACTTTTGCCAACTATATTAGTAGAGCATGTGGGCTGTGGAGAGATCTTTTTTAACTATGCCGAAAAACATTACCGTAAAAAGTGATCTTTTCTACTCTGTGGCGCAGTCACATTGCACTTCACTCGTTTAGGCCTTTCAAAACAAAAACATATATTCCATTATTTTTCATTGTATATTGTATTTAAATGTAATACTTACAATATATACATTAGACTGGGTCGATTTATTAACCGAGATAGCGCCATCGATTTTTCGAGAGGATTTGGGCTGAGGAAACAAAATTTCTACTACGTATACCAAAAAAAATAATTTTCGAACCTGCGAAATTTAATTTTTTTTTTTTTTTTACTTTTTTTCGACTTTGGTTTTTAAGGTTTTTTTCATGACCTACTAAAAAATTGTATTTGATTGTATAATTTTCAAGTACACCAACGTTTTTAGCGGACGTTTTTGGGTCGGACAGGGTATACATATTGTAACGAATGTTAGCAGCACTGAGCGATGCTATCGTCTCTAAGCCGATGCTAAGCAGTGACGTGAATGCACATCAATAATTCAATCATTATGTATCTACATAAACGAAAAAATAACAGCGTCAACATATATGTACCATGTACGTATACGAGCAGCGGAGAGTCAAGGCACTAACACATGCATATATCTGAGAAGTTTGAGAGCTACTGCACTAGTAGATTCTGGAAGCGCCTAAGAGATGTACAAAATTGTGCAATTTTAGTTATAGCTGAGAAGTTTGAGAGCTCATGGACAATTCTAGTAGATTCTAGAAAAATGCGAACGAGGAAACCAAAGAGTATAAAAGGCAACAGATGTAGAGGCGCTGCAATTCAGTTTGATTTGAGTTGATCAGCAGTTACGACTAAGACGATATCTAGCGAGCAATAGCAGTATTATTTTGAATAGTGGAGTTTCATTTGAGCTATCAGTTTGGTTATTAAGCTATTCGTTGCACAGTTACTGTTGTGAAGTATTTTAATAAAGGCCATTTTTCCATTATTCAATATTGGAGTTATTTATTCAACAGTTTAGTGATTCGAACTTAGCAGAGGATTGCAAATAAGAGGATTTGCAGCAAATTCGTTACAATTGGTGTCAGGAGAGGAATTGTTGAATAAATTCCAGAGGACAACAAGGACATGGCAAAGTTCAGTGAATTGAAGATCCAGCAACTAAAGAAGGAGTTGGAGAGCTGTGGATTGAATACAAGTGGCGCTAAACTCGAACTTCAGGCAGGGCTACGAGAGGCAATGGAAGCAGAAGGAATTGATGTGGACGAGTATGTCTTTTATCCTGATTAGGACGAGACAACAGCAAAAATTGAAGAGAAAAGTGAAACACCGCAGACAATGGCGAACACAGACCTGAACATGATGTTGGCTGCAATATCGGCACAAATGTCCGAAATGTCATCACAAATTTCTACACAGCTCGAAGAACAGAAGACATATATGGCATCCCAACTGGAGTCGCAAGAGACACGTATAACATCTAAGATGGAAACACAAGAGGAGCGCTTATCATTGCAGCTGGCGCAAATGTCTTCGCAGTTGGAAGCACAGGAAGCAAGGGTAACATCAAAGCTGGAAGCACAGGATACAAAAATTGTGCAGCTCGAGGACAAAATTGATGCTGAGATAGAAGCTTTGAGAGGTCATATACAGGAGTTGCAATTAAATCACCCAACAGTCTCAGCGAGTAATCCAAAGGTAAAGACTCCATCTTTTGACGGCTCTGTTCCTTTCCAGGTCTTTAAGCTTCAGTTTGGGAAGACCGCAGCAGTGAACAACTGGAATGTGGAAGATAAAGTTGCCGCACTCTTCGTAGCATTGAAAGGACCAGCTGCCGAAATCTTACAGAATATTCCAGAGTACGAACGGGACAGTTATGATGCATTGATGGCTGCTGTAGAACGGCGATACGGAAGCGAACACAGGAAACAGATATTTCAAATAGAATTGCAAAACCGCTACCAAAAAGCTAACGAGACTTTGCAGGAGTTTGCTTGGGACATTGAAAGATTGGCTCATCTTGCAAATGCGGATGCACCCGTGGAATACACGGAAAGAGTGAAGATTCAGAGCTTTATAAATGGCACACGGGACGTCGAAACGAAGCGAGCCACATACGCGAACCCAAAGCAAACATTTTCTGAAACGGTATTCCATGCATTGACTCAGGAAACGGCGTCATTATTGAGTAAACCAGCATACAAAGCTCATCGTGTGGAAGTAGAAAGGCCAGAGTGGGTAGATACAATTTTGGAAGCTCTGAAGGGATCACAACAGAAAAATTCCGGAGTTATGAAATGTTTCAAGTGCGGTAACCCAGGTCACATTGCACGTCATTGCAGTAGCAATTCCAATAGTTCCAACAATGTGGGTGACCGTAAACGCAGAGCTGAAGGAGACGAGCAAATCTCCAAATCCACTCAATCGTTAAACTAAAGCGAGTCAGCCGCAAGGGGCGACAGCTGGCTCCCTCAATTGAATGCCCCATAATCTCTATCTCGCAAATTGGAAGAAGGTGAAGCAATCTTACTGTCGGAGAACATGTGGATGGAAAGGAACGTTTACTGACTGTAGATACGGGTGCATCCCATTCCATCATTCGATCAGATTTAGTCAACAAGAAGAAAAGACCATTGCTTGGAGCAAGATTACGTACAGCCACGGGAGAGGACACCCAGGTAATTGGAGAAGTAGAATGGGAAGTAGGAATTGGGAACGTCACGGTACTTCACAATTTTATAGTGGCAGGTATTGTTGATGAAATCATAATTGGACTTCTTAATCAACCAAGGCATCAAGATCGATATGCAAAGCAAGACGATGCGATATAAGAACATGGATGTGCCACTTAATTTCGGCTACGAGAAAGGCTACAGCAATAAACGAGTGCTGGTGGAAGAGAGTCAGCAAATACCACCGAAATCCGAAGCAGTCATCTGGGCAAAGATTAATGGAGGTTGTGGGACGAACAAATTGTGTGTTGTCGAAGCAGCAAACAAATCAGCACTGAACGTACTTGTAAGAAAAACCCTGGCTATGACAAAACAAGATGGATGTATTCCGGTAAGAGTACTCAATGAGTTCAAGTCACCATTCAATTTGACCAAAGGAGCTATTTTGGGAAGATGCCTAGAGGCTGAAGTAGTTATTAACTGCGAACAGCTCGATGAAAACGTTTCATCTAGTAATACTGATCTTTCAAATGACATAACGGCATGGACGCAGGGGCTAGAGGAAGCCTTTCAGAGTAAGGCAAAACAACTGCTCATAAAATACGCGAACATATTTGACCAGGATGGTTCCAAACCAGGCCGCACATCAAATTGACACTGGAGATACGAGGCCGATCCGTCAAGCTCCACGTAGTGTTCCACTGGCGAAGCGGGAAGTTGTGAGTAAAATCATACAAGAAATGAGTGACAGCGGCGTCATCGAACCATCAGCTAGTCCATGGAGCTCACCGGTAGTACTTGTAAAGAAGAAGGATGGAAAAATTAGGTTTTGCGTGGACTACCGAAAGTTGAATGACATTACGAAAAAGGATAGCTACCCGTTGCCAAGAATTGACGACACTCTGGACTCGCTATCTGGTACGAAATGGTTTTCCACACTGTACTTGAAAAGCGGCTACTGGCAAGTTGAAGTGAAGGAGGAAGATAAAGAGAAAACAGCCTTCAGTGTCGGTGATGGTCTTTGGCAATTTACAGTGATGCCTTTTGTGCTTTGTAATGCACCAGCTACTTTTGAGAGACTCATGGACCAGGTACTGAAATGACTACATTGGAAAATTTGCTTGGTGTACCTGGACGACATCATCGTAGTGGGCAAGAGTTTTGATGAACATCTTAAAAACTTGGAGGAAGTTTTCCAGAGAATAGCTGGCGCTGGTCTGAAGTTAAGTCCCAAAAAGTGTGCGCTGTTTAAAAAGGAAGTAAATTATTTGGGCCACAAGGTAACGACAGAAGGTGTCTATACAGCGAATGAAAAGATAGAGGCAGTAAAGAATTGGCCAAGACCAAAGTATCTGCATGAATTGAGAAGTTTCCTTGGGCTGTGCACATATTACCGCCGATTTGTACCAAATTTTGCCAGCGTAGCCCATAGTCTCCACGAGCTAACAAGGAAAAATAAAGCTTTTGAATGGAAGAAGGAGCAAGAAGTAGCTTTCCGAACATTGAAAGAGCGGTTGTGCACTGCCCCAATGTTAGCATACCCGATTCCAGGAGCAACATTTATTCTTGATACAGATGCGAGCGGATATGCTATAGGAGGCGTTTTATCACAACTGGTCGATGGACAAGAGAAGGTAGTTGCATGTTACAGCCGTTCTATTGGAAAACCAGATAGGAACTATTGCGTTACACGGAGAGAGCTGTTGGCATTGGTAGAGTGCATTAAACATTTTCACAAATACCTCTACGGCCAGCGAATCCGTGCCAGGACAGATCACGCAGCGTTGAAATGGCTTCTGCAGTTCCGTAATCCAGAAGGACAATTGGCACGGTGGATCGAGCGACTACAAAGCTATGACTTTTCCATTGAGCATCGAAAAGGTAGTACCCATGGAAATGCTGATGCAATGTCACGAAGACCATGTAGTCTGGAATGCAAGCACTGCTCAAAGGCCGAAGCTAAAGAAGACATTATAGATGTCCGGCTAATGACTATAACGTGCACGGATGAATGGGACAAGGAACAATTAAGAAAGTGTCAGCTAGAAGATACAGATCTGTCACATGTTATGCAAGGGCTCGAACGAAACGAAAGACCAAGCAGAGAGGAGATGTCAGCAGAGAGTCCCATTGCGAAGTCATATTGGGCACAGTGGAACAGTTAAAAATTGATATCCGGTTGCTTGCATCGAGTATGGGAGAGTGAGGATGGTCAATTCAAGAAGAAACTGATAGTTGTTCCCAGGAAGAGGATTCCTGACGTGCTCAGCGAGCTGCACAATGGTCCAAGTGGAGGTCATCTTGGAATCACGAAGAAACTCGAGAAAATTAAGCAGAGATTCTATTGGGTTGGTTGCCGTCAGTCGGTCACCGAGTGGATTGCCAACTGCGAGGTATGCAACAGAGCGAAAGGGCCCAAAACCCGAAGTCATGGCCAGATGAAGCAGTATATTTCAGGTGCACCATTTGAAAGGATCGCCATGGATGTCGCAGGTCCATTTCCTACTAGCAACCGCGGAAACAAATACGTACTGGTGGTTATGGATTATTTCAGTAAATGGCCAGAGGTATGCCCAATCCCAAAC
Source organism: Eurosta solidaginis (assembly GCF_040869045.1). NCBI lineage: Eukaryota > Metazoa > Arthropoda > Insecta > Diptera > Tephritidae > Eurosta > Eurosta solidaginis. Next base: position 23,884,796 of record NC_090324.1, on the reverse strand, counting down.
CAAGAAGCAGAAACAGTAGCAGAAGTGGTTAAAAACGAATGGGTTGCAAGGTATGGTGTACCAATGGAGTTTCATTCTGACCAAGGCAGGAATTTTGAATCAGCTGTGTTCCAAGAAATGTGCAAGAAGTTGGGCATTCGAAAAACACGGACAACTGCATTGCATCCTCAGTCGGATGGTATGGTGGAACGCTTCAATAGAACATTGGAGGAGCATTTAAGGAAAGTAGTAGACAAGTACCATAAGGACTGGGATACACACATATCATTATTCTTGATGGCCTACCGATCGCCAGTACATGACACAACGGGCCAAACTCCCGCAAAGTTAATTTTTGGCAATGACCTTCGACTGCCAGCTGATTTGAAGTATGGGATAGATGCCGATGCGGAGAGGAATGTTAAGAAATCCACTGGTGTCTTGGAAGAAGAGCTGAGAGAGATACACGATCTGGTAAGGCAACGAGCAAAGATTATGAGTGACAAGATGAAAGCGAGGTACGATAAAGCAATTAATTCGGAAGGGTTTCAGGAAGGAGATTTGGTGCTGCTATATAACCCACAACGAAAAAAAGGTTTGTCCCCGAAATTGCAGTGTAACTGGGAAGGCCCATACAAAGTTGTAAAACGGATTAACGATGTAGTGTACCGCATACAAACCATTGGAAAACCACGAACCAAAATGAAAGTGGTTCATTTGGAGAGGTTAGCAGCGTTTAGATCGAGAAATTTGTCTTATCGGGACGATCAGACTTAGGTGGAGGGCAGTGTAACGAATGTTAGCAGCACTGAGCGATGCTATAGTCTCTAGGCCGATGCTAAGCAGTGACGTGAATGCACATCAATAATTCAATCATTATGTATCTACATAAACGAAACAATAACTGCGTCAATATATATGTACCATGTACGTATACGAGCAGCGGGAGTCAAGGCACTAACACATGCATATATCTGAGAAGTTTGAGAGCTGCTGCACTAGTAGATTCTGGAAGCGCCTAAAAGATGTATAAAATTGTGCAATTTTAGTTATAGCTGAGAAGTTTTAGAGCTCATGGACAATGCTAGTAGATTCTAGAAAAATGCGAACGAGGAAACCAAAGAGTATAAAAGGCAACAGATGTAGAGGCGCTGCAATTCAGTTTGATTTGAGTTGATCAGCAGTTACGACTAAGACGATATCTAGCGAGCAATAGCAGTATTATTTTGAATAGTGGAGTTTCATTTGAGCTATCACTTTGGTTATTAAGCCATTCGTTGCACAGTTACTGTTGTGAAGTATTTTAATAAAGGCCATTTTTCCATTATTCAATATTGGAGTTATTTTTTCAACATTTTAGTGATTCGAACTTAGCAGAGGATTGCAAATAAGAGGATTTGCAGTAAATTCGTTACAATTGGTGTCAGGAGAGGAATTGTTGAATAAATTCCAGAGGGCAACAAGGACATGGCAAAGTTCAGTGAATTGAAGATCCAGCAACTAAAGAAGGAGTTGGAGAGCCGTGGATTGAATACAAGTGGCGCTAAACTCGAACTTCAGGCAGGGCTACGAGAGGCAATGGAAGCAGAAGGAATTGATGTGGACGAGTATGTCTTTTATCCTGATTAGGACGAGACAACAGCAAAAATTGAAGAGAAAAGTGAAACACCGCAGACAATGGCGAACACAGACCTGAACATGATGTTGGCTGCAATATCGGCACAAATGTCCGAAATGTCATCACAAATTTCTACACAGCTCGAAGAACAGAAGACATATATGGCATCCCAACTGGAGTCGCAAGAGACACGTATAACATCTAAGATGGAAGCACAAGAGGAGCGCTTATCATTGCAGCTGGCGCAAATGTCTTCGCAGTTGGAAGCACAGGAAGCAAGGGTAACATCAAAGCTGGAAGCACAGGATACAAAAATTGTGCAGCTCGAGGACAAAATTGATGCTGAGATAGAAGCTTTGAGAGGTCGTATACAGGAGTTGCAATTAAATCGCCCAGCAGTCTCAGCGAGTAATCCAAAGGTAAAGACTCCATCTTTTGACGGCTCTGTTCCTTTCCAGGTCTTTAAGCTTCAGTTTGGGAAGACCGCAGCAGTGAACAACTGGAATGTGGAAGATAAAGTTGCCGCACTCTTCGTAGCATTGAAAGGACCAGCTGCCGAAATCTTACAGAATATTCCAGAGTACGAACGGGACAGTTATGACGCATTGATGGCTGCTGTAGAACGGCGATACGGAAGCGAACACAGGAAACAGATATTTCAAATAGAATTGCAAAACCGCTACCAAAAAGCTAACGAGACTTTGCAGGAGTTTGCTTGGGACATTGAAAGATTGGCTCATCTTGCAAATGCGGATGCGCCCGTGGAATACACGGAAAGAGTGAAGATTCAGAGCTTTATAAATGGCACACGGGACGTCGAAACGAAGCGAGCCACATACGCGAACCCAAAGCAAACATTTTCTGAAAGGGTATTCCATGCATTGACTCAGGAAACGGCGTCATTATTGAGTAAACCAGCATACAAAGCTCATCGTGTGGAAGTAGAAAGGCCAGAGTGGGTAGATACAATTTTGGAAGCTCTGAAGGGATCACAACAGAAAAATTCCGGAGTTATGAAATGTTTCAAGTGCGGTAACCCAGGTCACATTGCACGTCATTGCAGTAGCAATTCCAATAGTTCCAACAATGTGGGTGACCGTAAACGCAGAGTTGAAGGAGACGAGCAAATCTCCAAATCCACTCAATCGTTAAACTAAAGCGAGTCAGCCGCAAGGGGCGACAGCTGGCTCCCTCAATTGAATGTCCCATAATCTCTATCTCGCAAATTGGAAGAAGGTGAAGCAATCTTACTGTCGGAGGACATGTGGATGGAAAGGAACGTTTACTGACTGTAGATACGGGTGCATCCCATTCCATCATTCGATCAGATTTAGTCAACAAGAAGAAAAGACCATTGCTTGGAGCAAGATTACGTACAGCCACGGGAGAGGACACCCAGGTAATTGGAGAAGTAGAATGGGAAGTAGGAATTGGGAACGTCACGGTACTTCACAATTTTATAGTGGCAGGTATTGTTGATGAAATCATAATTGGACTTCTTAATCAACCAAGGCATCAAGATCGATATGCAAAGCAAGACGATGCGATATAAGAACATGGATGTGCCACTTAATTTCGGCTACGAGAAAGGCTACAGCAATAAACGAGTGCTGGTGGAAGAGAGTCAGCAAATACCACCGAAATCCGAAGCAGTCATCTGGGCAAAGATTAATGGAGGTTGTGGGACGAACAAATTGTGTGTTGTCGAAGCAGCAAACAAATCAGCACTGAACGTACTTGTAAGAAAAACCCTGGCTATGACAAAACAAGATGGATGTATTCCGGTAAGAGTACTCAATGAGTTCAAGTCACCATTCAATTTGACCAAAGGAGCTATTTTGGGAAGATGCCTAGAGGCTGAAGTAGTTATTAACTCTGAACAGCTCCATGAAAACGTTTCATCTAGTAATACTGATCTTTCAAATGACATAACGGCATGGACGCAGGGGCTAGAGGAAGCCTTTCAGAGTAAGGCAAAACAACTGCTCATAAAATACGCGAACATATTTGACCAGGATGGTTCCAAACCAGGCCGCACATCAAATTGACACTGGAGATACGAGGCCGATCCGTCAAGCTCCACGTAGTGTTCCACTGGCGAAGCGGGAAGTTGTGAGTAAAATCATACAAGAAATGAGTGACAGCGGCGTCATCGAACCATCAGCTAGTCCATGGAGCTCACCGGTAGTACTTGTAAAGAAGAAGGATGGAAAAATTAGGTTTTGCGTGGACTACCGAAAGTTGAATGACATTACGAAAAAGGATAGCTACCCGTTGCCAAGAATTGACGACACTCTGGACTCGCTATCTGGTACGAAATGGTTTTCCACACTGTACTTGAAAAGCGGCTACTGGCAAGTTGAAGTGAAGGAGGAAGATAAAGAGAAAACAGCCTTCAGTGTCGGTGATGGTCTTTGGCAATTTACAGTGATGCCTTTTGTGCTTTGTAATGCACCAGCTACTTTTGAGAGACTCATGGACCAGGTACTGAAATGACTACATTGGAAAATTTGCTTGGTGTACCTGGACGACATCATCGTAATGGGCAAGAGTTTTGATGAACATCTTAAAAACTTGGAGGAAGTTTTCCAGAGAATAGCTGGCGCTGGTCTGAAGTTAAGTCCCAAAAAGTGTACGCTGTTTAAAAAGGAAGTAAATTATTTGGGCCACAAGGTAACGACAGAAGGTGTCTATACAGCGAATGAAAAGATAGAGGCAGTAAAGAATTGGCCAAGACCAAAGTATCTGCATGAATTGAGAAGTTTCCTTGGGCTGTGCACATATTACCGCCGATTTGTACCAAATTTTGCCAGCGTAGCCCATAGTCTCCACGAGCTAACAAGGAAAAATAAAGCTTTTGAATGGAAGAAGGAGCAAGAAGTAGCTTTCCGAACATTGAAAGAGCGGTTGTGCACTGCCCCAATGTTAGCATACCCGATTCCAGGAGCAACATTTATTCTTGATACAGATGCGAGCGGATATGCTATAGGAGGCGTTTTATCACAACTGGTCGATGGACAAGAGAAGGTAGTTGCATGTTACAGCCGTTCTATTGGAAAACCAGATAGGAACTATTGCGTTACACGGAGAGAGCTGTTGGCATTGGTAGAGTGCATTAAACATTTTCACAAATACCTCTACGGCCAGCGAATCCGTGCCAGGACAGATCACGCAGCGTTGAAATGGCTTCTGCAGTTCCGTAATCCAGAAGGACAATTGGCACGGTGGATCGAGCGACTACAAAGCTATGACTTTTCCATTGAGCATCGAAAAGGTAGTACCCATGGAAATGCTGATGCAATGTCACGAAGACCATGTAGTCTGGAATGCAAGCACTGCTCAAAGGCCGAAGCTAAAGAAGACATTATAGATGTCCGGCTAATGACTATAACGTGTACGGATGAATGGGACAAGGAACAACTAAGAAAGTGTCAGCTAGAAGATACAGATCTGTCACATGTTATGCAAGGGCTCGAACGAAACGAAAGACCAAGCAGAGAGGAGATGTCAGCAGAGAGTCCCATTGCGAAGTCATATTGGGCACAGTGGAACAGTTAAAAATTGATATCCGGTTGCTTGCATCGAGTATGGGAGAGTGAGGATGGTTAATTCAAGAAGAAACTGATAGTTGTTCCCAGGAAGAGGATTCCTGACGTGCTCAGCGAGCTGCACAATGGTCCAAGTGGAGGTCATCTTGGAATCACGAAGAAACTCGAGAAAATTAAGCAGAGATTCTATTGGGTTGGTTGCCGTCAGTCGGTCACCGAGTGGATTGCTAACTGCGAGGTATGCAACAGAGCGAAAGGGCCCAGATGAAGCAGTATATTTCAGGTGCACCATTTGAAAGGATCGCCATGGATGTCGCAGGTCCATTTCCTACTAGCAACCGCGGAAACAAATACGTACTGGTGGTTATGGATTATTTCAGTAAATGGCCAGAGGTATGCCCAATCCCAAACCAAGAAGCAGAAACAGTAGCAGAAGTGGTTAAAAACGAATGGGTTGCAAGGTATGGTGTACCAATGGAGTTTCATTCTGACCAAGGCAGGAATTTTGAATCAGCTGTGTTCCAAGAAATGTGCAAGAAGTTGGGCATTCGAAAAACACGGACAACTGCATTGCATCCTCAGTCGGATGGTATGGTGGAACGCTTCAATAGAACATTGGAGGAGCATTTAAGGAAAGTAGTAGACAAGTACCATAAGGACTGGGATACACACATATCATTATTCTTGATGGCCTACCGATCGCCAGTACATGACACAACGGGCCAAACTCCCGCAAAGTTAATTTTTGGCAATGACCTTCGACTGCCAGCTGATTTGAAGTATGGGATAGATGCCGATGCGGAGAGGAATGTTAAGAAATCCACTGGTGTCTTGGAAGAAGAGCTGAGAGAGATACACGATCTGGTAAGGCAACGAGCAAAGATTATGAGTGACAAGATGAAAGCGAGGTACGATAAAGCAATTAATTCGGAAGGGTTTCAGGAAGGAGATTTGGTGCTGCTATATAACCCACAACGAAAAAAAGGTTTGTCCCCGAAATTGCAGTGTAACTGGGAAGGCCCATACAAAGTTGTAAAACGGATTAACGATGTAGTGTACCGCATACAAACCATTGGAAAACCACGAACCAAAATGAAAGTGGTTCATTTGGAGAGGCTAGCAGCGTTTAGATAGAGAAATTTGTCTTATCGGGACGATCAGACTTAGGTGGAGGGCAGTGTAACGAATGTTAGCAGCACTGAGCGATGCTATCGTCTCTAGGCCGATGCTAAGCAGTGACGTGAATGCACATCAATAATTCAATCATTATGTATCTACATAAACGAAACAATAACTGCGTCAACATATATGTACCATGTACGTATACGAGCAGCGGGAGTCAAGGCACTAACACATGCATATATCTGAGAAGTTTGAGAGCTACTGCACTAGTAGATTCTGGAAGCGCCTAAAAGATGTATAAAATTGTGCAATTTTAGTTATAGCTGAGAAGTTTTAGAGCTCATGGACAATGCTAGTAGATTCTAGAAAAATGCGAACGAGGAAACCAAAGAGTATAAAAGGCAACAGATGTAGAGGCGCTGCAATTCAGTTTGATTTGAGTTGATCAGCAGTTACGACTAAGACGATATCTAGCGAGCAATAGCAGTATTATGAATGAATAGTGGAGTTTCATTTGAGCTATCAGTTTGGTTATTAAGCTATTCTTTGCACAGTTACTGTTGTGAAGTATTTTAATAAAGGCCATTTTTCCATTATTCAATATTGGAGTTATTTATTCAACAGTTTAGTGATTCGAACTTAGCAGAGGATTGCAAATAAGAGGATTTGCAGCAAATTCGTTACAATATGAACATTTTTTTGGTAGGTCATGAAAAAACCTTAAAAATCAAAGTCGAAAAAAGAGTAAAAAAAAATGAAATTTCGCAGACTCGAAAATTATTTTTTTGGGTATAAGTAGTGAAACTTTTTTTCCGGAGGCCAAATCCTATCGAAAAATCGATGGCGCGATATGGGTTAATAAATCCACCCAGTCTAATATATGTATTCTAGGTATTACATTGAAATACAATATACAATGAAAAATAATGGAATAATTGTTTTTTTTTCAAATGCCCCAACGAGTGAAGTGCAATGTGACTACACCACAGAGTAGAAAGGATCACTTTTTACGGTTATATTTTTCAGCATAGTTACAAAAGTTCTCCCTACAGTCCACATGCTCTATTAATATATAGTTGGTAAAAGTAATGTTTCTCCCAATACCTTGATATCGTTCTATGGTGTTTGGTAAGTCGTTGGTCAAAGAGCAAAGCATAATACAGAGGGTTCAACCGATGTGTTAGTTGGTGTCAGACAGTGAATAGGAAATACGCTCACACCATGCTCTTTGGTTCCTTCTCTTTGTTCTCTACGTTGCTTTATTCCTACGTTATGAACGAAGTATATGTAGAAGAAGAATGTGCTTTATATATAAGAGGGGTAAATACAAGTAAAAAATATAGGTGCTTATTTTCAGTGGGTGGTTGAACTGTAGTATATAAGTTGCCTAGCGTTTAACCTTGCTACTTTATCTGTTAAAAAATTGAAACGATCAAAAGGCAAAGCTAAACTAAACCGAAGTTAACTGCAGCTTAAATTCACAAAGAAAATTAAAAAAAATTTTGCCTTCAATGTGGCTAATTAGAAATAGTTGTATTAAAGAAAAATTTTATAAATAGCGTTATAAAGTACGATATAAATATATTGACAATTACCTTAGTAGTATCGTTTCATTTGACTTGAAAAAAGTTGCATTTGAAATGAAAAAAGTTTCATTTAAAATGATAAAAGTTTAATTTGAAATGAAAAAAGTTTCATTTGACTTGAAAAAATTTCATTTGAAATGAAAAAAGTTTCATTTGTCCTGAAAATGCTATATAAACGAAAGTCGTGTTAGTTACACTACGCATAACACAAGAACGGATGAACCGATTTGGCTGAAAATTGGGACATATCATACTCTTTATCGCGTTCTGGCTAGGGTCTTGAGATCAAAACGTGGACCTGGGTAATCCTGGGATGTGTTTGTACAATATGGATATCAAATGAAAGCTGTTGATGAGTGCTTTAGTACAGGGTAGTTTTCATACCTATTGGTGACTAGGGTATCGAGATATAGGCCAAAACGTGACCCAGGGCACCCCTACAATGTGTTTATACAATGTGGATATCAAATGAAAGCTGTTGATGAGTGCTTTAGTACACGGTAATTTTCATACCTATTGGTGACTAGGGCCTCGAGATATAGGCAAAAACGTGGATCAGGGTAACAATAGGGTGTGTTTTCACATTATGGGTATAAAATTGAAGCTGTTGATGTGTGCTTTACTACAGATTATTCTTTATACCGCTGGGTGACTTGGGTCTCGAGATAGAGGCCAAAACGTGGACCCGGATACCCCGAGACAATGTTTATACAATATGGATATCAAATAAAAGCTGTTGATGAGTGCTTTACTACAGGGTAGTTTCCATACCTATTGGTGACTAGGGTCGCGAGATATAGGCCAAAACGTAGACCTGGAAATCTCTAGAATGTGTGTATAATATGGATATTAATTGAAAGCTGTTAATGAGTGCTTTAGTAGAGGATAATTTTTATATCCCTGGGTGACTAGGGCTCGAGATATAGGCCGAAACGTGGACCCGGGTACCCCTAGAATATGTTTATAGAATATGGATAACAAATGAAAGCTGCTGATGAGTACATTAGTAGAGGGTAATTTTAATACCTCTGGGTGACTAGGGTCTCGATATATAGGCCAAAACGCTGGCCCGTGAACGCCTAGATAGTGTTTTTACACTATGGGTATCAATTTGAAGCTGTTGATGAGTGCTTTAGTACAGGGTAGTTTTCATACCCAATGGTGACTCTTGAGATATAGGCCAAAACGTGAATCAGGGTAACACTAGGATGTGTTTTACATTATGGGTACCAAATTGAAGCTGTTGATGAATGCCTTAGTACAGGGTAGTTTTCATACGTATTGGTGACTAGGGTTTCGAGATATAGGCGAAAACGTGGATCAGGGTAACACTAGGATGTGTTTTTTCATTATGGGTATCAAATTGAAGCTGTTGATGTGTGCTTTTGTGCAGAGTAATTTGTATATCGCTGGGTGACTAGGGTTTGAAATATAGGCCAAAACGTGGACCCGGATCCCAACAATTTGTGTGTAATATGGAAATCAAATGAAAGCTGCTGATGTGTGCTTTAGTACAGAGTAATTTTTATATCGCTGGGTGACTAGGGTCTTGAGATATAGGCCAAAACGTGGGCCCGGATACCTCTACAATGTGTGCGTAATATGGATATCAAATAAAAGCTGTTGATGAGAGCTTTGAATTAATTTCCATTGTCATATTCGATTTAGTCGCATCAACCTGGCAAAACTCATAAATAAGCATGCGAAGCCGAAATAAAGACATGAATTAATAATACCCTCATACCTATAAACATATGTACGCCCTATTCGATTTGCCTGAAATTTGGTGTATTAATTTGACTGTATTAGTATTTACGATCCTTTTTTCCAGGAACTAGACCAGAGACGGACTGGGACTGGGATTAGGACTAGGACTGGGGCTGAGACTCGGAGTGGGACTGGGACTCAGAATAGGACTGGAACAAAATACATGCCACCCTCTGGGACTGGCAGTAAGGGATGAAATATAATGAGAAGAACTTGAGAGAAGAGAAAAGAGGGAAGGAGAGGAGACTGAGAAAGAGATAGAGTGAGACGAAATAGAGATAAATGAAACGAAAAAGCGGAGGGAGGAGTGAATTCAGGGATTAAGAAAAATATAAGGGGGAAGAGGCAGAGTTAGACGGAAACGCTTATTAAGATGTATGCAGATAGACCAAATTAAGGGCAGAATAACGTCTGCCGGGTCTGCTAGTATTATATATATATTAGGGGGGGGGGGGCGATTTGTGGGGAGGCAAAAAAAATCGCCCATTGCTCTGTGGTCTGCATGTAAAAACTATGACTACGAGTCACGTATTTCAACAATATATGACGTAAACGTAAGTATTTGATGAAATTTGATGAAATTTGAAGCTTCTAGCCGTAAAAAACGGGCAAAATTATAGTTAATATGGGGTATATAATATATATACCACTGATCATGATTTTTTCAGACAACAATATACGCTATATACGTATGCATTTGGTGAAATTTGAAGCTTCTAGCTGTTAAAATGAGTCAGAAAGTGCGAAAAGTTTTTTATCTGAACAATCGGTTGTATGAGATACATATATACTATATATACCACCGATCTCTATGATTTTTCCAGACAATAATATATGCTATATACGTAAGAATTTGGTGAAATTTGAAGTTTCTAGCTGTTAAAATGGGGCTGAAATTCCGAAAATATATACATATACTACATACATATATATTAGGGCGGGTCGATTTAAAAATCGCTCATTGCTCTGTGAAAATCGTATTCTAGGGATCAAATTAAGAAACTTTGCCCAAGGAACCATACCTCTAAAACGAACTCTGATGCCCTCTCCCCCCTTTTGGGTAGTTCATAGAGATCGGTGGTATATATAGTATATATGTATCTCATACAACCGATTGTTCAGATAAAAAACTTTTCGCACTTTCTGACTCATTTTAACAGCTAGAAGCTTCAAATTTCACCAAATGCAAACGTATATAGCGTATATTGTTGTCTGAAAAAATCATGATCAGTGGTATATATATTATATACCCCATATTAACTATAATTTTGCCCGTTTTTTACGGCTAGAAGCTTCAAATTTCATCAAATTTCATCAAATACTTACGTTTACGTCATATATTGTTGAAATACGTGACTCGTAGTCATAGTTTTTACATGCAGACCACAAAAACGTGAAACTGTGCATCCTCACACAAAGTACCTACATATTTTTATACCTTTCATGAAAATGAAATGGTATATTAACTTTGGCACGAATCTCAAAATTGTAAGTCCTTAAAGGAAAATAGATAGACCCAGCATTAAGTATTCCGAAATAATCAGGATGAAGAGCTGAGTCGATTTAGCCATGTCCGTCTGTCCGTCTGTCCGTGTGTCTGTTTGTATGCAAACGAGTCTCTCAATTTTTGAGACATTGTAAGGGATCTGGTAACACTGACAACAAAATACAACTCTGAGGTCAATCAGCTGATGAGGGAGAATGGGAATGTTGGAGAATTGAACTTTTGATTATTTTTGTTTATACTGTCATAGAAGAAACATAAACGCCTACAATTAATAAAAGCCATATTTCAATATAATTAAAATAAATTACAAGTTATAACTTTGTGATCAGAAGTGGGATCTTTACCCAATAAATTTTAATTGTAAATGACAATCAGCCGAATAAAGAAATACACCGTACACGAAAGTACGGGTATATATATGTATTGAGCAGCAAACGAGAGTCACGGAAAAAACAGGTGAAGCAACGATAGAAGCTTCTAGAATTTAAGGCAACAACGCTATATGAAGCAACGAATCTATAACAGAACGTTACGAACGATACGATAGTGGCAACAACGACGATTGAAAAACAAATTGTGTCAACGAGAACGGGCGGCGGAAAGGCTAACGAGTAGAGGGACACAATTCGAAATCAACGGAAAGAAAAGTGACGTGTAACAAGAAAAAGCGTGCACATTCCTGAATTAGGTCTGAAGTAATTTGTGAAGTCTCAAGAAATTTGGTTTGAAAATGAAAGTAAAATTAGAAACTCTGAGAGTGCCGCAATTGAATAAGTTGTTGCGAAGATAGAACTCGACCACGACTGGCAATAAAACGGCTAAAATTTCCACGTTAATCGATGCATTCGGCGATGATAAAATCGAAATGGAGGAACTAGAAGAGATGGAGCCATGGCTCAAGTCCCTCAATGAGTTAAAAGACGTCGTATCAACTTTGGCAAAATCCATAAGTGACATGAGAGCGAGCATGCAACCACAGGTACCGGCTGGGCAAGCGGAGATGGCACAGAATTTGAGGGAGACATCAAATTCAACGCCAGCATTGATGCCAGCGCAAACGCAATCAAATATGCGTGACATAGTTGGTATTTTCCGGAATTCGAGCCATTAAAAAAAATGTTGGCATCCAATCAGTTTGTGGCTTAAGTGGGGCAACTACAACGTATGTGTGGATTGAGTGAAGAAACGGTTTTGTTCGCGGTGCAGCACAAGATGAGGGGCATTGCAAAATATTGGTTGGACGCACAGCCTGTGTTCCAATCATGGGCTAGTTTTGTAAGTATGTTGACGAAATATTTTCCTGGTACGGTTAATGCTGCCGATATTCATAGGGAATTAGCCCAACGTAGACGAAAAGTTGGGGAATCTCTGATGGAATACTACTACGCTGTTCTTGCAATTGCCAGACGAGCATCTCTTGATGATGTATCGATAAACTCCTACGTAATAAATAGTCTTAATGATATACAACTAACTCGAGCTTTATCAGCAATGAACTTCAATTCTACGAACGAGCTATTTCGGTCATTAGAGAACGTGGTTACTGCCAACCGACGAAGGTGCATTTACAGTACATAGCTAAGCCAGCTGAGGTAACGGGTGAGGGCGAACCTAAGCAAACAAATCAACGAGGACTGAAATTCTTTAATTGCAACGAGATGGGGCATATAGCTATGAAATGTCCACGCCCGTCCAAGAAACTGCGATGTGATAAATGTTCAAAAGTCGATCATGAGGCGAAGGACTGCAAAGTAGGTGTAAAATCGTCAGTAGCTGAAGCTAACACGAGCAACAACGAGGACAAACTAGTACCTCCAATCTTAGAGAACGTTCAGGTTAGAGGCGAATTACTTAAAGTGTTAATTGACACGGGAAGTGATCATTCGCTTATCAAACAATCAACGGCGGCGAGGGTAGAAGGTAAACGTATCCCATGTTTCAGACGCTTCGAGGGTTTCGGCGGCTCCCTAGTAGAATCAACCGATAAGATTGTAGTCGAACTACACTTTAGTAATGAAACCTGGAATGCACAGCTACATCAAGTACCAAGTGATGTATTAAAATATGACATCTTGTTTGGCAGGGACGTTCTCTGCAACAAGAACAATAGAATGGTTATTGATGCGGGTGTTTTACAGCTACAAGTTAAAAAGAATGATTTGTTTAACGTTAACGAGAGTCTTCAAGAAAACAAACGCCAGGAGGTCTACAAATTGCTGTGGCAATTTTCCTAGTGTTTTGCAGAAGATGTAACTGCGTTAAGTAAATGTAACAGTACAGCAATGAAGATTGGAGTGACGTCGGATAAGCCAATAGTAGGCAAACGGTATCAAATTCCATTAGCACGACAAGAGGAATTGACACAGATTTTAAACAAATTGTTGGAAAACAAAATTATTCGGCGAAGTACGTCACCGCATGCGGCATCGGTGATTTTGGTCAGCAAGAGCAACGGAGAAAGTCGAATGTGCGCTGATTATCGAGCACTCAATGCCGTTACTATAAAGAAGCAATATCCGATGCCTACCGTTGAAGAGCAGCTAGCGAAACTATCCGGCGGATGATATTTTACCACCCTGGATATGACGGCTGGTTACTATCAAGTACCATTAGAGGAGGACAGTAAGAAGTTTACAGCACGCACGATGGTCTCTTCGAACACGAAGTAATGCTTTTTGGTCTGGTCAATGCACCTATGTATTTTCAAGAGATGATACTTCACCTAATCTCAGGCATTAAGAATAGAAAACGAATTATTAGCTACGTGGACGAGGTAATAATCGCCACAGCAACGGTAGATGAAGGAAAGGAGGTGTTAAAAGAATTCCTAGAAGCAGTAAGGCGCACGGGCCTAACTCTACGACCTTCTAAGTGCATGTTCTTACTAGAAGAGGTAACATTTTTGGGACACGTTGTGAACGGCAACCGCATACATCCCAGTAGAGAGAAAACCAAAATAATTGAGAAGTTCTCCCGACCAAAAACAGCAACGGAGGTCCGACAATTCTTGGGTCTTACCGGGTTTTCGCGGAAGTTTGTGGAACGGTATAGCCACATTGCAGAGTCATGAACTAAGCTTCTTAAAAACGGCACACCATTCGTATGGGAGCAGAAGCAAGAGGAGACATTTCAACAATTAAAGTCAGCGATTTCCAGCAGGCCAATACTAGTTGTGTATAACATCAAGAAGCGACATGAGGTGCACACAGATGCAAGCACCCTTGGTTTGGCAGGCATGCTGTTACAGGAAGACACGAATGGGTGGAAGCCGGTGTCGTTTTACAGAAGGCAATATAGCGACGCAGAAAAGAAGTACGCAAGCCATGAACTGGAAGTTCTGGCCATCGTAGAGACCTTGGACATATTCCGCATGCATCCCCTGGGGATGCAATTCAACGTTATTACGGACTGCAAAGCAGTAGCAACAACTAAAGCAACAAAACCTCTCCCACCTCGAATAGCAAGTTGGTGGCTACGCCTACAAGAGTACAATTTTGAATGCTATCATCGACGTGGGGAAAAGATACAGCACGTGACTGTCTAAGCCGGTTACCATCATTACCACCGAAAGAGCCAATAACAGTGACAGAACAGGTTTTATTGCTAGAGCACAAGGGCGAAGATTGGGTTTATGCCATCCAATTTCAGGATCCGGAGCTTAGAGAGATTGCTCAATCAGTGGGAAAAGCAGGGTCACCAAACGAAACTCAAACGCAAGATGACTACGAAATCCACGCTGGACGGTTATTCAGTAAAATGGGCAAGGAACGGAGATTGGTGGTGCCACGGGCTATTAGGTAGCGAGTCATGAAATCATGCCACGATGATGCAGGCCATTCTGGAGTGGATAAGACTCTGGAACGCATTAGTAAACACTTTTGGTTTAAGCGTATGAGACGCTACGTAAAGTCGTACATCGCTTCGTATCCGGAATGCTGTCTAAATAAAGTGAAAGGTGGAAACAAGACGGCCAAATGCACCTAATGGAAGTGTTGCCTATCCCGTTTCGGTCAATTCATATAGATCACCTGGGTCCGTTTCCACGCAGCAAACGGGGCAACCAACACATCATAGTACTAGTATTCAGTTTCACGAAATATACGCTTTTGGAATCAGTGAGGAGGACTAAGACTTTGGGTGTACTTACCTTACTGGGTAGGGTGATGTCTAAGTTTTGACAGCCGCTGAAGATTACCACAGACCGTGGAACGGCACATCGAAGGAATTCCAATCATTTATAGAAAAATACGGTATATAACATGGGAAGAACGCAGTTCGAACTCCACGGGCCAATGGACAAGCTGAGCGTGTGAACTAGGGATGCCAGATTTTTATTTCGGGTTCCCGGGACAAGCCTCAAATTTGAGCAAAATTCCCGGGATTTTTAAAAATTTCCCGGGACATTTGAAAAATAAGAAACACCTATATATTTGTATAGTTTGCTCATTTCGGCGAAATAATTTTTAGATAGAATTAAACTTTTTAAATTCATTTATTTGCAACGAATATTTTTATGAAACAGGCTAATAATTAATACGTTTACTGTGTTTAATGCGAATTCAATATTCTATGGATTCATTTTGCTAAGTTTATTTTTGAAACACAACACTTACCCATGCAAAATGAATATTCAGTTGTGCGATATGTCAAACATTGACAATATACAAAACCATAGTAGGCATGAATTTTTCTTCTTTACAGAGTAGCATGCAATATGCTAATGACGTGAATACAATCGAAGCCGCAAATATGGCCATATTTCGTAACAGATTACAATTTAAAAATTTTGATAAAATCTGTGTTTTTTTATACTCAGTTGAGCAGAGCTCACAGAGTATATTAACTTTGATTGGATAACGGTTGGTTGTACAGGTATAAAGGAATCGAGATAGATATAGACTTCCATATATCAAAATCATCAGTATCGAAAAAAAATTTGATTGAGCCATGTCCGTCCGTCCGTCCGTCCGTCTGTCCGTTAACACGATAACTTGAGTAAATTTTGAGGGATCTTGATGAAATTTTGTACGTAGATTCCTGGGTACTCATCTCAGATCGCTATTTAAAATGAACGATATCGGACTATAACCACGCCCACATTTTCGATATCGAAAATTTCTAAAAACCGAAAAAATGTGATAATTTATTGCCAAAGACGGATAAAGCGATGAAACTTGGTACATGGGTTGACCTTATGATGCCAAATAGAAAATTAGTAAAATTTTGGACAATGGGCGTGGCAGTCATTGAAGATATCATGATGAAATGTGGCAGTAAAGTTACTACTATTACTATATATGTGCTAAATAAAAATTAGAAAAACCGGATGAATTTTTTTAAAGTCAAATTTTAACAAAAAATTGAATATTTTTACTGTATATAAGTAAATTATGTCAACATTCAACTCCAGTAATGATATGGTGAAACAAAATACAAAAATAAAAGAAAATTTCAAAATGGGCGTCGCTCCGCCCTTTTTCATTTAGTTTGTCTAGAAAATTTTTAATGCCCTAAGTCGAACAAAAATTTACCAATCCTTGTAAAATTTGGTAGGGGCATAGATTCTGTGACGGTTACTGTTTTTTGTGAAAATGGGCGAAATCGGTTGAAGCCACGCACAGTTTTTATACACAGTCGACCGTCTGTCCTTCCCCTCGGCCGTTAACACGATAACTTAAGCAAAAACCGATATATCTTTACTAAGCTTACTCCACGTACTTTTCTGAACTCACTTTATCTTGGTACAAAAAATGGCCGAAATCAGATCATAACCGCGCCCACTTTTTCGAAATCGAAAATTACGAAAAATGAAAAAAATGCCATAATTCTATGCCAAATATGAAAAAAGGGATGAAACATGGTAGTTTGATTGGTTTATTGACACAAAAAATAACTTTAGAGAAAACCTTGTAAAATGGGTGTGACACCTACCATATTAAGTAGAAGAAAATGAAAAAGTTCTGCAAGGCGAAATCAAAAGCCCTTGGAATCTTGGCAGGAATACTGTTCGTGCTATTACATATATAAATTAATTAGCGGTACCCAACAGATGATGTTATGGGTCACCCTGGTCCACATTTTGTTCGATATCTCGAAAACGCCTTCACATATACAACTAAGGGCCACTCCCTTTTAAAACCCCCATTAATACCTTTAATTTGATACCCATATCGCACAAACACCTTATGGAGTCACCCTGGTCCACCTTTATGGCGCTATCTCGAAAAGGCGTTCACCTATAGATCTAAGACCTTCTCCCTTTAAGACCGTTCATTTGATACCTATATAGTGCACACGCATTCTAGAGTCACCCCAGGTCACCTATATGGCGATATCTGAAAAGCGTCCACATAGAGAACTAGGCCACTCCTTTTAAAATACTCATTAACACCATTAATTTCATACCCATATCGTACAAACACATTCTAGATTCACCCTGTTCCATCTTTATGGCGATATCTCGAAAAGGCGTCCACCTATAGAACTAAGGATCACTCGCTTTATAAATCCTCATTACCACCTTCCATTCATACCCATATCGTACAAACACATCCTAGAGTACAAACACATTCACACCACCTTTAGAACTATGGCCCACTCCCTTTTAAAATGCTCTTTAATTCCGTCCATTTGATACCCATGTCATACAAAGACATTCCAGGGTACCCTAGGTTCATTTCCTACATGGATTTCCTTATTTTGTCTCAAAGCTTCGAGGTATCTAATGATTCCCGATTCTACACCGAACTTAGCTGTCTTACTTGTTTACTTATACGTACGCTTAAACTTATATGGACTGCTAAGCGACTCAACTTAATTCACCTCTGAAATGTTGCGCATAAAATTTGTCCTACTAAATTTTAATAAGCATTATACTCAGATGTAACTGATGATACCCTCTACACTAATTCTATGTATTCTAGTGTGTCCACAATTCATCGCAAACGTAAACGTATACGCGTGTGTACAAAACACAGCTATTTTAAAAATGCCGGGATATAGCATTTCCCGGCGGGACACTTAAAAATTTGTGAAAAATACGGGATGTCCCGGCCAATACGGGACATTTGGCAACGCTAGTGTGAACCGAACGATGCTTGCAGCCATGAAAAGTTCATTGGAAAAGTCAAACGAGTGGGACATGCTACTACCCACAATCCAGTGGTCCATAAACTCCCAATGTAACTGTATTACGAAAGTCAGCCCGAACGAACTGGTATTCAATTTCAATCTACGTAACGTAAGCGAGAATCGGTTAATTCAAACTATTCATGACGATTCATCATTACCGAGAGAACAAGAAGAGCAATCCAAGAAGAAAGTGCCTAAAGCTAACATCGAAACCGAACGGCTCAAGTGGAAGCAACGATATGACCATAAGCATCAACGACCATACCAATACCACGAAGGGCAACTGGTCGTCATTGAGCATGTTCCAGGAGCAACAGGCGAAACTCACAAGTTGGAACCGAAGTATAAGGCTACGTACATCGTTACTAAAGTTCTGGATTATGATCGATATGTCATCGATGTACATCAACGCACTAGTCGGCGGTATGCTAACGTATTCTCTAGTGACCACATGAAGCCATAGTGCTCGACGCCACCAGATCGGACCAGGACAACCATGCAAATGAATCCCAGTCTGGCGACGACTCTTCCTAGAGGACGAATGTCAGAACCAGCCGAGCTCTAAGGGATCTGGTAACACTGACAAGAAAATACAACTCTGAGGTCAATCAGCTGATGAGGGAGATTGGTATTGTTGGAGAATTGAACTTTTGATTATTCTTGTTTATACTGTCATAGAAGAAACATAAACGCCTACAATTAATAAAGGCCATATTTCAATATTATTAAAATAAATTACAAGTTATCGCTTTTAATATCTTGATAAAATTTGGTGGGCAGGTGTGTTTAGGTGTCCGATTAGACATTTGTCGGAACCGGCCGGATCGGACCACTATAGCATATATCCTCCATACAAACCATTTTTCAGAAAAAGAGCATTTTTGTCATATCTTCCTCAATTTACCAGATTGAAGCTTCAAACACCACTATATGCTCTCGTATATTGCACATATTGTTGTCTGAAAAAATGGATGACATCGGTCTACATATAGTATATATCCACCACAACCGATTGTTCAGATAAGAAATTTTCGTAATTACTGCCCCATTTCAAGAGCTAGAGGCTTCAAATTTCAACATTTGCTTACGTATATAGCATATATTGTTGTATGAAAATATCATAGAGATCGGTGGTATATATAGTATATATATGGTGGTGTATATAGTATATATATATATTAGACCTGGCGTTATTTTTTTTTTTTTGGAATTTTGAGTACGGGGATTGGTCAAATATGCGATTCGATGTAATATTTCATGTGGTAAATTTTTAACTCAATCAGAGTGTGCCAACCTGTGCCATAATGAGGTCAAAGGTCAAAATATAGAAAAACACTTGGTTTTTTTACTTTGTTTATTTATTAAAGAAAAAATAAAATGACGCAATTTTTCCACAATTGGCATTTCAATCATTAATATATGTCTCAAGAATATTACAAAAGCGAAGTTTTAGTATATGAAGGGAACTTTTGCCTGTAGTTCTCGACAATATGAAGCAAGTATTGTTTATCTTCTTCGCTATGAGTTAAAGACCGGTTAAAATCTGTTATTAGTTTTACTTTCCTCTCAGCAGAATCATTAACAGCAGTGACGTTTTTGAGGATTTGAACACCTTTTAAATATTCTGCATTTTCGCACCAGTTTGAGGGATCTAAGTTGAAAAATTTTACGTCTATTTCCAATCGTGAAAAGATATTTCTAGTTCTTTGCGTTATAAAACAACTTAAATCTTTACTTATGAATGCTTTCATTTCTTCAATGCTGGCATTTACATTTTTATGCAGATAAACGCCATTGTCGTCATTGCTTTCAAACTCTTTTTCTAATGCTAGTGCTTCAACCATCTTTCTTTTCACATTTAAGTCCACATTAGAATCGAAAAAGGCGAGACCAACGGCTTCCTCGGACAGACACCATAAGTGGTTTTTCATTTTATCTAATAAGGCTAGAGATATTTTTAGGTCGTAATAACCGGCAATGTTTTTTACCAGCTGCAAATCCAAATTTGGTGCTTCGACTGCATTAGTAGTTCGAAACCAATACGGAATATAAAGACGCACCAGGAAAAAACACGCATTGCGGAATCCATTCAAATGGCTGGAAGACATTTTAAATTGTTTTTGCAAAGCAAACATTTTTAAGGCATATATCGCTTTTGACATAAACCTGGCATGTGACGTCGCGCCAGGTGCACGAAAGGAAAAGTTCGGGATGCTGCCACCTAAGAAAATAAACATGAGTTGCAATAGTTCTTTGTAATCATGGCGAATGTGGTCTTTTGCTATATTTTTGATGCAAAATTCTTTATTGGCTTCACATTCCTCTGCATTTATAGCACGTCGCACTTCTTCATCCATGATTCCAATTGAAAGATCTTTTAAATTGAAAGTGTTCCATTCCCGCGAAAAACGTTCAAATATGGCAACTTCCGGGCCACAAGATTTTCCAAAATATATTTCAAATACAGCTCGTAGTATGATTTCTGCAATATGATGCCTGCATGGCAACCACAACAAGCTACGTTTCAATTTTTGTTCCAGCAACATTCCAGCACCATTACGTTTACCAGTGTTTGTAGCTGTCGTGTCAAAGCATACTATTTCCACCGAATTTATCATATTCATTTTTTCTAAGTAATTATATATGGACTGGGTGATTGCTTCACCAGTTCCACATTCAATAATTGGAATGGAAATTAATTTTTCTATATTATCTGCCGTTAAAACAATAGCTAGGCGTTCTACTTTTTCCTTTCCAGTCATTGCAGGAAGTAGTTTACCGTCCCAGTGTAACACAAATGTATCAGGGATCTGAAAAATTTTCGCTCTCAGAAGTATTCATAACAAATCCAAAATAAACTTTTATACCTTGAAATTCTCAATAATTTCTGTACCATGACGCCGACGATATTCCTTGCGCTGTTTTCTCAAACTTGTACAATTAATAACCAGATCTTCAATATTGTGACCCAAAGCTTTAGCTGTTGCAATAATAAAATGAATTGCGAGTGGGGTTGACATATTGCCAGCATCCATGCAAGCAAGCATTCTATCATCTATGAAGCTTTTTTTACCACGTTTTTTTTTTCAGCTCGTTGGTGTTTGATACGATCATCAACTGCTCTACAGATTTTTCAGACTCACATTCACTTTCATCACGTACATCATAGTCTACACTCAACTCTAAAAAAAATTAGTTGAAAGAGAAACTTACATGTTATTTCTTTCAGCAGAATTAACGAAATACCTTGAGTGCTTTCCAATCTTTGATACTTTGCTCTGCGTCGATTTTCTTCTTCTAACCTTTGCGCCTTCCGTTTTTCTTTATTTGCGAGACATTGATCTATAGAAATCATGCTCCCAACACGACCTGGCTCTCTTTGTTTAATTAAAAAGTCTCGGTCCTCAGGAATAGCTATCATTTCTAAAGCATCAGCATGTGCAATATCGAATAAATTGTTCAAATTATCATTGAAATCATTTTCCTTTTTACGAGAACTAGGAAACGAAGATGTACACAATTTCTGTACTGTTCTCCACTCATCATATAATTTCACCAATTTATCGTCACATGTTTTTTTGTTTAACGTTGGAACACGTGCTCTTTCCCAAAAAGGCAATATTTCCTTCGAAGCCAATTTAGCACTTTCCTTAATTGTTTTCTTTTCACACCGCACATAGTAAAAAAGACATTTCAGCACTTGTAGTTTTGACGGTAACTTGCTTCCAAGTATATTTTTTTCACATTTTCCTATCAAATATACGTTTGCGTCAGCAGATCTAAGTGTAACAAAATTATTTACAGCCATCACGATATTGCAGTATAACTTTTACTATTTTTAATTATTTTAATAAAGACCCTTTCTTAACCACAGTCAATTTCGCAATGACAAAATATTAAAAGCTCTATTTGCACGTCTCAGTCTGTCTAATTATCAACATTGGCGTATGTGAACCGTAATGTATGAATTTACCGTTAGGCGGGCCACTGACTACATTATCTGCGCAAATTCGAGTAATTTGTTGTTGTGAACTCAGTGAACGCAATTCCACTCAATTCCAACAACAGTCTTGTGCAGATTATTTGTGTAGTCAGTGGCCCGCCTTAGTTCAATGGAATTTTTACTAATTTACTCTTTTCTAATATTTATAAATTTTCTTATCATTATTGGACATATAGAAAAAATTACTGTGCAAAATATTGAGGAAAAATGAGGTCATTACATTCTATATATAATAAATAAACAGATAACAGTAAAAAAACCAAGTGTTTTTCTATATTTTGACCTTTGACCTCATTATGGCACAGGTTGGCACACTCTGATCGAGTTAAAAATTTACCACATGAATTATTACATCGAATCGCATATTTGACCAATCCCCGTACTCAAAATTCCAAAAAAAAAAAATCTCATATAAGCTGCGCTAGGTCTAATATATATAGTATATATATATTGTATATATATTTTTTCGCAATTGCAGCTCCATTTTAACAGCTAGAAGCTTCAAATTTCAGCAAATGCATACGTATATAGCATACATTGTTTTCTGAAAAAATAATAGAGATCGGTGGTATATATAGTATATATCTCATACAACCGATTGTTCAGATAAGAAACTTTTCACAATATCTGCCCCATTTTAACAGCTATAAGCTTCAAATTGCACCAGTTGCTTACGTAAATAGCATATATTGTTGTGTGAAAAAATCCTAGATATCGGTGGTATATATAATATAAACATATATGGTGGTATATCTAATATATAAAATTCTTCTGTCACGGTGTTAGAGGCTTAACTCCTCCGAAACGGCTAAACCGATTCTCTTGAAATTTTGTGAGCTTATTGGGTAGATCTGAGAATCGGCCAACGTCTACCTTTTTTTCGCTACGTGCTTAGGGTCTTGAGATCAAACCGTGGACCCGGGTACCCCTAGAATGTGTTTATACAATATGGATATCAAATGAAAGCTGTTGATGAGTGCTATAGTACGGAATAATTTTCATACCACTGGGTGACTAGGGTCTCGAGATATAGGCCAAAACGTGGACCCAGGTACCTCTAGAATGTGTTTATACAATATGTACATCAAATGAAAGCTGTTGATGAGACCTATAGTACAGGATAATTTTTATACAACTGGGAGGGTAGGGTCTCGAGATATAGCCCAAAACGTGGACCCGGATACACCTAGAACGTGTTTTTACATTATGTGTATCAAATTGAAGCTGTTGATGTATGCTTTAGTACAGAGTAAATTTTACACCGCTGGGTGACTACGGTCTCGAGATGTCGGCCAAAACATGGACCCAGATACCCCTCGAATGTGTGTGTATTATGGATATCAAATGAAAGCTGTTGCTGAGAACTCTAAAGTTCATTGTGATATTCGATTTAGCCGCATCAACCTGGCAAAACTGATAAATATGCATGTGAAGCCGAAATAAAGACAAGAATTAATAATACCCACATACCTATTTACATACGTCCTATTCGATTTCCCTGAAATTTCGTATATAAATTTGCCTATATTGGTATTTACGATGCTTTTTTCCGGGAAGTATACCAGAGACGGACTGGAACTGGGATTAGAACTAGGAATGGGACTGAGACTGAGGCTCTGAGTGGGACTGGAACAAAATACATACTACCCTCTGGGACTGGCAATAAGAGATGAAGAAGAAGGATAAAAACTTGAGAGAAGAGAAAAGAAAGAAGGAGACTGATAAAGAGGTAGAATGAGACGAAGATGGAGATGAAGCGAAAAAGACGGAGGGAGGAGTGAATAAAAAGATTAGGAAAAAGTGTAGAGGGGTAGGGCAGAGTTAGACGGAAAAAGCTTATTAAAATGTATGCAGATAGGCCAAATTTAGGGTAGAACAACGTCTGCCGGGTCTGCTGGTATAATATATATATATATATAGTATATATATATATATATTTTCGCAATTTCAGCCCCATTTTAACAGCTAGAAACTTCAAATTTCACCAAATGCTTACGTATATAGCATATATTGTTGTCTGAGAAAATCATAGAGATCGGTGGTATATATATTATATACCCCATATAAACTATCATTCTTGCCCCTTTTTTACTGCTAGAAGCTTCAAATTTCATCAAATTTTATCAAATACTTACGTTTACGTCATATATTGTTGAAATACCTGATTCGTAGTCATAGCTTTTACATGCAGACTACAAAAATCGTGAAACTTTGTATCCTCACACAAAGTACCTAACTATTTTTTTTATACCTTTCATGAAAATGAAATGGTATATTAATTTTGTCACGAAACCGAAAATCGTAAGTCCTTAAAGGAAAATAGATAGACCCACCATTAAGTGTACCGAAATAATCAGGATGAAGAGCTAAGTTGATTTAGACATGTCCGTCTGCCAGTTTGTATGCAAACTAGTCCTTCAATTTTTGAGATATCTTGATAAAATTTGGTGAGCGGGTGTATTTGGATGTCCGGTTAGACATTTGTCGGAACCGGCCGGATCGGACCACTATAGCATATATCCTCCATACAACCGATTTTTCAGAAAAAGAGGATTTTTGTCATATCTTACCCAATTTAACAGATTAAAGCTTCAAACTTCACCATATAATTTCGTATATTGAACATATTGTTGCCTGAAAAAATTGATGAGATCGGTCGTATATATAGTATATATCCCCCACAACCGATTGTTCATATAAGAAACTTTTCGTAATTACTGCCCTATTTCAAGAGCTAGAGGCTTCAAATTTCAACGACTGCTTACGTATATATCATATATTGTTGTCTGAAAAAATCATAAAAATCGGTGGTATATATAGTATATATATGGTGGTATATATAGTATATATATTTATTTCGCAATTTTAGCCCCATTTTAACAGCTAGAAGCTTCAAATTTCACCAAATGCTTACGTATATAGCATATATTGTTGTCTGAAAAAATCATAGAGATCGGTGGTATATATATTATATAATTCATATAAACTGTAATTTTTGCCGCTTTTTTACGGCTGGAAGCTTCAAAATTCATCAAATTTCATCAAATAGTTACGTTTAGGTCATATATTTTTGAAATACGTGTTTCGTAGTCATAGTTTTTACATGCAGACCACGAAAAAAGTGAAGCTTTGCATCCTCACACAAAGTACCTACCTATTTTTTATTTTATATTTATCTTAAAAATCGTTTAGATATGTTCAAATTTCACCGAATGCTTACGTGTATAGCATATATTGTTGTCTGAAAAAATCATAGAGATCGGTGGTATATATATTATATAATTCATATAAACTGTCATTTTTGCCCCTTTTTTACGGTTAGAAGCTTAAAAATTCATCAAATTGTTACGTTTACATCATATATTTTCGAAATACGTGATTCGTAATCATAGTTTTTACATGCAGACCACAAAAAACGTGAAGCTTTGCATCCTCACACAAAGTACCTACCTATATTTATACTTTTCATGAAAATGAAATGGTATATTAATTTCATCACGAAACCCAAAATTGTAAGTCCTTAAAGGAAAATAGAAAAACTCACCACTAAGTATACCGAAATAATCGTGATGAAGAGCTGAGTTGATTTAGCCATGTCGGTCTGTCCGTCTGTCTGTTTGTATGCAAACTAGTCCCTCAATTTTTGAGATATCTTGATAAAATTTGGTGAGCGGGTGTATTTGGATGTCCGGTTAGACATTTGTCGGAACCGGCCGGATCGGACCACTATAGCATATATCCTCCATACAACCGATTTTTCAGAAAAAGAGAATTTTTGTCATATTTAACAGATTAAAGCTTCAAATTTCACCATATAATTTCGTATATTGAACATATTGTTGCCTGAAAAAATTGATGAGATCGGTCGTATATATAGTATATATCCCCTACAACCGATTTTTCAGATAAGAAACTTTTCGTAGCTACTGCCCTATTTTAAGAGCTAGAGGCTTCAAATTTCAACAAATGCCTACGTATATTATATATATTGTTGTCTGAAAAAATCATAAAGATCGGTGGTATATATAGTATATATATGGTGGTATATATAGTATATATATATATTTTCGCAATGTTAGCCCCATTTTAACAGCTAGAAGCTTCAAATTTCACCGAATGCTTACGTGTATAGCATATATTGATGTCTGAAAAAATCATTGAGATCGGTGGTATACATAGTATATATCTCATACAACCGATTGTTCAGATAAGAAACTTTGCGCAATTTCTGCCCGGTTTAACAGCTAGAAGCTTCAAATTTCAACAAATGCCTACGTATATTATATATATTGTTGTCTGAAAAAATCATAGAGATCGGTGGTATATATATTATATACTTCATATAAACTGTCATTTTTGCCCCTTTTTTACGGCTATAAGCTTCAAAATTCATCAAATAGTTACGTTTTCGTCATATATTTTTGAAATACGTGATTCGTACTCATAGTTTTTACATGCAGACCACCAAAAAATGTGAAGCTTTGCATCCTCACACAAAGTACCTACCTATTTTTATACTCAGTTGAGCAGACCAAACAGAGTATATTATCTTTATCTTTAGGTATAAAGGAATCCAGATAGATATAGACTTCCATATATCAAAATCATCAGTATCGAAAAAAAATTTGATTGAGCCATGTCCGTCCGTCCGTCTGTCCGATAACACGATAACTTGAGTAAATTTTGAGGTATCTTGATGAAATTTGGTATGAAGGTTCCTGGGCACTCATCTCAGATCGATATTTAAAATGAACGATATCGGACTATAACCACGCCCACTTTTTCGATATCGAAAATTTCTAAAAACCGAAAAAATGCGATAATTCATTGCCAAAGACGGATAAAGCGATGAAACTTGGTAGGTGGGTTCACCTTATGACGCAGAATAGAAAATTAGTAAAATTGTGGGCAATGGGCGTGGCACCGCTCACTTTTAAAAGATGGTAATTTAAAAGTTTTACAAGCTGTAATTTGGCAGTCATTGAAGATATCATGATGAAATTTGGCAGGAACTTTACTACTATTACTATATATTTTTTTAAATAAAAATAAGATAAATCGGATGAAGAACACGCCCACTTTTAAAAAAAATTTTTTTAAAGTCACATTTTAACCAAAAATTTTATATTTTCACTGTATATAAGTAAATTATGTCAACATTCAACTCCAGTAATGATATGGTGCAACAAAATACAAAAATAAAAAAAAATTTTAAAATGGGCGTGGTTCCGTCTTTTTTCATTTAGTTTGTCTAGAGTACTTTTAATGCCATAAGTGGAACAAAAATTTACCAATCCTTCTGAAATTTGGTAGAGGCATAGACTCTATGACGGTAACGGTTTTCTGTGAAAATGGGCGAAGTCGGTTGAAGCCACGCCCAGTTTTTATACACAGTCGACCGTCTGTCCTTCCGCTCAGCCGTTAAAACGATAACTTGAGCAAAAACCGATATATCTTTACTAAACTCAGTTCGCTTACTTATCTGAACTCACTTTATCTTGGTACAAAAAATGGCCGAAATCCGACTATAACCGCGCCCACTTTTTCGAAATCGAAAATTACGAAAAATGAAAAAATGCCATGGTAATTTGATTGGTTTATTGACGCAAAAAATAACTTTAGAAAAAACTTTGTAAAATGGGTGTTACAACTACCATATTAAGTAGAAGAAAATGAAAAAGTTCTGCAGGGCGCAATTAAAAGCCCTTGGAATTTTGGCAGGAATACTGTTCGTGGTATTACATATATAAATAAATTAGCGGTACCCGACAGATGATGTCCTGGGTCACCCTGGTCCACATTTTGGTCGATAACTTGAAAACACCTTCACATAAACAACTAAGGGCCACTTCCTTTTAAAACCCTCATTAATACCTTTAATTTGATACCCATATCGTACAAACACATTCTAAAGTCACCCCTGGTCCACCTATATGGCGGTATCTCGAAAAGGCGTCCACATATAGAACTAAGGCCCACTTTTTTTTCAAATACTCATTAACACCTTTCATTTGATACCCATATCGTACAAAAAAATTCTAGAGTCACCCCTGGCCCACCTTTATGGCGATATCTCGAAAAGGCATCCACCTATAGGACTAAGGCCCACTCCCTTTTAAAATACTCATTAACACCTTTCATTTGATACCCATATCGTACAAACAAATTCTAGAGTCACCCCTGGTCCACCTTTATGGCGATATCTTGAAAAGGCGTCCACCTATAGAACTAAGGCCCACGCCCTTTTAAAATACTCATTAACACCTTTCATTTGATACCCATATTGTACAAACAAATTCTAGAGTCACCCCTGGCCCACCTTTATGGCGATATCTCGAAAAGGCATCCACCTATAGAACTAAGCCCACGCCCTTTTAAAATACTCATTAACACCTTTCATTTGATACCCATATTATACAAACAAATTCTAGAGTCACCCCTGGTCCACCTTTATGGCGATATCTCGAAAAGGCGTCCACCTAGAGAACTAAGGCCCACGCCCTTTTAAAATACTCATTAACACCTTTCATTTGATACCCATATTGTACAAACGCATTCTAGAGTCACCCCTGGTCCACCTTTATGGCGATATCCCGAAAAGGCGTCCACCTATATAACTAAGGCCCACTCCCTTTTAAAACACTTATTAACACCTTTCGTTTGATACCCATAGTGTACAAACGCATTCTAGAGTCAAACCTGGTCCACTTTTATAACGATATACCGAAAAGGCGTCCACCTATAGAACTAAGGGCCACGCCCTTTTAAAATACTCATTAACACCTTTCATTTGATACCCATATTGTACAAACGCATTCTAGAGTCACCCCTGGCCCACCTTTATGGCGATATCTCGAAAAGGCATCCACCTATAGAACTAAGCCCACGCCCTTTTAAAATACTCATTAACACCTTTCATTTGATACCCATAACGTACAAACAAATTCTAGAGTCACCCCTGGTCCACCTTTATGGCGATATCTCGAAAAGGCGTCCACCTAGAGAACTAAGGCCCACGCCCTCTTAAAATACTCATTAACACCTTTCATTTGATAACCATATTGTACAAACGCATTCTAGAGTCACCCCTGGCCCACCTTTATGGCGATATCTCGAAAAGGCATCCACCTATAGAACTAAGCCCACGCCCTTTTAAAATACTCATTAACACCTTTCATTTGATACCCATATTATACAAACAAATTCTAGAGTCACCCCTGGTCCACCTTTATGGCGATATCTCGAAAAGGCGTCCACCTAGAGAACTAAGGCCCACGCCCTTTTAAAATACTCATTAACACCTTTCATTTGATACCCATATTGTACAAACGCATTCTAGAGTCACCCCTGGTCCACGTTTATGGCGATATCCCGAAAAGGCGTCCACCTATAGAACTAAGGCCCACTCCCTTTTAAAATACTCATTAACACCTTTCATTTGATACCCATATCGTACAAAAAAATTCTAGAGTCACCCCTGGCCCACCTTTATGGCGATATCTCGAAAAGGCATCCCTTTTAAAATACTCATTAACACCTTTCATTTGATACCCATATCGTACAACCAAATTCTAGAGTCACCCCTGGTCCACCTTTATGGCGATATCTTGAAAAGGCGTCCACCTATAGAACTAAGGCCCACGCCCTTTTAAAATACTCATTAACACCTTTCATTTGATACTCATATCGTACAAACAAATTCTAGAGTCACCCCTGGTCCATCTTTATGGCGATATCTCGAACATGCTTCCTTCTATAGAACTTAGGTCCACGCCCTTTTAAAATACTCATAAATACCTTTCATTTGATACCCATATCGTACAAAATAAATTCTAGAGTCACCCCTGGTCCACCTTTATGGTGATATCTCGAAAAGGCGTCCACCTATAGAACTTAGGCCCACTCCCCTTTAAAATTATCATTAACACATTTCATTTGATACTCATATCGTACAAACAAATTCTAGAGTCAGGCCTGGTCTACCTTTATGGCGTTATCCCTAAATGGCGTCCATCTATAGAACTATGGCCCACTTCCTCTTAAAATACTCTTTAATACCTTCCATTTGATACACATGTCATACAAACACATTCCAGGGTTACCCTAGGTTCTTTTTACAACATGGTGATTTTTCCTTACTTTGTCTCCACAGCTCTCAACTGAGTATGTAATGTTCGGTTACACCCGAACTTAGCCTTCCTTACTTGTTTTTTTATGGGATGTACAAATTTGTTGCAAGGTTTGCTGGTAGAATACTGGAGTAGTTGTGCTTTTTTTGTATGATTGCATGTCGACAATTAAGAGGATGTGTGTTTCAAACCACGGCTCGGGTCGCTTGTAGTCGAACTTCTCCAGCTTGATGGGAATTCCTAGTTCTTTGGCTGCACTTTTGCATCTAGCGACAGCTGATGGGCGCGATAACGGGGCTTTTCTTCTGATAATTGCATCGACAGCGTTCAGTAGCACATCATTCTTGCATTGTATAAGTTTAATTGTCGGCTTGCATAGAGAAAGCGTTGTTCTTTCTTTTATGGAAATTAGGCCGGTTTCGGTTAAAGTGGCTGCCGTAGGCGAGGTAGGAAACGCTCGTATGCATCTTCTGGCTGCTGTGTGATATGCGGGCAGAATTACTTTCATGTTGTTCTTCGCACAGTGTCCGTAGATCGGGAGTCCATAGTCAATTTTCGACAGTATAAGAGCTTTGGTAGCATTGACGAGGGTTGTTGGATGAACTAGGCTATATTTTTATGATAAATATTTGATTATGTCCAATCTTTTTACAAGGGCTTTTTTCAGATACGAAAAATGATCTTTGTACGTAAGTATAGAATCAAATATAATGCCTCATATTTTCAACGTAGTACAATTGACTATGTTTATAGGTTGGCAAAGCTTTTTATTACATATATGGAAATGTTTGCATTTACTGAATGATATTTTGGCTCCCGAGTCTTGGCCCTACTTTGTTAAGTCTACTAAATTGCCCTCTTGCAGGTGAACAGCTCTGCTGCTGCCTTCTTGGATCGCTCCACTATATGGTCACTCCACAACAGCTTCCTATCCAGAATGACTCCCAAATACTTTACTTGATCGCTAAACGCTAAGAACGTACCCCCAATTCTTGGCGGTGTAAGATTTGGTGCTTTGTACCTCCTCGCGAAGAGGACAATCTCGGGTTTATCCGGGTTGACTTCCAAACCTGTGGCGGGTTGTACTCCTGGAGCAGCTCCAGGATATCAGCTGGGTCCGTTGGCGTCACTGGAACCCAGGCTCTAGCCGTTGGTCGTGAGGGGATATCACGCGCCTCCACTACCTTGATGCGCGCGCCCGGATATACCACCCCTATCAGTGTGACGGCGGCCCTATAGAGGTTTACCGACCTGGCGTCGTCACAGGCAATTAGCTTGACATTGCCCAGGAACCACCCTGCATCGGTGTAAGATGGCGGTGGACCAGGGTTTTCTTTCTTGACCTTAACCAAACTCATTTGTCAACTGTTGAAATAGAGGCCAGTCCGCTCTCTCTACTATAAACTTCGGTTTAGGCGTACCTGGGTTAGATGAAGCAGTGGTCACTTTTGTGTATAAATAAAAGTGGTCGCTTCCATGAAACTGTGAGGAAGTCGAGCTTGAAAGCTTAGAAGCTAATCCCGTCGAGCACATACACACATCTACATGAGTAAAAGTTTGATGAGTTGTAAAATGATTTGGGGACAGGTCGTTTAGGACGATATAGTTGTTTAAGGGGATCATATCCTCGAAAAATCTTCCTCTTGGGTTAACTGAATCGAATCCCCAAAATGGGCTCCACGAATTAATGTCTCCTACTAGCAGTATATCTGTCGAAATACTGGCAGTTATGTCCATCAGATTCTTGAGGTCGAAAGGCTGTTGTGGTGGGATATAAATAGATACAATTGTAAATTTAAAACCGATATTAACTTCAATGGCAATGACGGAAATCGGAGATTGTATATTCAACAACTTGTGCGATACTCCTTTTTGACCAAGACACATATACCTTGTTTTGACGTAGTATTATGTGGAAGGTTGTGGAAGTAGCTACGGAAAGAATTTGAAATAGGTGCAGATTTGTTGAATGGAATGTGTTTCCTGTAAGGAAACAATGGAGGAAGATAAATCTTTTAATAGTAATTTTAATTCGTGGATGTTATTATATAGTACGTGGATGTTCCACTGGAGTATATTAAAAGTCATCATGAGGTAACTGATTGCTCATCGCTACATCTTCAGATCGCTCAACTGCGGAATCCGAATCCGAGTCCGCGCGAGTTGGCGAGGTAAAGTACCGATTGCTCCTTAGCAGCTCATGGGTTAAGCGCGTAATTAGCGATAGCATCGTCGAGTTTGACGTATAGTCAACGGGTTTAGAAATATTTGAGGTTGCTGGTATTTGATTGCTTGGTTTAGTAAAAATGGTGTTACTTAAAGTTTTTGGTATTTTATTGGTAGATTTTAAGGTTTCCAGAAAGTTGGGGGAACTTAGTGATAGCGCCTGATCGCTCAGGTGTGGGGTATTATTGCTTTTAGGACCATGTTCTTTTTGATTGGTAGTTGAGTTGGTGGTTGTATTTAAATTTGTTACTGAAGCGGTGTTGGTAGTTTTATTGCCGGATAAGATACCAGGTAAGGAGAATGGAGACGAAGTAGCGGGAAATTGAGCAGAGTAAAACTACCTTGCCTGTTTAAACGTACATTTACGTTGCGTTTTTATTTTAAGCGTGTCTTTCTGCTGCAAAAATTTGGGGCATTTGTTGAAGTTAGATTGATGTTCTTCACTGCAATTGGCATACGTGTGCATTCAGATGGCGCATTTGAGTGAGGGGGTAGACTGCATATTTGACATAATTGTGCGTTCTTGCAGTGCTTCATTGTGTGGCCTAAAAGCTGGCATGATTTGCAACGCATGGGATTTGGGAAATACTCTCTTACCTTGACCTTATACCAAGAAATATTAATGGTTTATGGTAGTTTGAATGCATCGAAAGTAAGAAGGATAACACCGCTTGGAGTGGTTTTATTTTCTATCATTCTAGTGAACTTGAAAACAATCACTACCCCCTCAGATGCTAGCTCATTAACTATTTCGTCCCCTGGTAGTGACTTTAGGAATGGCGCGAATATCGTTCCGTTTACGAAGTTGAGGTTGTCATGATATTTGCAATTAATTTCGCATATAACCGGAAGTTGTTTGGCAACGATGAACTTTTCTGCTGTAGCCTTGTCTTTGGCCAGAAGAAGGAGGTTATTGTCTCTAAGCTCGGAAATTTGCTCAATATCTTTGGTAATTACGTTCATAGATTTGTGGCGGTTTACTAACTAGCCTTTTTACAATAGTCAATGAGAGTCATTTTAGTTCGCGACACGATTCACATGTCATTCAATGATAAATGTCAAAATGAGTTTTATACTCTTTCTTACTTTGTTCTTTGTTCGAGCGGCCGTGACAAGCGCACGCTTTCATCATAAATTTGTAAAAACTAAATCGCAAACACTGTGGTTCATCCGCGAATAAAATCAAGAAATATTTATATAAAGTTATACAGTGTGTTTCCTTGATTCGGCAGCGATAAAGCGTTTCATTAGAAACCATCATTTGTTGGAATAATTCTGCCGACAAAGAAGCCCACAGATTTCTGAACAGCGAAACATGAGTACTTCCATAGTGGTTTTTGTTCATTTGCTGAAGCAACAACAACGAATTTCGGATTCGATACTGTGATACTCGGTGCACGTAGCTCAGGGAACTCGTTACGGATTACTGGTGGTTTTTTTTGCGTTTTGGGCTAGAGGATAGGGCTGCGAACCTATTATCCCCTACATTGTAGCCTCTAGTAGGCACGGTAAGATAATATAATTTTTTTTTAGTAAGGCACGTCGTTTCTTTGCAAAAAACAAAGACTATAAAGAACAAGTAAGGAAGGCTAAGTTCGGGTGTAACCGAACATTACATACTCAGTTGAGAGCTGTGGAGACAAAGTAAGGGAAAATCACCATGTTGTAAAAAGAACCTAGGGTAAACCTGGAATGTGTTTGTATGACATGTGTATCAAATAGAAGGCATTAAAGAGTATTTTAAGAGGAAGTGGGCCAAGGTTCTATAGATGGACGCCATATAGGGATATCGCCATAAAGGTGGACCAGGCCTGGCTCTAGAATTTGTTTGTACGATATGGGTATCAAATGAAAGGTATTAATGAGTATTTTAAAAGGGAGTGGGCCTAAGTTCTATAGATGGACGCCTTTTCGAGATATCGCCATAAAGATGGACCAGGGGTGACTCTAGAATTTGTTTTTACGATATGAGTATCAAATGAAAGGTGTTAATGAGTATTTTAAGAGGGCGTTGGCCTTAGTTCTATATGTGGACGCCTTTTCGAGATATCGCCATAAAGGTGGCCCAGAGGTGACTCTAGAATTTGTTTGTACTATATGGGTACCAAATGAAAGATGTTAATGAGTGTTTTAAAAGGAAGTGGGCCTTAGTTCTATAGGTGGACGCCTTTTCGGTATATCGTTATAAAAGTGGATCAGGTTTGACTCTAGAATGCGTTTGTACAATATGGGTATCAAATGAAAGGTGTTAATGAGTATTTTAAGAGGGCGTTGGCCTTTTCGAGATATCGCCATAAAGGTGGACCAGGGGTGACTCTAGAATTTATTTTATACGATATGGGTATCAAATGAAAGGTATTAATGAGTATTTTAAAAGGGCGTGGGCCTAAGTTCTATAGATGGACGCCTTTTCGAGATATCGCCATAAAGATGGACCAGGTGTGACTCTAGAATTTGTTTGTACGATATGAGTATCAAATGAAAGGTGTTAATGAGTATTTTAAGAGGGCGTTGACCTTAGTTCTATATGTGGACGCCTTTTCGAGATATCGCCATAAAGGTGGACCAGGGGTGACTCTAGAATTTGTTTGTACTATATGGGTATCAAATGAAATGTGTTAATGAGTATTTTAAAAGGGAGTGGGCCTTAGTTCTATAGGTGGACGCCTTTTCGGTATATCGTTATAAAAGTGGATCAGGTTTGACTCTAGAATGCGTTTGTACAATATGGGTATCAAATGAAAGGTGTTAATGAGTATTTTAAGAGGGCGTTGGCCTTTTCGAGATATCGCCATAAAGGTGGACCAGGGGTGACTCTAGAATTTATTTTATACGATATGGGTATCAAATGAAAGGTATTAATGAGTATTTTAAAAGGGCGTGGGCCTAAGTTCTATAGATGGACGCCTTTTCGAGATATCGCCATAAAGATGGACCAGGGGTGACTCTAGAATTTGTTTTTACGATATGAGTATCAAATGAAAGGTGTTAATGAGTATTTTAAGAGGGCGTTGGCCTTAGTTCTATATGTGGACGCCTTTTCGAGATATCGCCATAAAGGTGGCCCAGAGGTGACTCTAGAATTTGTTTGTACTATATGGGTACCAAATGAAAGATGTTAATGAGTGTTTTAAAAGGAAGTGGGCCTTAGTTCTATAGGTGGACGCCTTTTCGGTATATCGTTATAAAAGTGGATCAGGTTTGACTCTAGAATGCGTTTGTACAATATGGGTATCAAACGAAAAGTGTTAATAAGAGTTTTAAAAGGGAGTGGGCCTTAGTTCTATGGGTGGACGCCTTCTCGAGATATCGCCATAAAGGTGGACCAGGGGTGACTCTAGAATTTGTTTGTACAATATGGGTATCAAATGAAAGGTGTTAATGAGTATTTAAAAGGGCGTGGGCCTTAGTTCTATAGGTGGACGCCTTTCCAAGATATCGCCATAAAGGTGGGTCAGGGGTGACTCTAGAATTTGTTTGTACGATATGGGTATCAAATGAAAGGTGTTAATGAGTATTTTAAAAGGGAGTGGGCCTTAGTTCTATAGGTGGCCGCCTTTTCGAGATATCGCCATAAAGGTGGTTTCCACTTCATTTCTTGTTTAGTTTTATATTTAGTAGGAGCTTTCTACTCCAATTAACTTAGTTTTTCTCACAAATTGGCTTGACGGGACATACATGATAAATTTTCACTGAAAAGTTTTTCATGGCAGAAATACACTCGGAGTGTTTGCCAAATAACTGCCGAGGGGCGACACTGCTTAGAAAAACTGTCTTCTAATTGAAACAACTTCTTTCTATATTATCGATGGTGGTTTTCCCAGGGCTTAAACCCAGGACATTCCATGTGGTACGCGAAGCACGCTACCACCACACCACGACACTTGCCAATGACGGACACAAATGAAAGTAGTGCAAACTACCCTGAATTTTTATTTTCAATTTTTGATTTAAAAAAATTTTAGTGGATTTATTTTATTCTTTGGTTTTTTGAACGCAACATTATTTATGACCTCTTAGTTAATACTCTTTTGTACAGAGTAACAAGCAAAATAGTAAAGATGAAATGAAAAATCTAAAGTTTTAGGTTTATTTTGTCCTATTTCTGTCAATAAAACTAACATTTGTATATCGTAAGAAGCACAAAAACATGCTCTATTGAATGAACTTAAAATTTATTTAAGAATAAACGGATCGAAAGTTGTACACCAGTATATGTCTCCGCTTATGAAAAAGGGGTTTTGGCACCTAATCCTTGATTTTGAGGGAGTGTTCTTAATACTAGGTTTGCTGATTGTGGTAACTTGAGAAGACCTAAAACTTAAGGTATGTCTGCAAAGAACATATTTTCAATGTCACATAATGTTATTCATTAAGAAAAAACTATCGCTTCCTTTATGTCGCGTCCGCAACCGTACCTAATCTTATACCGAGCGTTTTAAAAAGATATTTCAGATTTCATAAATCTACGGGCATAGGGTCTTCTATCAGCTTAACTATCTCATTTAAGGTATATAGAATTTCCTATTAGCTTCGCAAAGTTTGGCAAACTTTCACAAGCATTAAAAAATTACTTATATTTCTTAGTGCATCCGAACCGAATTATACTCGTATATGGTCATATATAGGTAAGTTCCTAAATGTTTCAGGTACCCGAAATTTTTTCGGAAAGAAGCATTCTGGTAATGCTATCCAAATATTCTAATATCCGCTTGTAAATTTTGGATGCTCAAGTGTAACATTCGTGTTGAACTCTTCTTTGAAAATCGAATCGAAATCTAAAAATTTCCCTAGTTTGCTAGTGGTTTATCTACGAAAATAACAATTAACATTTACTCGAATTTTTACAATTTCCGTAAAGCGCAGAATTGACCTAGAAATAAAATAAAAATTTTAATATTTTGTTAATTATAATATGTAAATTTTTCATAAAGTACACATTTGTATGTAAACTAGTTCATACTTTTATTAGTGAGATATTTTATCGTGCGTATCCTCCATTTTGATCTGACAAAGAAAAATACGTTTATGAATTTTTGCTAAAAATACATTAAGTCAACTTTATGGTTGAATTTCATTAAGAATTAGTACAATATAAATAAATTTAACAACAAAAATTGTTAACAACAAAAAAAAATAAATTTATCTTATTTATTGTGTTAAAATAGCACACTTTCGAATGCGATATAACTTGATTCAATTTGTAAGGTTTTTCGCCTCACAGTAATATTTAAGAAATGTTGTAGTTCAATTCAGTGGACTGAATTGATATTATATTGTTTGCATAGCACAGTATGCTTCTTTCCAAAGTAATTTTGGCGACCATGAACTTTTAAGTAAATATATAGGAACATAGAAATTTCACACCCCTTAAACGAGAGGGTGGCTGATGCTCTTTGAGTAAGGGACGCTACATTTCGGACGCGGAAATTTTAACTGAATTAACGACACTATATGACATTGAGAAAATATTCTTTTCGAGACATACCTCAAGTTTAAGGTATAGTCTAGTATACAAAATCTGCATAATTGGATTTTCGAATACGCCCTCAAAATCCGGTGTTGGGGACCAAAAACCCCTTTTAATAAGCGGAGACATCTACTGTCATATAACTTTCCATATGTTTATTCTTCCACGTATTTTTACGTCATTCAAATTAGTTAATTTTTGTGCTTGTGCTATAATTAATGTTTGAGATGTTTATGTATTCACAACAAAAATCCATAACTT
The DNA here is from genome assembly GCF_040869045.1 of Eurosta solidaginis. Classification (NCBI taxonomy): domain Eukaryota; kingdom Metazoa; phylum Arthropoda; class Insecta; order Diptera; family Tephritidae; genus Eurosta; species Eurosta solidaginis. Next base: position 23,846,449 of record NC_090324.1, on the reverse strand, counting down.
TTTTCCGGCTCTCCTGTAATATTTAATAGCACCCAACTAGGTTAGGTTAGGTGGTAGGTGCCGAGGTAAGGAATCTCACATGGACAGAATGAAGGTCCATTGTGATACCACATAAGATAACGGTTACGTAAGCTAGAGCTATGCAGAAAATCGTTGGGATACAATGATATAATTTCGAATGAGACTGATGTTTTCGCCTAGTTCGGCCAAAAGCTGGCCAACAAAGCATAAAGTAACTAAATGATTTTACCTACCATCATCCTCCACACAGCTACAGAGGGATAGGTTTTCCAGTACATTGAGACGTACCGCATGGATTGGACAGTGTCCAGCCAAAGCCACAATGATCACTGATATATGAGCCTTAGTGAACCCACTAATTTCGGCAGCCACTTCCGGCCAGAAGGATCGTGCTACCCTGCAAGTGGTTCCAGCCCAACGCAGGAGCAGACCACAGGTGACCAGCGGAATGAGGAGATCCCTACAGCCATCTTCATCCGGTTCAATTGTACGGATGCGGGCTAAGAGATCCGCTTGAATGAATTTGATGCTTGTCATCTTTTTTCATTCAGCGGAATTGCCCACGTTTTAATATGCATCATATGGCGTGCACTGTGAATTCCACGAAAGGTTCATTCGCAACCAAATGCAGTGATAACTGCTTCAGGATTGATGTTGCTGAAAATTTCAAATACCTAGGTATTACAATTGATAATAGTTTAAATTGGTCTGAATACATTCAGAAACTAAAATATTATTTTCTGTACACTGCCCGTCATTTCTATCGTCTCAAAAAGTGCTCCACTATGTGTACTCTAAAAACTGTTGTCCAATCGAAACTGCAATATGGGATTACCTGCTGAGGTGGTGCTTCGGCTAGTAAGTTGTCACCCGTTGTAACACTCAAAAAGAGAATTATAAGACGTATATGTGGCGCAAACTACAGGCCTCACGCTATGGTATCTTTTAGAATACTAGATATACTACCATGCCGTCATCTATATTTATTTAAAGTCCTAAAAACTTTATTAGATATATGCTTCCATCGGTACAAATTCCGCATGCTAGGACGTCTCACTTCAGAAGCTTTTATACATACGCGTCGTGCAAAATGTTCAACTCTCTCCCTGCTTATGTACAGGTCATAAGAAAACTTAAGCTGTTTCAAAAGAAAATAAAAATATATCTGGTTAGTTTTAGCCACCACGATCTTGAAGCCTTGTTGAGGACGTTGTTGTAAACCACATCTAATTTTTGTATATATATCAATTGTTTCTCTATCGCAACCTTAACTATTTATCAATTGTTTCCCTATCGTAACCTTAACTAATTATCTGAATTATTCTGAATTTATTCTATAATATTATTAATAATTATACACCCCACACTAAAAAAGAATTTTACTAAGTGAACTGGCATTTAATACTATTTTAAAATTTAATATAAAAAATGCCATATATTTTTCTTATGCTATATAGTAATATAATGTGCTCTTTCAAAAAAAAAAAAAAAGCGAGGTCAGGAACTCCCAGACCACCGTCGATCGCACTATAATTGAGTTCAAGGCCTTGGTAGCCGCTTGGCTATATGAGCAGATGTTAAATTCCCTAACCGTAGTAGCACTGGATTTCATCCGACGCATCTTTAATTGCGGCAACTTCCGCTTGGAAGGCGCTGCAGTGATCAGGCAATTTAAACCTGCACTCATATTTAGCTCTTGAACTTTAATAAACCATGTGTGGATACGACTAAAGTTAATTTACAGTATCCAAGTATTCCATTTTTCATAACACATAGTTCAAACATATAATAATACTACTAAGAAACCTAAAAATAACAAATTACTTCAGTGGTATCCAACGAATACCAATAGCCCGAATCTAATGAAATAGATTTGTGCATTAAAACAATTTATTTTTTAAATCTCGAAGGCATCCATCGGATACTGCAATCGACGGCTGAGTGGAATATCGCTCGTATCTTGGCTGTCAGTTGGAGAACGCTCTATCTGAGAATGTTTTTCAAAAACACCATATTTCAGTTTATCGTTTGAAAACCACCTATCTCAGAACTCAATTGAAGAACCCCCAAAATGTTTTTCATAAACGTCGCAGATTATGTCATAAATTTATTAAATTTAAGCTGAGATAAAGCGCTTTTGAAACAAGTTCTGAAGTAGGCCGTTATTCCCAAATTTTCTGTGATAGAGCGTTTTCGAAACGGCGGCAGAGATACGGCGATATTCCACTCAGCGTTTGAAAAATCAGATTACTACAAAGTTTTTGGAACGAATTTCCCATCAATAAAGTTAAATTTTACATGTAATTGTATAAGTTCTTTCGAAGGTACGTAAGTATTATAAAAATCACACATTTCTTTGGTGAAAATTTGAAAAACTTATACAGAGTGTGCTTTACGTTTAATTTTCAACATACTTAAAAACCTTAATTTTAGGTCATTGTGAGCAACTTAAAGAACATAGTCAAATTCAGGGAAATAAAAAAGTGGTAGATTTTTAAAGAAAGTGGTAGCAGTGGTAGATCCGGATTTTAGCCTAAATAGTGGTAGATCTACCACTATAGTGGTAGAGTGACAACACTGACTGTAACCCATCCGTGAACAAGTTAACTGGTCCCTTGCCGAAATAATTCCCACCTGTAACCCTTACGCCCCCTCCCCGCCACCCTACTTCTGCGTTTAGAACTTTAAGAATTTTAGGAATATATAATAGCAATGCCAGTTCTTATGAAATCGTATGTTAACTCGTACTTACAAATTAAATATTTCATTGTATTTCGGCGACCAGTTGTTAGATTTCGATTTTGTGGCATATTTGCGCTTTCGATCGTGTAGGTGTGGGCCAATTAAATTGACTTCAATAAATGGCCGAAACATGCCAGACGGAATTTGCCACTTAAGATCATTAGCTGCAACAACTGAAAGAGAAAAAATGTATTATATATAAGTGTTGTTTATTGAGCTGCTCTAGCTTACGTCAGGTTGAAATATTTTACATTATTGTGTTTAATGACAAACTTTCTTGCTCTGAGTTGCTCTTCCTTTTGTTTCATGAGTCTGCTCAAAACTCAACTAGAGTAATCTAGATCACAAATCTCTGCTCCAGCTTTATTTTCAGAACAAAGGACAAATTGCCCGTTGTCAAAAAATAGTTATAATTTTTTTATGAAAAACTCAAATAATTCATATAAAAGGGAAGTTAAATGTAAAATATCAAAAGTAAGCAATTTATTTAAGGCGATGAACTTTTCGAAAAAAAAAATTATTTTTTCGATAGCCACTATCGTTTTAATCGGTGGTGGCGCCTTGTTTTATATCCTACTTAAATCAACCGGAAAAATCGGTAGTCCCATCCATTCATCAGCTAATTCGTCATCCTGTTTGTCCTATGATGACATCACACGTTTTTGTTTGCAATAACTGTCATTTAAAGAAATGTAATGTAATGAAATTCAACGCCCTACTTCTTCTGGCCGCGACTAATACTACTGTAAAAAATAAATATTATTTCAAAATGAAATATAACTCTGTGAAAATTCAGTACTTTACGAGAATGATCGTCACCCCATAATCCAGGGATCGCCAAAAGCTTCTTATGGAAGCCTGACCACACCTACTTTGAAATCCAAAAATCAAAAAAAAAAAAAAAATGGCGACGGAGTTACTAAAAAGTACACTGTAAAAACTCCGAAACGATTTTTTTTGAATATCTCGACCCTTGCACCAACTAGCGGCGACTTTTTTCATAGGTCGCTTTCTATTTATGTATGTATTATGTGTTTCCAATATGAACCCAATCGGACCACAAATACCGTTTTTTGAAATATTTCGATACATACGGCACCTATCGGAGTCTTTTTTCTTATTATTGTATTCTAATCCAGTTCTGAACTATATTCCAAGTTTCAAGCTTGTAGCTTATCGGGTAGTTTCTTAAATTTCGGTTACAAAATTCTGTTCGCTACACTGAGTCAAGCTAAATGAAACCGTTTAAAAAAACACGGCTATTATTTATTATATTCTATTAGATAAATGAGTGATATTTTGAAATTATCTTCTCAATTCAAACTTTTGACTAATATGTATATTCCATGTTCAATTATTAAGTTTAAGTGAGATGAAATAAATTTTTATCAGTGCATGTCTATTCTTCATTTTGTTTTCTAAAAAAATAGCGACAACCAATCAGCGAGCAGAAATGGCGCTGGTACGTACACAAACCCAGTCGGACTTGAGTGTTTGGCAAGCACTCCGAGTGTATTTCTGCTATGAAAAGCTCTCACTGAAAACTCATCTGCCTTGCAGATGCCGTTCGGACTCGGCATAAAAGAAGTAGGTCCCGTCACGCCAATTTGTAGGAAAAATTAAAAAGGAGCACGACGCAAATTGGAAGAGAAGCTCGGTCTAAAAATCTCTTCGGATGTTATCGCGCATTATATTTATTTATTTGTTTGTTTGATTTATTTAATAATTAAATTTTAAATTAAATTAAATTTTAGTTGAACGCATGTAGATGTATTTATAAATGCATTCAAGAAAACGATGCGATGTGTTAATTTTGAATGCTACCAAATCCGACTGGGTTTGTGTACGTGCCAGCGCCATTTCTTCTCGCTGATTGGTTGTCGCTATTTTTTTAGAAAACAAAATGAAGAATAAGACATGCACTGACGAAAATTTATTTCATCTCACTTGAACTTAATAATTGAATATGGAATATACATATTAGTGGATAGTTTGAAGTAAGAAGATAATTTAAGAATATCACTCATTTATCTAATAGAATATAATAAATAATATCCGTGTTTTTTTAAACGGCTTTATTTAGCTTGACTGCCTTGGGAAGCGCTGACGTATGTATATGTAATGAACGTTTTACCCTTCACATTAACTTTGTGTTCTCCGGTACCAGGATGAGAAAAAAGATCAATCTGTACAGATATTTCTCCAACGCATTCTTCTTGATTTTCAGGATCATCTGAAATATAATCAAATTTAAATTTATTAATTGGATTAATCTTATCTGAGATATAATATGATTCATTCAAAAATTTGTAAGTAGAGGCCTGGGTACGTGTGTAAGTACTTATTCTTGATTATTCACCACCTAAATCTATATTAGAGGCTTCACTTCCCGAGACGCCCAACCTTTTTTCGCTTCGAGAATTTTGGAAGTAATAGGTTCGACAGCTAGGGAATGTGTCTATTTGGGGTGAACATATTTTTTTTGTTAGTCACCGTTTTTTTTTTTTTACATTTCTTACTGGTATTGTGGTGAGCAACTGAGAACCATAGGTCTTCTACAAAAAGTTTGGTGTAAAACAGGGTTCGACTACCAAAATATGTCAATCTTGTAGTGGAAAAAAATTGATTAATCATTAGATCATTTCTTCGCTGATGGTTGAAACAAGAATTTCCATTAACATAAATAATCATCAATTTCTTTTCCCTTTCTAATTTAAATGATAAGTTAATTTTTTTACAAGACTAAGTAATAAATGATTAATTAATTAAAAACGTGATGAAATATAATTATGATTATTGTTCATTAAAACAAGTAAGGACAGGACTTTCATGAATGGGGCTGACCAGTAAATTTATCCCATTCGTAATATCCAAATAATAGGCTGTATAAGATGTGAGATATGTAGTGAACAGATGTACATACTTCCTAAGCATTTTTAAGATAAATATAAACTAATACAAGTAAGGACCGTTGAGTTCGGGTGTAACCGAACATTACATACTCAGTTGAGAGCTATGGTGACAACATAAGGGAAAATAACCATGTAGGAAAATGAACTGAGGGTAACCCTGAAATGTGTTTGTATGACATGTGTATCAAATGAAAGGTATTAAAGGGCATTTTGTGAGGGAATGGGCCATATTTCTGTAGGTGGACGCCATTTAGGGATATCGCCACAAAGGTGGACCAGGGCTGACTAGAATTTGTTTGTTCGATATGGGTATCAAATGAAAGATCTTAATGAGAATTTTAAAAGGGAGTGATCCTTAGTTCCATAGGTGGACGCCGTTGCGAGATATCGCCATAAAGGTGGACCAGGGTGACCCTAGAATTTGTCTGTACGATATGGGTATCAAATGAAAGGTGTTAATGAGTATTTTAGAAGGGAGTGATCCTTAGTTCCATAGCTGGACGCCGTTGCGGGATATCGCCATAAAGGTGGACCAGGGGTGACCCTAGAATCTGTTTGTACGATATGGGTATCAAATGAAAGGGGTTAATGAGTATTTTAAAAAGGAGTGGGCCTTAGTTCTATTGGTGGACGCCTTTTCGAGATATCGCCATAAAGGTGGACCAGGGGTGACTCTAGAATTTGTTTGTACAATATGGGTATCAAACGAAAGGTGTTAATGAGTATTTTAAAAGGGTGTGGGCCTAGTTTTATAGGTGGACGCCTTTTCGAGATATCGTTATAAAGGTGTACCAGGGGTGACTTGAACTATATGGATATCAAATGAAAGGTGTTAATGAGTATTTTAAAAGGGAGTGGTCCTTAGTTCCATAGCTGGACGCCGTTGCGAGATATCGCCATATAGGTGGACCAGGGGTGGCTCTAGAATATGTTTGTACGATATGGGTATCAAATGAAAGGTATTAATGAGGGTTTTAAAAGGGAGTGGTGGTAGTTGTATATGTGAAGGCGTTTTCCAGATATCGACCAAAATGCGGACCAAGCTGACCCAGAACATCATCTGTTGGACACCGCTAATTTATATATATATGTAACACCACGAAGAGTATTCCTGCCAATATTTGAAGGGTTTTTTATTTCGCCCTGCAGAACTTTTTCATTTTCTTCTACTTAATATGGTCACACCCATTTTACAAAGTTTTTTCTAAAGTTATATTTTGCGTCAATAAACCAATCCAATTACCATGCTTCATCCCTTTTTTCGTATTTGGTATAGAATTATGGCATTTTTTGCATTTTTCGCAATTTTCGATACCGAAAAAGTGGGCGTGGTCATAGTCGGATTTCGGCCGTTTTTTATACTTATATAAAGTGAGTTCGGATAAGGACGTGAACTGAGTTTAGTAAAGATATATCGATTTTGCTCAAGTTATCGTGTTAACGGCTGAGCGGAAGGACAGACGGTCGACTGTGTATAAAAACAGGGCATGGCTTCAACCGATTTCGCCCTTTTTCACAGAAATAAGTTATCGTCTTAGAATCTAAGCCCTTACCAAATTTCACAAAGATTGGCAAATTTTTGTTGGATTTATGGCATTAAAAGTAACCTAGGCAAATTAAATGAAAAAGGTCGGAGCCACGCCCATTTTGAAATTTTCTTTTATTTTTGTATTTTGTTGCACCATATCATTATTGGAGTTGAATGTTGACATAATTTACTTATATACTGTAAAGATATTAACTTTTTTTTTTAATTTGACTTAAAAAAAAATTTTTTTTTTTTAAGTGGGCGGGGTCGTTCTCTGATTTTGATAATTTTTTTAAGCATACAAGTTTTACTGTTTCATGGTAATCCATTAAAAGTCATTTGCAATTTAGAGTTTATTACAATAATACGTTTTATTCATTGTCATGCCAAAAACTAACTGAACTTACATTCTAAAGTGCCTACTTAAAAACCCTGCACCTTAGTCTTGAAGGCAGCCAAAGCGACACAGACGCTTGCGTTCTTAATCGCTACCAGCGTTGAGCTGCACCTGCTAGCGTGAGAATGGATATTCGCTGACACAGGCCAAATTGCTGTTTCATAGTACTGCTCATGTTATACAATCGTTGTGGCTTATCCGTCAGCGTGAGAATGGATATTCGCTGACACAGGCCATGCGCGGACAGAATTATTGAGAAGCATTCTCTTGTGTTAACTGATATTCGCTGATACAGGCCATGCGCGCAAATTGTTGTTTCATAGCACTGCTCATGTTACGCAATCGTTGTGGCTATCCGTCAGCGTGAGAATGGATATTCGCTACACAGGCCATGCGCGGACAGAATTATTGAGAAGCATTAGCTTGTGTTAACTCCTCCCCTTCTAAGTGAAGGCCGTCCACGGACTTCTTAAAGTTATCAATGACATGCTGAAGGTCTTGGCATTGGCGTCTTTTCCTTCTCCTCTGCCATATTTTAACTAGAGTGTAACAAACGATAATCAATATAATGCTAGCGAAGCCTGATATTGTTGGCCCCGTCATAATTCTTGATTCAATTTTTGCGATAAAGCGCAGATTTTCCATACTTATCCTGTGAAGGTATGGAAGACTCAATACTTCTTGATGGTTGGTGATATTAAGGAGAACGGTCGCCGCTGGCCCTGGTAATTTCTTTAACATGCCGTTTCGGTTTACAAAGTTAGATCCGTTAACGTAAACTTCATCGTCGAAGGAAAGTAAATAAGTCCCCTTATTGTTTTTTCGGAGTCTTCGCCAGTTTTAATCAAAGCGGTGTTATCGTTTATAATGATAATGCCATCGTCAAACACAGTAATAGGTTCAAGGTTGCTAGGGCAAGTACTGCAGTGAGCAACATTATTCGAATACAGCTGTTGTGCGCATGTGGGATGCTGCAATCTTTTGCAAAAAGTTGTTGTGAGTGTTGTGTTGCAGTTCCCAATCGCCAAATTTTGATTCCCACAGTCAGCAACGTTGTTGTTGTTCCCAAGGTGCAGGCTAGTTCCATTGTGTTGAACAGGGAAAATAATAATTTTCTTACAAACTAATGTAGGTTTAGGATACTTTATTATGAAATGCAGAAGGCTCCCATCTAAAAGGGCTTGGATATATGATACCTCCATTAGGTCAGTAATTGTTGTATTTCTAGAGCGTGCCTCAAAAATATTTTTTACATCTTCCGAGTTTAGCATCAGGGGATTTATGATTCCTATCTTTGCAAGGGTTATGGTTGAAATTAAAGTCTCGATTTCGGTTATAAGGATTCTATTTCGCGCAAGCAGCGTTTCATACAAATGATGAGTATCGATCTGTACAGCCTTTGCGTTTTTAATAATTTTGTTAACTGTTTCCGTTAGCTGGTTTAATTTTTCCTGTATCCTTGTGTTTATTTCTATCTGATGTCCCTCTGATTCTATTAGCTCTTGCTGCCGAAATTTTAAGTTTTCAAAGTCTTCGAAGTCGGGTGTTCCTGCAATCACCTTTAGAGCAGTACCTAAAATGTTAATACTCCTAGCCTGTCTATGGTGAATGTCCAGTGTTGTTAAAAGAACTTTTATGTGTGAAATGTCTGAGTCGAGTAGCATTCTCATATGGGATAAGGGGAAATGCGTTGTTAGTCCTTTCGTTTCTTCTGCTATTTCTTTATATACCGTAAGATTGGTGCTATGCTTAAGATAGCCGAAGTGTGTCCAAACTATTACGCCACCATCCTGGATCGGTATATAATCGGAAGTCGAGTAGTCCGTCAATTTTGCTATTGCCGTTTGGATGGAGGGCATCATAATGGGGATCCTGAAAGATGGGGGAAAATAACCTTCTTTTAATTTACCTTATAATATTGAAAGATATTCCACGGTTTTCATCTCAGGTTGTCCTTATGGAGCACCCTCCCTTTTATGAGAACCGTGGTTCCTAGATCTGCCTCAACCCTTTCTTCGACATATAAAGGGGACAGTTTATTTCCCAGTCGTCTATTCGTCTTTACTAGTACGCGTTCCCCTACGTCGAACACCCTATTCTATCTGGAAGGATTATTTCTTTCCAATTGTGCTTGTTGTGCTTTCATTATTTTCATGGTTATCTCATTTTTCATGTCGGTTGGTGTAGCGTGAACTATATCAATCGGTTTTTCATTGGTCACCGAATGAATCGTTCGGTTGTATTCAATTTTTGCCAGTAATATAAGGTCTGTCGTCTCGCAGATTTTTCTGTCCAATTTCAGACATCTGGCTATCTCCAAAAGTGTACTATGGAGGCGTTCAACCTGCCCATTCGAGGTGCTATGAAGAGGTGGCGCGTTGACGATGTCAACATTGAAGCTATTTTTTAGTAACGAGGTTATCGTTTCAGAATTTAAAGAGGCCTCGTTATCACAATAAACAGTCCTTGTCCCTGGGAATATATTCATTAGTTGAATAATTGGGTATTTTATATCTGAGATTGTTCGAGATGGTATAGGCTGTACCACAGCAAATTTCTAAAACTTGTCGAGACATGTCAAAAAGTATTTTTTATCTGTTGAGAATATGTCAATGTGCAAAATTTCTCCGGTATAGGATGTGACCGGTGTTACACCATACTCCTGCTTTCGTGGGTGCCTATCGTATTTGGCCTTACTGCAGATCTTACAATTCGCGACCACTTCGTTTGCCAGTTTGGTCATTTTTGGGAAGTAATAATCACGAAGGATTTGCTTGACATTCTCCTAGGCAGCTCTGTGAGCTCGATTATGTTCGGCAAGAACAATCTCCCTCTGTTCGTCTTTATTTACAATGTCGGTCACCATATTTTTACAGTGCCAGAACTTTGTTGCCGGAAAGCACCTTATAAGTTCATGTTGTATGCTGGCCAGTATTGGCAAAGCGCAATGTATGGCGTTTACCACATTTGGGTTCACAGCTGTTTTAATTTCTTCAATGAGATTATCTTTATTTATGAATTGAATAACATGACGAGTTTTCTCGCCGAAATATATAAAATTCCGTTTTAGGTTCAAGTTGGCTTCCTCCAAAACAATTTGGTTTCGGAAACAATTTAGCGGTTTTTCGGATGCTTCCACCGTATAAGATAGCGATATTTCGCTATGAACTGTAGCCAAATCTGATTGACCATCCTCTTCTAGAGTGTGGATGTTCTGTCGTGACAGAGTATCGGCAACATGGTTTTCTCTACCGGGTTTGTAAAAGATTTGAGCGTTGTGCTCGTCGATAAACGCTTTCCATCGTTTAATTTTCGCATTTGGGTTTCGGTCTGAATCCGCAAATGTCAGTGGCTGATGATCTGTAAAAATATTTAAATTCTTTACGCCATAGAGATAATTTCTAAGACTTTTTAAGGCCCAGACTATCGCGAGTATCTCGCGCTCGTTAGTTGCGAAGTTTTGTTCACGATCTTTCAGAGTTCGTGAAATAAAGGTAATTGGCTTACCGTCCTGTGAGAGCACTGCCCCCAAACCCAAAGACGAGGCATCCGTCGTTAGATCTAATGGCCTCCTGAAATCTGGGTAGAGTAACATGACGTCCTCTGATGTAAGGACCTCTTTTAATTTATTAAAAGCTTGTGATTGTTTTTCGTCTAATTCCACTTTTATTTTTTTTGATTGAGTGGCGCTAACCTTGCCATTGTCTCCTTTCAGCATATCCGTTAGTGGTTTCGCTATTGAAGCGAAATCCTTTATAAAGCAACGGTAATAGCTTGCCAGACCCAGAAATGATCTAACGTTGAAAAGAGTGGAGGGTTTCTCATATTTGTGAATAGCATCTATCTTGCTAGGGCTTGTTTTAATGCCTCCTCTAGATACTACGAAGCCCAAGTATTCAACGTCCTCTTTAAAAAATTGCGATTTTTCGCGAGAAACCCTCATATTAGCCTCAAGTAACCTTTTTAAGACCCACTCAATATGTTCGACACGCTCCTCCTCGATTTATGAAAATATAATAACGTCATCGACGTAAACGTAGCAGTATTTCCCTATTTGTTCCCTTAGTACGTCGTCGATCGCCCTTTGAAAAATGCTGGGTGCATTCTTCAGACCGAAGGGAAGCCTGCAGAACTCATATTTCCCATTACTTACTGAGAAAGCGGTCTTTTCCCTATCGGATTCCGCCAACGTTATTTGATGAAATCCTGATTTTAGGTCAAGCGTTGTAAAATACCTGGCCTTTCCTAGATTTGATAGTATAACCGTTACGTTCGGGATGGGATATTTGTCGTCGATAGTTTTTTTGTTCAGTTTTCTGAAGTCTATGACAAGTCGTTTTTTTACATTTCCTTGTGCGTCCGTTCCTTTTTTATCAACAACCCAGATTGGGTTGTTATATGGTGACCGAGACGGTCTGATGATACCGTTCTTCAGTAAATCGCGAATTTCAGTATTCACGAATTCTGCTACGCCCATAGGATAGGGGTATAGCTTGGAATAAACCGGATCGTCACTCTCGGTGCGAATAGTGGCGACTATGTTTGTGTTAAATGGGAGTATTTTTTTTGACTTTAAATCTATAGTCGTGTCTGCCTGCGTAAGCAAATCCAGACCTATTATTCCGTCGAACGTTGAAAGAGAAGGAAGAATAAAGAAGGTACTATTTATGTTAAAAAGATTTATCGCGCATTTTTCTTTAATGTTAGTAAAACCATGAATTGATTTTACCAAGAAAGACTTTTCGACCGGTGTAATGTGCCTAAGGAATTTTAAGGGTTTTATATAATTTTTAGATGCACCCGTATCTATTAGTAATTTTATTTTCTTCCCTGCAACTATTCTTTCAATGAACGGTAGCAGGGAGTTCTGTCTAAAAAATTTATCTGGTCGGGATCATTAAGGTCGCCCTCGATTGCTGATGTTTCCGCGTTTGCCACATCGCTATAGGTGGAATCTTCCAGATTAGAAGTGGAATTTCCGCTTGAAAGGCAGTTTATTCGTTGTTGCTTTGGTCCTGTAAATTTTCCAGAGCCATTGTTTGGCCTTTTCACTGCCTGCGGATATTTTTGATTTGGATTACTTTGGTATCGATAAGAGCCAGTGTTTTCCTGCCTTGCAGTAGGTTGACGGAAGCGTTGTGACGTGTCGACATCCATCGGTTCTACCTTATCCAGTTTCTGGGGACTCTTGTTGTTGAAGTCCCGAGTTCTGTTAAAGTAAGGGTTTTTTGAGTGATACATATCGTTTGTTTGGTATCTTCCCCCTGTAACTTTCTCCCCAGATTGTGGTTTTGAGTCTAGCTTTTGTGTCATATCTTCTAGGCTCCTGGCATAGGTGCTTGCGAATCGGTATCTCTCATGGTTCGATTCAACCTCCTGTGCCAGTGCTAAGGCCGAAGGCAGATCTTTAGGCCGGGCTGAGAATAGTACATCGCTAAGCGGTTTCTGGGTCCCTGATATAAATACGCGCAATGCGTCCAATCTGTATTTCTCATTAAGTGAAGCAGCTATTGACTTTTCGTAAGTCATTATGGTTTTGTTGGTCAGAAGCGTCAATTTCTTCTCTACTTCGTCGTAGTATTGGAGAAGAGATAAATTTCCCTGGCGGAGGGTTGACATTTCTTGCTCGATCAAGTAAATTGGTCGTTATCGGAATAACTAAAGTCAAGGCGGTTAATTATCGCTTTGAAGTTCAAAACGGTGTTAAATGAGGACAAACCCATGTCGGCTGGACCCTTTACTTTATTTCTAATGATGGCGACAGCTTGGAAATGTTTGCTGCTGCCTTCGTATTCCTGAAAAACTTTGTAGGCGGTGTGTGCTGCCTGTCTCCATGATACGTAGTTTTCTTGTTTACCATCGAAATCTGGTAGAGATTTAACGATGTCAAGGGGTTCCTCACATTTGATACCTGGGACAATTTGTGCTTCAGAATATGTTTCTATTGTGGGTGCACTAATGCTAACGTCGTTTAGACGCTGGTTTATGGTCGCCAGTCTCTGTTCGAAACTTTCTCTTTGCACTGAAAGCGCATAAGCCACTGCAGTGTCGACAAGAGCTTTCAATTGATCTGCTTCTATAGCCATTTTTCGTTCCTCAGTCGTTACCCTATTATTCGTCCACCAATTATCCTGACCACTGTTACGCTGTCTTCTGTTTACCACTATGTTCTCAAATAGCCGATCTAATTCTTGATCCTCATAGGCCTACAGCACAACTGAAACAGGTTACCTGATTTTATTCCAATAAATTTGGTCCACAACACATCTAATTCTACCTCAACCCGTGAAAGATTTACAGATAATTTGATGCTTTAAAAGAAAATTTCATTTTTTTTTTTTTTAGAGGGTCGTATTTAAAAAAAAATTTTAATAAACACAAGTTTTTTGTTTATAAACATTGATAACACTATAAACATTGACACAGATTTCTTTGTTTGGCAACACTCTACTTACATCTGTTTTACAACTATTGGTAATACTCTCTTCATCTTATGCTTGGGTTTGTTTTCTGCTCCACTTAATTTAAAATAAAAATGATAAAAATGTTTGTTGATACTGCTGCTTGGTGTTATCCGTTTTTTCTCCCGTTGTTGAGCGCCAGTTTTACTGTTTCATGGTAATCCATTAAAAGTCATTTGCAATTTAGAGTTTATTACAATAATACGTTTTATTCATTGTCATGCCAAAAACTAACTGAACTTACATTCTAAAGTTCCTACTTAAAAACCCTGCACCTTAGTCTTGAAGGCAGCCAAAGCGACACAGACGCTTGCGTTCTTAATCGCTGCCAGCGTTGAGCTGCACCTGCTAGCGTGAGAATGGATATTCGCTGACACAGGTCAAATTGCTGTTTCATAGTACTGCTCATGTTATACAATCGTTGTGGCTTATCCGTCAGCGTGAGAATGGATATTCGCTGACACAGGCCATGCGCGGACAGAATTATTGAGAAGCATTCGCTTGTGTTAACTGATATTCGCTGATACAGGCCATGCGCGCAAATTGTTGTTTCATAGCACTGCTCATGTTACGCAATCGTTGTGGCTATCCGTCAGCGTGAGAATGGATATTCGCTGACACAGGCCATGCGCGGACAGAATTATTGAGAAGCATTAGCTTGTGTTAACTTACATACAGTAATAGGAGTAGCGTTCCTGCCAAATTTCATCATGATATTTTCAACGACTGCCAAATTACAGCTTGCAAAACTTCTAAATTACCTTCTTTTAAAAGTGGGCGGTGCCACGCCCATTGTCCAAAATTTTACTAATTTTCTATTCTGCGTCATAAGTTCAACTCACCTACCAAGTTTCATCACTTTATCCGTCTTTGGTAATGAATTATCGCACTTCTTCGGTTTTTAAAAATTTTCGATATCGAAAAAGTGGGCGTGGTTATAGTCCGACATCGTTCATTTTAAATGGCAATCTGAGATGAGTGCTCCGGAACCTACATACCAAATTTCATCACGATACCTCAAAATTTACTCAAGTTATCGTGTTAACGGACAGACGGACGGACGGACGAACGGGCGGACGGACGGACATGGCTCAATCAATATTTTTTCGATCCTGATGATTTTAATATAGGGAAGTCTATATCTATCTCGATTCCTTTATACCTGTACAACCAACCGTTATCCAATCAAAGTTAATATACTCTGTGAGCTCTGCAAAACTGAGTATAACAAGTAAAGACGAAGGGATGGGCGTTATCAACAAATTTGAATAACGCTGGACGAAAAAATAAAAAATAAGTTTTTGTTCATTATTCAACAACACTTGAGTAATGAATAACAAGGTATTTTTTATTCAAGCGTTTCTTGAATAATGAATAACATTTTATGTTATTCAAAATGTTCTGAGTTATGATAATCGGTAATTCTTATTTTTGTAAATCTTGAGTAAACAGTTGAGTTTTTATTCATTATTTAAAAAATATGGAATAACAATAAAATTTCAATTTCTATTCAATTATTCAAAAATAAAAAAATAAACCCTCGAGATGACCCGAAAATATACCCATATCCGTAACCAGTTCACGTGTAGTTCTGAAGCTTCTGATGGTAATATTGAAATGATTTTGGGGAGTATTCGCGGGGTTTTTTGGGGGTAATTTGGGGGTAAAATCTGGGACTCCCTGGGAATCCCCGACGCCTTTTGGGGTACATTTTTTGGGTAATTTCAGGGACTCCTTCAGGGTATTTTGGGGTCCATTCCAGGGGCTCCCTCGCGCTCCTCCTGGGGCTTTTGGGGCCATTGGACTCCTTCGGGGTCCTCCCGATGACATTTGGGGGTTGTTCCGGGATCTTTTGGGGACTCCCTCAGGGTCATTTGGGAGTCATGTGGGGTTGTTTTGGGGAGTCCTTCGGGGTCAAATGGGGTGTCATTTGTGGTTTGTTTTAGGGACTCCCTCCGGGTCATTTGGGCGTCATTCCGGAATGGTTTTGGGGACTCATACGTGGTCCTCCCGGGTGATTTGGGGGTCATGCCAGGATCTTTTTCGGACCCTCCTGGTGTCATTTTGGAGTCATTCGGGGTACTTCCGGGGTCATTTGGGGGTCGTCCCGGGATGTTTTTAGGGACTCCCTCGGGGTAATTTGGGGATCATTCCGGGATGGTTTTGGGGAATACCTCGGGGTCCTCCAGGGGTCATTTGGGGATCGTTCCTGGATCTTTCGGGGGGACTCCCTCGGGGTAATTTGGGGATCATTCAGGGATGTTTTTGGGGACTCCCTCGGGGCCCTCTCGGGGTCTATTTTAGACTTTATTTTAGATTTTATTCAAAATACACCGGAAATAATTAAACAAATTTTGATTGAAAGACATTCCTTAAGCGAGAATGCGAAGTTAGATAAAGTGTTGTCCGATTTTCAAATGGGTGATCGTAAGCCTTCGGAGTTTTACCGATCTATAGTTTTACTTTCTGGTTCTAATTTCCGGCAAGAAATTAAAAAAAAACTTTGGATGCGAAAAATACCATAAAATTTGAATGTAATTTTAACCACCTCAAATTCCAATGACATAAATGATTTAAATAAGCTAGCTGATAACGTTTGGGAAGTTACCAACAAAAATTAAATTGTTGTTATATCGGCCTACTGATTTGTAAGATCGCGGGTTCGAGTCGAACTCAAAGCCTAACAATAATTTTTTATCATTATTATTGTTATGATAAATTTTTTCTTAATTGAAAAAAAAATGTTTTAATTAGAATAGAAGAAAGAAAAAATTTAGACAACTGCCAAAGCTCGTTGTATAGATCCATTTCGGGAACTGCTAAAATCCTTCATCGGCAACGTTTAGGCGCCGCTGCTATAACCATTCAGCCATCAGAGCGGTTTTTTGTTTGTCTTCATTAATCCTACTTCTATTCTGGTCCTTGCCAATTGATATTCACAACACTGCGACATCTGTTGCAGAATGGATGTGAAAATTGGACTTGTTTGATGGCAATGCTGCCATAGTGTCATATTTTATTGACACTTTTCCGCCGTGCTCTGGGATGTATTAACAATTTTTGTTGTTATATCGGCCTACTGATTTGTAATATCGCGGGTTCGAATCGAGCTCAAGGCCTAACAATAATTTTTTATCATTATTATTGTTATGATAAATTTTTTCTTAATTGAAAAAATGTTTAAATTAGAATTTCTTTCTTCTATTCTAATTTAAAAATTTTTTTAATTAAGAAAAAATTTATCATAACAACAATAATGATAAAAAATTATTGTTAGGCCTTGAGCTCGATTCGAACCCGCGATCTTAAAAATTAAATTGCTTTAGTTAATAGTTTTCAAAATTTAAAAGGAGAAAATTCCATTATTACTAATTTGGTTAGGACAACATCGTTAATTTGTGAAAATTTTCCAAAACTCTCTTTGAAATTAAGTGAAATTAGGAAAGAAATTAGTGAGCATTATTCAAGACCACGTTCAACAAGTAGATATAGTTTCAGAAGTCCTGTTAGATATCGTTCGAGATCTCGTGGATTTCCCAACTGGTTATGTAGATATAACCACAAGTTCGGAAATAAAGCTTGGAAATGTGAAGAACCGTGTGCGTTTGTGAAAAATGGTAATGAAAAAAAAACTAAAATGTTCCGTTGTTGTAGCGACGAATAACGGAATTTCCGAGGTATCAACTCATCGCTTATTTGTATTTGACAAAGAAAACAAATTGAAGTTTTTGATTGATAATGCGGCAGAAATTTCTGTGCTTCCAGTTTCGAAATTCCCCTGTACAAAAAAATCATTAGATATTATCTTAAAGGCAGCTAACGGTTCAACGCAATTGCAAATATGGACTTCTCATTAATATTAAGAACAAGTGTTTAGTAGATCCATTAGCAAATTTATCAGTTAACACAATTTCTTACTATTGAAATGTCTATGTTCCAAAATTTTTTTCGGTAGAAGATCAATGCACAAAGTTGTTGACGGAATTTCCTTCCCTTATAGCTGAACGAAATTATTCGAAACCGGTTATACATACCACAGTTTATAGACTTGTTACAGAATGCAACCTTCCTTTCTCAAAGCCAAGACTTCTAGACCAAATCAAATTTAAGGTAGCGAAAATTGAATTCGATTTTCTTGTAAAAAGTGGAATTTGTAGACCTCTATAGCTTCACGACTCCATTTAGTATCAAAAAAAGAGAGCAATTATTGTCGTCCGTGTGGTGATTTTAGAAGATTTAATAATGTTACTGTTCCTGACCGCTATCCTTTACTACATATTCGGGATTTTAATATGTATCTAAGAAATCAAAAAGATATTTTCAAAGTTAGATCTTGTTAGAGCGTATCACCAAATTCCAATGGCAAAAGAAGATATTTATAAAACGGCGATTACTACTGCTTTTGGCATGTTTGAGGTCATTCGAATGCCTTTCGGCTTGAGGAACTCAGCGCAAACTTTTCAAAGATTCATCAATGAAGTTGTAGCTGAATTAGATTTTGCTTACGCTTATATTGATGATATTTTAGTCGCAAGTGAGTGTGAAGAGCAACATTTTAAATATCTTCGTATACTTTTTGAACGTTTGTCTGAATATGGTTTGAATGTTAAACCAATAAATGCATTTTTGATATTACTAGAATTGATTTTCTAGGACATAGTATTTCTGAATTAGGAATACGCCCATCTGCAAATATCATAAAGGCTATTCGAGATTTTGAACTACCAAAATCCATTAAACAAACACAAACGTTTCTTGGTATGGTTAATTATTACCATAGATATATACAATTAGCAGAATTTACTGGGTTTATGTATGTGAAGTGTTCTTGGAATGCACCTCACCTTAATGATATAAATATACATACACGAATATCGACCACACAAGCTCTCATATTTTAGTGACCGAGATAACCACATCAGCATGAGTTTGTTTACGTTTGTCAAACCGTCACATCGCCTTTAGTATGTAAGTATTAGTGTAAGTATGTATATGTAAAGTAAGAAATTTTGTATAAAAGAGAAAGCATTTTCCAATAAATAACAATTATTGTCAAACGCTAAACATCGGCGTTCTTCATTCATTTTATTTCATAGTTCATAGCGATCCTGCCAGTTTGGTCATTACTTAGCGGAAAAATTTGCTAATAAGCGAAACTTCTAAAAAGACCATCCTAAAGGAAGACCAATCTAAGGACTAAAAGTAACTAGTGAATCCTAAAATGGATCTAAATAATTTTTCCAAAAATTTTTGAATCGTCTAAAAAGTTTTCGTACACCTGGAAAAAATGCCCATTCGATAAATGCATTAATCTGAGGACGAAAGTGACTATTTTTTTTACGACTGGCAAAAATTCACTCCATAAATTGGAAGGCAAGGCTAAAAACGGCGTATAGCAGCAAAGAAAACTAAGGCGATACAGCAAAGCATAAACAAAACCGAATAATCACAGCAAATTTCAACCCGACTGGCGGCATAATTGTAATCAACAAACTCCTTTTACCTACGGTATGCATAAAAAGGGTGGAATATCTACCATATTGATGACAATAGATCAACACGCAGCGGTTTATTTAGTTGTTATTTCTTTCATAACGAATTGATTTTTTTTTTAATTTTAACAAAATATTTGTTATATTTTAATTTTATTTATTTTTTTTTTTAATTTAGATTTCAACATTTAAAAAAAAAATTCTTCAAATCTTAGCTGAACAGAATTATAAATGACAATCATTTTTGTTTTGAAAAAAAAAAAAAATTTCTCAAATTTTCTTTTTTTTCTTTCTAAATATTATTCCTAAGCAAAAATGAAAATTTTTTCTCTTAGTTAAGCTGCCATTAGGCTGCAAAATTTATGCTAATATTTAAATATATTTAAAAATAGTAGCCGCCAGTCATGCTGTCAGTCACCCATGTCCAGCATATAGATTCAAAAGGCTACCGTATGGATTAAAAGTAGCACCTAATTCGTTCAAAAGAATGATGACATTAGCGGTCGCAGGCCTCAAACCTTCCCAAGCATTTCTCTATATTAGGTTGTTCTGAAAAACATATGTTAAAAAACCTAAGAGAAGTTTTCTCCACCTGTAGGAAATACAACCTAAAATTACATCCAGATAAATGCCTATTTTTCAGCCAGGAGGTAACTTACTTAGGACATAAATGCACAAGCAAGGGAATATTACCCGACCCAAGCAAATTTGAAACAGTTCGAAACTACCCAACGCCAAAACAGACGATGAAGTTAAAAGGTTCGTAGCGTTCTGCAATTATTAGAGAAGATTTCTACCGAATTTCGCAGAATACCCAAGAAAACTAAGTAGGCTTTGCAAAAAGAATGTTCCCTTCGATTGGACAGAAGAATGTCAAAAAGCTTTTGTCTACTTAAAGGAAGCATTAATTAGTCCAAAACTTTTGTAGTACCCGGACTTCAATAAAGAATTCTGCTTGCGGAGCAGTCCTTAGCCAAGAATACGATGGCAAACAGTTACCAATTACTGACGCTTCTATATCTTTCACAAAAGGTGAAACCAACAAAGCTACAATAGAGAAAGAATTAGCAGCAATCCATTGGGCCTTAACCTTCTTCAGACCATACGTCTATGGCATAAAATTCCTAATTAAGATCGACCACCGCCCTTTAACATATCTTTTCTCGATGAAGAGTCTTTCATCTAAGTTAACACGAGCAAGACTCGATTTAGAGGAGTATGATTTTGAAGTGGAGTACATTGCTGGAAAAGAAAACCACGTCGCGGGTGCATTGTCTCGCATTAACATAACAAACCTAAAAGAAATGTTAATGGAAGCATGCAAAGTAATGAAAGTCACAACTAGATCAGCAGCTAAAAATACAAGAGATAATGTTAAAAATGAAGAAAGTCACAAAGAGAACCCCAAAATATATGAAGCGCTAAATAAATTTGAAGAAAAAAACATGTAAGGCTCGTTTTCGATCCCCCGAAATTATACTTCAAAAAGGGAAAGAAAATTTGTAGCACTATAAGTACAGCAACCTAATTGTTGATGATAAAATTGACTTAGGACAATTCTTTATCGGGCTTGAAAAAGAAGCCGCCAATTTAGGACTTGTGCAAATACAGTTGCCCTTAGGGGACAAATTGTTTAAAACTAATTATACTGCAGTAGACAAATTTATAGAAAAAGGTACCAAGGTTCTGAAAAATCTAAGAATAGCACTACCCACAGAGGTTAGAAATGTGACAAATCGCGACACAATTAAAGAAATTCTTCATAAATATCATAACGCTCCCATCTGGGGTGGCCACCCAGGAATAAATTGCATGATAAAGAAAATCAAGCAAAAATATAGCTGGAAAAATATGAGAAGTGACATAAAGAAATACGTAAATAACTGCATCCACTGTAAATCAAATAAAGTGAATAAGCATATAAAGGAACCAATGACAATAACGGCGACACCTCCGAAGGCTTTTGACATTGTACAAATCGATACAGTCCGACCATTACCGAAATCGATAAATGGAAACGAATACGCAGTTACCATTATATGCGATCTAACCAAATACTAGGTACAATTCCAATCCCAAGCAAACATGCGATAACAGTTGCTAAAGCTGTATTCGAGCATTTCATTTTGACTTATGGTTGCATGAAAACAATCATAACAGATATGGGAACCGAATACAAAGTAGCTTATTCGAAGAACTGTGCAAACTGCTAAAAATTGAGCGTAAAACCTCAACACCATACCATCATCAAACTTTGGGCACTGTAGAGCGTAGTCACAGAACGTTTAATGAATATGTAAAAGAAGATTGGGATGAATATCTGAGGTATTTCGCGCACTGTTACAATACAACGCCATCGACCGTACATGGGTATTGTCCTTTCAAGCTCATATTCGCGAAAAACCCTCCGAGTTACGAATTTCTAGAAGAAAATAAAATAAGCCCAGTGTATAACCACGAGGCATACGATAAAGAAATAATGTACAGACTACAAATAGCACAACAATGAGCTCGGAAATCAGTCCAAGAGGCTAAAGAAAAACAAAAATTTAATTATGATAAAAGTAACTATAGTAAGGAAATAAACATAGGATATCTAGTGTTAGTTAGAGAAGAAGCCTCCCATAAGTTAGATAATAAATACAAAGGACAATATAGAGTAAAAAATATTGATAAAAACAACAACTTCACATTTATAATACCACATAGAATAGGAAAAAGCAATAGGAACAATAAAAAAAAACAAACAGTCTCAACATAAGCATTCCACTTTACTAGTTAAGCACAAAAAAATAGAAAAAAAAAAACAAATGCCAACACAATATGTTCAAAAAAACAAACAAACAACAGTCAGCATAACAGTTCATATGTAAAGCAAATGTAAGCAAATAAAAGCAAAAAACACATAAACAAACAAATTCATTACGTTTAATATCAAGTTACCACTATGTCATAAATTACAATTTATTGTGAAATACAATTGAAATTTGGTAACCCGAAGCAAGTTAAGTGGGTCATTAAACGTAAAATGAAACAGCACTGCACACTTATATCAATGCCACTAGAATGGCCGTATATAATTAGGCGCCAAATTATATACGTTCATTCCTTAAAGGCCGGTTGTGAAGTGTTACTTGGAATGCACCTCACGTTAATGATACAAATATACATACACGAATATCGACCACACAAGCTCTCATATTTTACTGACCCAGATAACCACTTGAAATCAGCATGAATTTGTTTATGTTTGTCAAACCGTCACATCGACCGTACACATATAAGGATTAGTCACACCAACCGGCATATGTGCGGTTCATATTGACAATATATAGGTCACAACAATAATATGCTGATAAGCAATTGTTTATTGTGAAATCACGTACTTTTTAGTATGTAAGTATCAGTGTAATTACGAATATGTAAAGTAAGAAATTTTATATAAAAGAGAAAGCAATTTCCAATAAAAAACAATTATTGTCAAACGCTAAACATCGGCGTTCTTCATTCATTTTATTTCATAGTTCATATGATTTAATTAATAGATCAAGTAAAAAACGAGACAAAACTCTAGTTTGGGATGATAAATCTATTAAAGCGTTTGAATGTATTAAAGACAAATTTGCATCTAAGGTCTAATTTTAGCAAAGATTTAAAATTGACTTTAACTGAAAATGCGTCCAATCCAAGTTGATAAGTTACATGGGATAGTGCATCCGAGTACTAAAGCTACTCGCCGTCTAATTATAAAAAAAATATATATTTGGCCACACATGAATAAAGAAATTAATAGGAACATCACTACCTCTTAACTATTATCGATAAGTTCACACGTTGGCCAGAAGCATACGGATTAAGGGAAATTTCTGCAGAAGCAATTGCAAATAAATTTTTACGTGAATATTTAGCTCGGTTTGGTGTACCTCTAGATATAACTACTGATCAGGTTACTCAATTTACTTCACAATTTTTTACAGAATTAACAAAGTTATAAGGCAGCCATCAAATTACAACGTCAGCTTATCATCCTCAATCGAATGGCATTGTAAAGCGATTTCATAGCTAACTGAAATCTTCTTTAATGGCTACAAATGTATCCAGAGGTTGGTATGGTGAGCTACCTCTAATACTGTTAGGTTCTACATTCTTTTTTTTTTTTGAATGGACATTGTGACAGCGCACTGCCCTAAAGTGGTCCAATGAAACCAGGCTAATCCTGTTCATGCCGAGTCGTTGTAAGGCATTGGTTTGTTAACCGTCGAAATTTAAAACTGCTCAGTAAAATAAATGATGTATTAGTAATTAATATACATATATATATAATGGATAGAATTATCATGAATTTAATTCAATATGTTAATGAATACTGCAAGTTACTATTAAGAGAGGAAAGAACAGATTTTTTAATGCAAAAAAGCGAGTCCGAAACATCATATGTGCTAGAGTGGGAGTTGTAATTCTGACACAAACAGCGGAAGGGCTCATTTAATTGATAATTTGTTCTACAATGTTTTAGATAGAGAGATTTAAGTTTAAGACATTAAAGTTTACTTCGCTCAACAGAAATGAGCTAGAGACCGAACCGTTTAGTAATTTAAGAGCGGAATCTGATGCATTCCGCAAGTATAAGATTTCGGCATAAGATCTTATTTCTGCTCATATTTCTTATTATTATTATATTCTGAAATTAAAGAGTAATGTTCATTAATAATTCTTTGTTTGTAATATAACATTGTTGAAATCTCGATATATCTTAAATTTTATCTTTTGAGTTGTATATTTATATATCTTTTATATTATGCAGTCGACCATAGTTTGTCGTCGACTTTAAATAATAAATAAATAAAATAAAATAAAATAAAATAATCACAAATACAATTCCAAGCATTTCCCTATGACTAGCAAGGGTAGGAAGATTAATAAGTTTTAGGCGATTAGTATAAGGTGGCAGGTTATACGAAGAATCTCAATGGAAATCTCTTAAGGAGAAAAGTAAGAATTGTTTTTGGACTGAGTCTAGCCGATCAATATGAACCTGGTAGCTCGGGTTCCAAATTATTGCACCATATTCTAATAATGGCCTGACTAATGTTGTATAAAGAGCTTTAGTAACGTACGGGTCGCTAAATTCTTTAGACCATCGCTTTACAAACGCCAGAACACCTCAAGCCTTATTAACAGCTGCAGTAATATGAAGGTAGAAGTCCATATTAACACCAAGGTCAATAAAACTGTATACCTGTTCAAGATTATAATTGTTAAGAGAGTAGGAAGCTGACTGAAGTAATCTACGAGAAAAGCACATAAATTTGCATTTTTTAAGATTAAGTGGCATATAGTTGATGGTGCACCAATTTTGCAATGCGTCCAGATCTGATTGTAAAAAATAGTTTTTTTCGCTTGACGCATAGGATAAAAAAATTTTTACATCATCAGCGTACATCAAAATTTTAGAACATTTTATTGTTGTAGAAATGACTGCCCTGAGGAACTCCAAAAGTTACATCAATGACATCGGACAAAGCGTTTTTAAAGAAAACTTTTTGAATTCTATCAAGAAGATAAGACGATATCCATTGCGTGAGACCTGGTTGAAAGCCTAGATTATCCAGTTTATTAATAAGTAGCGAGTGACATACTTTGTCAAACGCTTTACTAAAATCTGTGTATACAACGTCCGTGTGCATGTATTCACGAAACTCATTTGAGACATGAGTTGTTAATTCAAGCATGTTGGTAATTGCGGATTTTCCCTTGCAAAATCCGTGTTGGCAACTAGCAATTAATGAAGAGATCGGAAGTGTGAGCTAGCTGGTAACAATAGCTTCAAATAATTTTGGGATAGTGGAGAGCTTAGCTATGCCCCGATAGTTTTCAATGAGAGACCTACTCCCGTTCTTATGAAGAGGAATGAGAAAAGATTCTTTCCACGCTGACGGAAAGATGCCACACTTCGAAGATAGATTAAACAAGTTAGTTAAAGGCTTATAGATATTAAAGAAGATATTTCGGCTACACCGGCTGAAATGTTTCTTGAACAAAATTTACGGTTGTCCAGAGAGCTTATTGTTCCGACATATGAAATTCTGGGTAAATTACGTGAAAAATTCGAAATGTTGATTCGAGTTTAAATCATCACAACTCCAATATTGGTATTTACGTCTCGAGATATTTAGAAACTTGTAAATTTGTTTTTGTTCGTTTAACTAATAAGCATTCTTTACCTTGAAAAAAAAAAACAAGAACTATTTTAAAATTGAAATTGATAATGAAATCAAAACTATTCGGATTAACAGGCTAAAACCAGCTATTATTGAGACGCTACCTAACAACTATACCACTTATCATAATAGCATTGTAAAAAAAAAGAAGAAAGTCACATTTAATTTATTTAATGTTAACTCTCTGGAGGGGGGAGTAATGTAGGGTTCTTAAATTATATTGACTCAATTATTTTTTATTTAACTTTGTTATTATGTTACTTTGAACTTTGTAATTTTATTATGTTTTACAATATTTTAATTTTCAATTTTGATTTTTCCATTTTTCAAAAATTTTCATTATATTTCAATATTACATCATAAAAAATATATTTAACATTTGGTGTAAAAATTAATTCTAATAAAAATAAAACTTCCTACAATTAAACTACCTACAGGGACATGTGCTATATGTACGACCGCTCTCTTCGAATTTTTCAGGAAACATATTTGCTATATACGAAAGCATTTGTGAAATTTTAAGCCTCTAGCTGTTAAAATGGGGCAGTAATTACGAAAAGCTTCTTATCTCTTTCCCGACGGACATGGCTAAATCAACTCAGCTCTTCATCCTGATCATTTCGGTATACTTCTTGGTGGGTCTATCTGGTTTCCTTTGAGGACTTACAATTTTGAGATTTGCGACAAAGTTTATATACCATTTCATTTTCATGAAAGGTATAAAAATAGGTAGGTTTTTTGTGTGAGGATGAAAAATTTCACGTTTTTTGTGATCTGCATGAAATAGCTATGACCATGAATCACTTATCTCAAGAATACATGACGTAAACGTAAGTATTTGATGAAATTTGATGCTTCTAGCCGTTAAAAAGTATTGGGTGTCGAGCTGGTCGGTCGTGTTTTACGTCGCTCCTGTTTTTAATACCTCATCTTTTAATATTTTATCCTATTATAAATCAATTAATTCACTTAAATGTACGAGATAGTGACTCTTTCTAAAACTGTTGCTATCTTGATGCATATTGGCAATCTACCAATTGTGAAAATGTTGGATTTTTTAAACTTGTTAAATGATAAATATAAACAAGTAAGGAAGGTTAAGTTCGGGTGTAACCGAAAATTCATACTCAGTTGAGAGCTATGGTGACAACATAAGGGAAAATAACCATGTAGGAAAATGAACCGAGGGAAACCCTGGAATGTGTTTGTATGACATGTGTATCAAATGAAAGGCATTAAAGAGTATTTTATGAGGGAGTGGGCCATAGTTCTAAAGGTGAAAGCCATTTAGGGATATCGCCATAAAGGTGGAGCAGGGCTGACTCTAAAATTTGTTTATACGATATGGGTATCAAATGAAAGGTGTTAATGAGTATTTTAAAAGGGCGTGGGCCTTAGTTCTATAGGTGGACGCCTTTTCGAGATATCGCCATAAAGGTGGACCAGGGTGACCCTAGACTTTGTTTCTACGATATGGGTATCAAATTAAAGGTATTAATGACGGTTTTAAAAGGGAGTGGTGGTTGTTGTATAGGTGGTCGCCTTTTCGAGATATCGCCATAAAGGTGGACCAGGGGTGACTCTAGAATGCGTTTGTACGATGTGGGTATCAAATGAAAGGTGTTAATGAGTATTTTAAAAGGGAGTAATCCTTAGTTCCATAGGTGGACGCCGTTTCGAGATATCGCCATAAAGGTGGACCAGGGGTGACCCTAGAATTTGTTTGTTCAATATGGGTATCAGAAGAAAGGTGTTAATAAGTATTTTAAAAGGGAGTAATCCTTAGTCCCATAGGTGGACGCCGTTTCGAGATATCGCCATAAGGGTGGACCAGGGGTGACCCTAGAATTTGTTTGTATAATATGGGCATCAAACGAAAGGTGTTAATGAGTATTTTAGAAGGGAGTGGGCCTTAGTTCTATAGGTGGACGCCGTTTCGAAATATCGCCATAAAGGTGGACCAGGGGTGACTCTAGAATGTGTTTGTACGATATGGGTATCAAAATAAAGGTATTAATGACGGTTTTAAAAGGGAGTGGTGGTTGTTGTATAGGTGGTCGCATTTTCGAAATATCGCCATAAAGGTGGACCAAGCGTGACTCTAGAATTTGTTTGTACAATATGGGTATCAAAAGAAAGGTGCTAATGAGTATTTTAAAAGGGAGTAATCCTTAGTTCCATAGGTGGACGCCGTTTCGAGATATCGTCATAAAGGTGGGCCAGGGGTGACTCTAGAATTCGTTTGTGCAATATGGAAAGGAGTTAATGAGTAATTTAAAAGGGAGTGGGCCTTAGTTCTATAGTTGGGCGCCTTTTCGAGGTATCGCAATAAATGTGGACCAGGGGTGACTCTAGACTTTGTTAGTACGATATGGGTATCAAATGAAAGGTGTTAATGAGTATTTTTAAAAGGGAGTGGGCCTTCGTTCTATAGGTCTTCGCCTTTTCGAGATATCGCCATAAAGGTGGACCAGGGGTGACTTTAGAATATGTTTGTTCGATATGAGTATCAAATGAAAGGTGTTAATGAGTATTTTAAAAGGGAGTGGGCCTTAGTTCTATAGGTGGACGCCTGTTCGAGATATCGCCATAAAGGTGGACCAGTGGTGACTCTAGAATGAGTTTGTACGAAATGGGTATCAAATTAAAGGTATTAATGAGAGTTTTAAAAGGGAGTGGTGGTAGTTGTATATGTGAAGACGTTTTCCAGATATCGACCAAAATGTGGACCAGGGTGACCCAGAACATCATGTGTTGGATACCGCTAATTTATTTATATATTTAATACCTGCCAAGATTTTTAGAGTTTTTTTTTTCGCCCTGCAGAACTTTTGCATTTTCTTCTACTTAATATGGTAGGTGTCACAACCATTTTATAAAGTTTTTTCTAAAGTTATATTTCGCATCAATAAAACAATCCAATTACCTTACCATGTTTCATCCCTTTTTTCGTATTTGGTATAGAATTATGGCATTTTTTTCATTTTTCGTAATTTTCGATATCGAAAAATATGCGTGGTCATAGTCGGATTTCGTTCATTTTTCATACCAAGATAAAGTGAGTTCAAGTAAGCACGTGAACTAAGTTCATTAAAGATATGTCGATTTTTGCTCAAGTTATCGTGTTAACGGCCATTCGGAAGGACAGACGGACGACTGTTTATAAAAACTGGGCGTGGCATCAACCGATTTCGCCCATTTTCACAGAAAACAGTTAGCGTCATAAAATCTATGCCCCTACCAAATTTCAAAAGGATTGGTTAATTTTTGTTCGACTTATGGCGGTAAAAGTATCCTAGACAAATTAAATGAAAAAGGGCGGAGCCACGCCCATTTTGAAATTTTCTTTTATTTTTGTATTTTGTTGCACTATATCATTACTGGAGTTGAATGTTGACATAATTTACTTATATACTGTAAAGATATTAAATTTTTTGTTAAAATTTTACTTTAAAAATTTTTTTTTAAAGTGGGCGTGGTCCTTCTCCGATTTTGCTAATTTTTATTAAGCGTATATATAGTAATAGGAATAACGTTCCTGCCAAATTTCATCATGATATCTTCAACGACTGCCAAATTACAGCTTGCAAAACTTTTAAATTACCTTCTTTTAAAAGTGGGCGGTGCCACGCCCATTGTCCAAACTTTTACTAATTTTCTATTCTGATTCATAAGTTCAACTCATCTACCAAGCTTCGTCGCTTTATCTCTCTTTTGTAATGAATTATCGCAATTTTTCGGTTTTTCGAAATTTTCGATATCGAAAAAGTGGGCGTGGTTATATCCCGATATCGTTCATTTTAAATAGCGATGTGAGATGAGCGCTCAGGAACCTACATACCAAATTTCATCAAGATACCTCAAAATTTACTCAAGTTATCGTGTTAACGGGCGGACGGACGGACGGACGGACATGGCTCAATCAAATTTTTTTTCGATCCTGATTATTTTGATATATGGAAGTCTATATCTATCTCGATTCCTTTATATATGTACAACCAACCGTTATCCAATCAAACTTAGCAGAGCTCACAGCTCAACTGAGTATAAAAACAAGTAAGGAAGGCTAAGTTCGGGTGTAACCGAACATTACATACTCAGTTGAGAGCTGTGGAGACAAAGTAAGGGAAATCACCATGTTGTAAAAGGAACCTAGGGTAACCCTGGAATGTGTTTGTATGACATGTGTATCAAATGGAAGGTATTAAAGAGTATTTTAAGAGGAAGTGGGCCATAGATCTATAGA
The DNA here is from genome assembly GCF_040869045.1 of Eurosta solidaginis. Classification (NCBI taxonomy): domain Eukaryota; kingdom Metazoa; phylum Arthropoda; class Insecta; order Diptera; family Tephritidae; genus Eurosta; species Eurosta solidaginis. The sequence goes on along the minus strand of NC_090324.1, from coordinate 23,816,429 downwards.
TGGACGTCATTTAGGGATATCGCCATAAAGGTGGACCCGGCCTGACTCGAGAATTTGTTTGTACGATATGGGTATCAAATGAAATGTGTTAATGATAATTTTAAAAGGGAGTGGGCCTTTGTTCTATGGGTGGACGCCTTTTCGGTTATCGCCATAAACGCGGACCAGGGGTGACCTAGAATGCGTTTGTACAATATGGGTACAAATGAAATGTGCTAATGAGTATTTTAAAAGGGTGTGGGCCTTAGTTCTATAGGTGGACGTTTTTTCGAGATATCGCCATAATGGTGAACCAGGGTGACTCTAGAATTTGTTTGTACGATATGGGTATCAAATGAAAGGTGTTAAAGAGTATTTTAAAAGGGAGTGGACGCATTTCGGAATATCGTTATAAAAGTGGACCTGGGTTGACTCTATAATGCGTTTGTACAATATGGGCGTCAAACGAAAAGTGTAATAAGTGTTTTAAAAGGTAGTGGGCCTTTGTTCTATGGGTGGACGCCTTTTCGGGATATCGCCATAAACGTGGACCAGGGGTGACTCTAGAATGCGTTTGTACAATATGGGTATCAAATGAAAGGTGTTAATGAGTATTTTGAAAGGGCGTGGGTCTTCTATAGGTCGACGCCTTTTCTTGATATAGCCATAAAGGTGGGCCAGGGTTGACTCTAGAATTTTTGTGTATGATATGGGTATCAAATGAAAGGTGTTAATGAGTATTTTAAAAAGGTGTGGGCCTTAGTTCTATAGGTGGACGCCTTTTCGAGATATCACCATAAAGGTGGACCAGGGTATCAAATGAAAGGTGTTAATGAGTATTTTAAAAGGGCGTGGGCCTTAGTTCTATAGGTGGACGCCTTTTCGAGATATGGACATAAAGGTGGACCAGGGGTGACTCTAGAATTTGTTTGTACGATATGGGTATCAAATTAAAGGTGTTAATAAGTATTTTAAAAGGGAGTGGGCCTTAGTTCTATAGGTGGATGCCTTTTCGTGATATGGCCATAAAGGTGGGCCAGGGGTGACTCTAGAATTTTTTTTACGATATGGGTATCAAATGAAAGGTGTTAATGAGTATTTTAAAAAGGTGTGGGCCTTAGTTCTATAGGTGGATGCCTTTTCGGGATATCGCCATAAAGGTGGGTCAGGGGTGACTCTAGAATTCGTTTGTGCAATATGGAAAGGAGTTAATGAGTAATTTAAAAGGGAGTGGGCCTTAGTTCAATAGTTGGTCGCCTTTTCGAGGTATCGCAATAAAGGTGGACCAGGGGTGACTCTAGACTTTGTTGATACGATATGGGTATCAAATGAAAGGTGTTAATGAGTATTTTTAAAAGGGAGTGGGCCTTCGTTCTATAGGTGTTCGCTTTTTCGAGATATCGCCATAAAGGTGGACCAGGGGTGACTTTAGAATATGTTTGTTCGATATGGGTATCAAATGAAAGGTGTTAATGAGTATTTTAAAAGGGAGTGGGCCTTAGTTCTATAGGTGGACGCCTTTTCGAGATATCGCCATAAAGGTGGACCAGTGGTGACTCTAGAATGAGTTTGTACGAAATGGGTATCAAATTAAAGGTATTAATGAGAGATTTAAAAGGGAGTGGTGGTAGTTGTATATGTGAAGGCGTTTTCCAGATATCGACCAAAATGTGAACCAGGGTGACCCAGAACATCATCTGTTGGATACCGCTAATTTATTTATATATTTAATACCTGCCAAGATTTTTAGAGTTTTTTTTTTCTCCCTGCAGAACTTTTTCATTTTCTTCTACTTAATATGGTAGGTGTCACAACCATTTTATAAAGTTTTTTCTAAAGTTATATTTCGCTTCAATAAAACAATCCAATTACCTTACCATGTTTCATCCCTTTTTTCGTATTTGGTATAGAATTATGGCATTTTTTTCATTTTTCGTAATTTTCGATATCGAAAAATTATGCGTGGTCATAGTCGGATTTCGTTCATTTTTCATACCAAGATAAAGTGAGTTCAAGTAAGCACGTGAACTAAGTTCATTAAAGATATGTCGATTTTTGCTCAAGTTATCGTGTTAACGGCCATGCGGAAGGACAGACGGACGACTGTGTATAAAAACTGGGCGTGGCATCAACCGATTTCACCCATTTTCACAGAATACAGTTAACGTCATAAAATCTATGCCCCTACCAAATTTCAAAGGGATTGGTTAATTTTTGTTCGACTTATGGCGTTAAAAGTATCCTAGACAAATTAAATGAAAAAGGGCGGAGCCACGCCCATTTTGAAATTTTCTTTTATTTTTGTATTTTGTTGCACTATATCATTACTGGAGTTGAATGTTGACATAATTTACTTATATACTGTAAAGATATTAAATTTTTTGTTAAAATTTTACTTTAAAAAATTTTTTTTTAAAGTGGGCGTGGTCCTTCTCCGATTTTGCTAATTATTATTAAGCGTACATATAGTAATAGGAGTAACGTTCCTGCCAATTTCATCATGATATCTTCAACGACTGCCAAATTACAGCTTGCAAAACTTTTAAATTACCTTCTTTTAAAAGTGGGCGGTGCCACACCCATTGTCCAAACTTTTACTAATTTTCTATTCTGCGTCATAAGTTCAACTCATCTACCAAGTTTCGTCGCTTTATCTCTCTTTTGTAATGAATTATCGCAATTTTTCGGTTTTTCGAAATTTTCGATATCGAAAAAGTGGGCGTGGTTATAGTCCGATATCGTTCATTTTAAATAGCGATCTGAGATGAGTGCTCAGGAACCTACATACCAAATTTCATCAAGATACCTCAAAATTTACTCAAGTTATCGTGTTAACGGACGGACGGACGGACGGACGGACATGGCTCAATCAAATTTTTTTTCGATCCTGATTATTTTGATATATGGAAGTCTATATCTATCTCGATTCCTTTATATATGTACAACCAACCGTTATCCAATCAAACTTAGCAGAGCTCACAGCTCAACTGAGTATAAAAACAAGTAAGGAAGGCTAAGTTCGGGTGTAACCGAACATTACATACTCAGTTGAGAGCTGTGGAGACAAAGTAAGGGAAATCACCATGTTGTAAAAGGAACCTAGGGTAACCCTGGAATGTGTTTGTATGACATGTGTATCAAATGGAAGGTATTAAAAAGTATTTTAAGAGGAAGTGGGCCATAGATCTATAGATGGACGCCATTTAGGGATATCGCCATAAAGGTGGACCCGGCCTGACTCGAGAATTTGTTTGTACGATATGGGTATCAAATGAAATTTGTTAATGATAATTTTAAAAGGGAGTGGGCCTTTGTTCTATGGGTGGACGCCTTTTCGGTTATCGCCATAAACGCGGACCAGGGGTGACTTAGAATGCGTTTGTACAATATGGGTACAAATGAAATGTGCTAATGAGTATTTTAAAAGGGTGTGGGCCTTAGTTCTATAGGTGGACGCCTTTTCGAGATATCGCCATAAAGGTGAAACAGGGTGACTCTAGAATTTGTTTGTACGATATGGGTATCAAATGAAAGGTGTTAATGAGTATTTTAAAAGGGAGTGGGCCTAAGTTCTATAGGTGGACGCATTTCGGAATATCGTTATAAAAGTGGACCTGGGTTGACTCTAGACTGCGTTTGTACAATATGGGCGTCAAACGAAAAGTGTAATAAGTGTTTTAAAAGGTAGTGGGCCTTTGTTCTATGGGTGGACGCCTTTTCGGGATATCGCCATAAACGTGGACCAGGGGTGACTCTAGAATGCGTTTGTACAATATGGGTATCAAATGAAAGGTGTTAATGAGTATTTTAAAAGGGCGTGGGTCTTCTATAGGTCGACGCCTTTTCGAGATATCTCCATAAAGGTAGACCAGGGGTGACTCTAGAATTTGTTTGTACGATAGGGGTATCAAATGAAAGGTGTTAATGAGTATTTTAAAAGGGAGTGGGCCTTAGTTTTATAGGTGGTTGCCCTTTCGAGATATCGCCATAAAGGTGGGCCAGGGGTGACTCTAGAATTTTTGTGTATGATATGGGTATGAAATGAAAGGTGTTAATGAGTATTTTAAAAGGGTGTGGGCCTTAGTTCTATAGGTGGACGCTTTTTCGAGATATCGCCATAAAGGTGAACCAGGGTATCAAATGAAAGGTGTTAATGAGTATTTTAAAAAGGGCGTGGGCCTTAGTTCTATAGGTGGACGCCTTTTCGAGATATCGACATAAAGGTGGACCAGGGGTGACTCTAGAATTTGTTTATACGATATGGGTATCAAATGAAAGGTGTTAATGAGTATTTTAAAAGGGAGTTAGCCTTAGTTCTATAGGTTGATGCCTTTTCGAGATATCGCCATAAAGGTGGGCCAGGGGTGACTCTAGAATTTTTTTTACGATATGGGTATCAAATGAAAGGTGTTAATGAGTATTTTAAAAAGGCGTGGGCCTTAGTTCTACAGGTGGACGCCTTTTCGAGATATCGACATGAAGGTGGACCAGGGGTGACTCTAGAATTTGTTTCTACGATATGGGTATCAAATGAAAGGTGTTAATGAGTATTTTAAAAAGGAGTGGGCTTTAGTTCTAAATGTGGACGCCTTTCCAGATATCTCCATAAACGTGGACCAGGGGTGGCTCTAGAATATGTTTGTACGATATGGGTATCAAATAAAAGGTGTTAATGAGTATTTTAAAAGGGAGTGGGCCTTAGTTCTATAGGTGGATGCCTTTTCGAGATATCGCCATAAAGGTGGGCCAGGGGTGACTCTATAATTTTTTTTACGATATGGGTATCAAATGAAAGGTGTTAATGAGTATTTTAAAAAGGCGTGGGCCTTAGTTCTACAGGTGGACGCCTTTTCGAGATATCGACATGAAGGTGGACCAGGGGTGACTCTAGAATTTGTTTCTACGATATGGGTATCAAATGAAAGGTGTTAATGAGTATTTTAAAAAGGAGTGGGCCTTAGTTCTAAATGTGGACGCCTTTCCAGATATCTCCATAAACGTGGACCAGGGGTGGCTCTAGAATATGTTTGTACGATATGGGTATCAAATGAAAGGTGTTAATGGATATTTTAAAAAGGAGTAGGCCTTAGTTCTATATGTGGACGCCTTTTCGAGATATCGCCATAAACGTGGACCAGGGGTGACTTTAAAATGTGTTTGTACGATATGAGTATCAAATTAAAGGTATTAATGAGGGTTTTAAAAGGGAGGGCCCTTAGTTGTATATGTGAAGGCGTTTTCGAGATATCGACCAAAATGTGAACCAGGGTGATCCAGAACATCATCTGTCGGGTACCGCTAATTTATTTATATATGTAATACCACGTATAGTATTACTTCCAAGATTCCAAGGGCTTTTGATTTCGCCCTGCAAAACTTTTTCATTTTCTTCTACTTAATATAGTAGGTGTCACACCAACTTTACCAAGTTTTTTTCTAAAGTTATATTTTGCGTCAATAGACCAATACAATTACCATGTTTCATTCCTTTTTTCATATTTGGTATATAATTATGGCATTTTTTTCATTTTTCGTAATTTTCGATATCGAAAAAGTGGGCGTGGTCATAGTCGGATTTCGGCCATTTTTTACACCAATACAAAGTGAGTTCAGATAAGTACGTGAACTGAGTTTAGTAAAGATATATCGATTTTTGCTCAAGTTATTGTGTTAACGGCCGAGCGGAAGGACAGACGGTCGACTGTGTATAAAAACTGGGCGGGGCTTCAACCGATTTCGCCCTTTTTCACAGAAAACAGTTATCTTCCTAGGAGCTAAGCCTCTACCAAATTTCACAAGGATTGGTTAATTTTTGTTCGACTTATGGCATTAAAAGCATCCTAGACAAATTAAATGAAAAAGGGCGGAGCCACGCCCATTTTGAAATTTTCTTTTATTTTTGTATTTTGTTGCACCATATCATTACTGGAGTTGAATGTTGGCATAATTTACTTATATGCTGTAAAGATATTAACTTTTCTTTTAAAATTTGAATTTAAAAAAAAAATTTTTTAAATGTGGACGTGGTCGTTCTCCGATTTTGCTAATTTTTATTTAGCAGACATAAAGTAATAAGAGTAACGTTCCTGCCAAATTTAATCATGATATCTTCAACGACTGCCAAATTACAGCTTCCAAAACTTCTAAATTACCTTCATTTAAAAGTGGGCAGTGCCACGCCCATTGTCCAAAACTTTACTAGTTTTCTATTCTGCGTCATAAGCTCTACTCACCTACCAAGTTTCATCGCTTAATGCGTATTTGGTAATGAATTATCGTACTTTTTCGATTTTTCGAAATTTTCGATATCGAAAAAGTGGGCGTGGTTATTGTCCGATATCGTTCATTTTAAATAGCGATCTGAGATGAGTACCCAGGAATCTACATACCAAATTTCATCAAGATACCTCAAAATTTACTCAAGTTATCGCGTTAACGGACAGACGGACGGACGGACATGGCTCAATCGAATTTTTTTTCGATACTGATGATTTTGATATATGGAAGTCTATATCTATCTCGATTCCTTTATACCTGTACAACCAACCGTTATGCAATCAAAGTTAATATACTCTGTGACCTCTGCTCAACTGAGTATAATAATATAAAAACGTAAACATATATTTGTCTAACTATGCCGTGTGTTGTGGGCAGAAAGTCGATCGTGCCCAATCTAAGGTGCAATGCTACAATTGTAAGGAACTTTTTCATTTAGAGTGCATTGATCTAGGGTCAGCTGTTTATATGCAAAGTATGCAGTATTACAAATACTGGTTTGACCAGCTTGTCTAATGAGAACGTTAACAATAGTAACAACAGCAGTGACCTTAATAATACTCAACCAGTGGCTCGTTTTTCTCTATTCAAAGAAATTGCTGAGCTTAAAGCTGAGAACGCGCACATTTTGTTGCTATTAACATCTCTTGTTGATTTTAAAGATCAAATGAAATAAAAGTACGAACAACTTATTGCTGAAATTCGTTCTCTGAAATCTACTGTGGTTGATAAAAATGCCAATATTCTTGAGCTTACGTCTGAAATTTAATAGCTTCGTTTTGTAAGCTTTGATAATTTAAATAATTTTCCTAGTCATAACATTGATGCTGCTAGTAAGAGTAAGAATAAAAGTACTCTTACTATTTCTTTGTCTACTAGTACCAAAGATTGATCGAAGAGTAAAGATGTTGCAGGGACGAGCAAGCTTCACAAAATTCTAGTAGGTCACATTCACCATTTACCACAGCAGAATTTGTTAAATTACCACTGTCTGTATTTGTTATGTAACAATTATTTGTACACTTTTTATTCAGCTAATCTGTTCAGAATTTACATTTTTACACTCAAAAACTATAATCAGTGTATTTTGTGTGCTTCAATTATGTTAAAACTTGTGTTAAAGTTTTTGGTGTGGTGGAAGGAACCTACTAGAATTTTGTTACGCTCCGCTGCTCTCCACCGAAGTTTTCGCCTCCAACATCTTTACTCTTCGATCACTTTTTGTTAGTACCTTGCCTAAGATGTCGTGTACAAACCCGGTTATGCATACCCAACACCAAACACCTCAATCGTACAGCGCTGTTGCGGCTCGAGGGGCTGCAGAAATCAAACCATGTGTTGTCTCTGTTGCTCCAAAATCAATGAATGTTGTTAGCAAAACAAGTGTTCATATTAATACAAGCAAACGTCAAGCTGTAAATTTGGTTTATATATGTGCTCTTGTATTTTTAATAAATTAATTGCTTAATATTGGCGGCGACCATGGTGTGATGGTAGCGTCCTCCGGTTCAACTCCCGGGCAAAGCAACATCATAATTTTAGAAATAAGGTTTTTCAATTAGAAGAAAATTTTTCTAAGCTGGATCGCCCCTCGGCAGTGACTGGCAAGCGCTCCGAGTGTATTTCTGCCATGAAAAGCTCTCAGTGAAAACTCATCTGCCTCGCAGATGCCGTTCGGAGTCGGCATAAAACATGTAGGTCCCGTCCGGCCAATTTGTAGGGAAAATCAAGAGGAGCACGACGCAAATTGGAAGAGAAGCTCGGCCTTAGATCTATTCGGAGGTTATCGCGCCTTTCATTTTTTTTTTTATATTTAATATTGTTAAGATTGGTTTTGTTGTTGACATAAGTAGTGAAGTGTAATCATTGAGTGTGCCACATCAAGAAATTTAATTAAATGCATTGTGTTGTTGCTTTTGATAGAAATCAATTTTCATAGTGTAATTGTTTTTATTTTTTATTTTGCGTGCACACTTAATTTCTCTTTCTTCATTGTCAGTGACAGCTGTTTGGGCAGTTTGTTCAGTGTCATCAAAATGTATCTCAAACTGCTCAAAGCATATCCCAATCTAACAGCTATTTTCAAACTGTTTTTATTTTTTTTTCTTATAACCCGCGTTGCTATTTATTAATTAATTTTCAGTTAATAAATTTACTCTCGCTATTCTACTAATTTCTTTTTTTCGCCTCTTTATTTTTATTTAAATGTCTTGCATATATGCTAACTGTTTGATAAAAAGTGAATCCCATCTTTTCGTGTCATGCTGGCTTTGCGATGGGCTCGCTGGCTTGTCAGCAAGAGTGGCCGACGCACTAAACGATAGTGATAAGGGAGTTGGTTGGGCCTGTTTGAAATGTAGATCGACTGAGATTGATCTTTTCAAAGTTTTCAATCAGGCTCGCGATGGTTTCTCTGAAATAGGTAGAGAGATAACCGTAATTTCCCAAGAAATTCACACAATACGATAACTTGTTTTAGTCTTTCAAATACCCGAATAACATAACAAACGCAAACATTCCACATGGAAAGCGTCATCCTACCAGTGCTTCCTCTAGTGCCCGACACTTGATGCCGTTGCAGAAGTTCCTGCATCCGTATTTGCTTCACCACCAACTATCGAATTAATAAATCTGGCATCCCCAAGTCCCTTAACGGCTCAGCCATTTTCATCCAAGGTTTCTTTATCAAAACCTAAAAAATCTTCTATAAAAAGTAATCAGGATCCCCAAAACCCTTTTACGGAACCCCAACCGCCGACTAGTAATCTTATTTTTGTCCTTATAAAAAATCTATTTTTGTGTCAAGATTCGATAAAGACACTACAGAAGAAGACCTAAAGTCGTACATCATCACTGTTTGAGCGACTGTCGTAGTCGCCAACAGCCAACCCTTCTATTTAATAGAACTTAGGCTTAAGAAAACCTAAACATGAATTTAAAGGAATTTAGCTGAATTTTATATTGAAGTTTTTTACATATGTACCTTTTACGTATAAGTACGCATTCTGAATTATTTGCACGTACAAATACGTAATATCATATATTACGTACATATTTATTAAATTTAAGAATTTGAAATGTTTGTATTTTACGCTAACACGCGAGCGTATTTCACCTCTCTGGCAACCCCAACAATGGGTTGACAGATGTGACTATGTACGTACATACATACATTTATATTATTGTTTTGACATTTCTTTTTATTTTTACTTCTTCGAAATTTTTCATCCCGTGTGTGACACAAAATTTGTAAAGTCTCTTTAAAAGATATAATATATTAAATGAAATAGTAATTTTCGCTAAAGTTTAAACCCCTAGTTTGCTTTATGAAGTTATAAAGTGTTTTTCCCTTTCGGTTCGAGAAATATTCTCCGTTGTTTTTGTGTGTGCCGCAAGTACCTATCCTAAAATTTAGGAACGCACTCTGCTATCATCGAGATCGTAGAAAGCCGAATCCACGGAGCGTTAGATTTCCATCCATTCGCTACCATCAACAAAGCTCCGCCACTAGCACAACCATCATAATATCACGACAGCACCGCCGCAGCCATATCCATCAGCTACATCCCACTGCAGAAAAAGCAGGTAAATTGTGCATTATCCACACCCCCTTAAACAATCACTAAACTCAAATTTGATAACACAACATTTTGAAACTATATTAAATAAGTTCTTTTGGCCGCCTGGTGCTTTTGTGAGGGAATTCGAGCGTAGGCGTAACAGTAATACCCTAAATACCGCTACACTTCCTCATAACAATATTACATCAAAAAACTGAATGCTAAATCGGCCCTTAATTTGTTTTATGAAAATGTTAGAGGCTGAAACACTAAACTAACAGAATTTTATTTGAAATCGTTTAACTGCAATTACAATATTATAGCTTTAACTGAAACTTGGCTAAAACCTCGTGTATTTAACTAAGAGATTCTTTGCCATGATTACCAAATATACAGATATGAGCGCTTGAACAGAATTGGAAGTGGAGTTTTGATTGCGGTGCATTCTTCTGTACCATCAGCTGAGGTTGATTTACTCGTTACCGATTCTACAGAATTCAAATGCATTAGAATCAAGCTCGGAATGGGTTGTGTCTATATTGCCGTCTGCTATATCTCACCTTCTTCTGACCCTTCGGTTTATATGGATCATATTTCCCTGCTGAAACTTGATAATTCTATGTTGAAGCCCATTGATTCGATGGTAGTCCTGGGTGATTTTAATCTCCCGCATATATTATGGACCCATATCTGACGATAATATTGTACATTTCCTCAAAGCTGTCCAACAACGAGTTTTTATCCGAATTTACTGAACTTTGCCTTAAACAGATAAATATTATTCCTAATATGTTCGGGAGGACCCTTGATTTGGTGTTTGTTGACGATACATCAAAGTGTACTCTTAGCCGGGGTGAACCTCTAACTGTACCTGAAGACCTTTACCATCCTTCCTTGGAAATAACATACGTATTCGAAACAAATTATCTGAGTAGCGCTGTTTCTAAATACGACTCTAGTTTCAGATTTGACTTTGCGAAGGCTAATTTTAGCAAACTTAATCAAACTTTATCTACTGTGGCTTGGCCCAAATACGGTATAGATATTGAGCAAAATGTGTCTGTCTGTTATACCATCATTTACGATATTTTGGAAAAACACGTACCTAAGCGAAAACGTGTGTCTACCGAACCAGTCTAAATATGGTTCACTAAAGAGCTGAGGTCCTTAAAAAACATAAAATCGCGCTTCTTCAAATTATTCAAAAGGTCGGGCTCTCACTCCGATTACTTGCAATACTCTATTTCGCGTCATAAATATTTTGAATTAAACAAAAATTGCTATAATACATATATCTGCAAGATGAAAATGAAAATAACTTGGTATCCGAAAGCCTTCTATGATTTCGTGAACTCTAAACGAAGGGTTAAAGGGTTTCCCTCTGCTTGAAAATACCAGGAAGATTTATCTAGCAACGATATTTTTCAAATTAATTTCCATTTCAACTTAACTCAGTTAACACAATTAATATTCCAGCAATATCTCCTCATGAAGTTTTTTCATATTTAACGTCTTTGAAGGAATCTTACAGGTACGGTCCTGATTTAATTCCCACTTGCTTTCTTAAAAAATGCGCTGAACACATTTATCAACCCCTAACTGATTTGTTAAATCTGTCCCTAAAACGTGGGGGTTTTCCTTCTGCTTGGAAGGAATCTTTTCTCATACCCCTCCACAAAAGTGGCAGTCGGTCGTACCTAGAAAACTATCGAGGAATGCAAAGTTGTCGGCCATCCCAAAGTTGTTTGAAGCTATAGTTACCAACCAGCTAACTTTTTCCATTTCTACTTTGATTGCAGAACCGCAACATGGATTCTGTAAAGACAAATCTACCATTACTAATCTACTTGAATTCACAACTCATGTTTCTAATGGATTTAGAGAAAATCTTCACACCGATATTATTTATACCGATTTCAGTAAAGCATTTGATAAAGTACTCCACTCCTTACTTATCTACAAGCTTAATCGGCTTGGCTTCCAACCTGGTATCAACCAGTGGATCTCGTTATATCTCTGCGGTCGAACGCAAAAAGTTATTTTTAAAAATACTCTTTCAAATGTCATCGATGTTCCCTCTGGCGTCCCACAGGGTAGTCATCTTGGTCCTATTCTGTTCTTGCTATTTATTAATGATATTTGTACCGCACTAAAATATTCCAAAATCTTAATGTATGGCGATGATGTAAAACTTTTTAGGTCCTATGCGGCAGTGGCCAAAATCTAGCACTATCTGGCTCGCTAAGCGCACACGAGTACACCGGCTCGAACATTGGCCCTTCGAGCCAATCCCAGTCCTTATGGTACTTGTCTAATTTTCTATTCTGATTCATAAGTTCAACTCATCTACCAAGTTTCGTCGCTTTGTCTCTCTTTTGTAATGAATTATCGCAATTTTTCGGTTTTTCGAAATTTTCGATATCGAAAAAGTGGGCGTGGTTATATCCCGATATCGTTCATTTTAAATAGCGATGTGAGATGAGTGCTCAGGAACCTACATACCAAATTTCATCAAGATACCTCAAAATTTACTCAAGTTATCGTGTTAACGGGCGGACGGACGGACGGACGGACAAGGCTCAATCAAATTTTTTTTCGATCCTGATTATTTTGATATATGGAAGTCTATATCTATCTCGATTCCTTTATATATGTACAACCAACCGTTATCCAATCAAACTTAGCAGAGCTCACAGCTCAACTGAGTATAAAAACAAGTAAGGAAGGCTAAGTTCGGGTGTAACCGAACATTACATACTCAGTTGAGAGCTGTGGAGACAAAGTAAGGGAAATCACCATGTTGTAAAAGGAACCTAGGGTAACCCTGGAATGTGTTTGTATGACATGTGTATCAAATGGAAGGTATTAAAGAGTATTTTAAGAGGAAGTGGGCCATAGATCTATAGATGGACGCCATTTAGGGATATCGCCATAAAGGTGGACCCGGCCTGACTCGAGAATTTGTTTGTACGATATGGGTATCAAATGAAATGTGTTAATGATAATTTTAAAAGGGAGTGGGCCTTTGTTCTATGGGTGGACGCCTTTTCGGTTATCGCCATAAACGCAGACCAGGGGTGACCTAGAATGCGTTTGTACAATATGGGTACAAATGAAATGTGCTAATGAGTATTTTAAAAGGGTGTGGGCCTTAGTTCTATAGGTGGACGTTTTTTCGAGATATCGCCATAATGGTGAACGAGGGTGACTCTAGAATTTGTTTGTACGATATGGGTATCAAATGAAAGGTGTTAATGAGTATTTTAAAAGGGAGTGGGCCTAAGTTCTATTGGTGGACGCATTTCGGAATATCGTTATAAAAGTGGACCTGGGTTGACTCTAGAATGCGTTTGTACAATATGGGCGTCAAACGAAAAGTGTAATAAGTGTTTTAAAAGGTAGTGGGCCTTTGTTCTACGGGTGGACGCCTTTTCGGGATATCGCCATAAACGTGGACCAGGGGTGACTCAAGACTTTGTTAGTACGATATGGGTATCAAATGAAAGGTGTTAATGGGCATTTTTAAAAGGGAGTGGGCCTTGTTCTATAGGTCTTCGCCTTTTCGAGATATCGCCATAAAGGTGGACCAGGGGTGACTTTAGAATATGTTTGTTCGATATGAGTATCAAATGAAAGGTGTTAATGTGTATTTTAAAAGGGAGTGGGCCTTAGTTCTATAGGTGGACGCCTTTTCGAGATATCGCCATAAAGGTGGACCAGTGGTGACTCTAGAATGAGTTTGTACGAAATGGGTATCAAATTAAAGGTATTAATGAGAGTTTTAAAAGGGAGTGGTGGTAGTTGTATATGTGAAGACGTTTTCCAGATATCGACCAAAATGTGGACCAGGGTGACCCAGAACATCATGTGTTGGATACCGCTAATTTATTTATATATTTAATACCTGCCAAGATTTTTAGAGTTTTTTTTTTTCGCCCTGCAGAACTTTTGCATTTTCTTCTACTTAATATGGTAGGTGTCACAACCATTTTATAAAGTTTTTTCTAAAGTTATATTTCGCTTCAATAAAACAATCCAATTACCTTACCATGTTTCATCCCTTTTTTCGTATTTGGTATAGAATTATGGCATTTTTTTCATTTTTCGTAATTTTCGATATCGAAAAAGTATGCGTGGTCATAGTCGGATTTCGTTCATTTTTCATACCAAGATAAAGTGAGTTCAAGTAAGCACGTGAACTAAGTTCATTAAAGATATGTCGATTTTTGCTCAAGTTATCGTGTTAACGGCCATGCGGAAGGACAGACGGACGACTGTGTATAAAAACTGGGCGTGGCATCAACCGATTTCGCCCATTTTCACAGAATAGAGTTAACGTCATAAAATCTATGCCCCTACCAAATTTCAAAGGGATTGGTTAATTTTTGTTCGACTTATGGCGTTAAAAGTATCCTAGACAAATTAAATAAAAAGGGCGGAGCCACGCCCATTTTGAAATTTTCTTTTATTTTTGTATTTTGTTGCACTATATCATTACTGGAGTTGAATGTTGACATAATTTACTTATATACTGTAAAGATATTAAATTTTTTGTTAAAATTTTACTTTAAAAATTTTTTTTAAAGTGGGCGTGGTCCTTCTCCGATTTTGCTAATTTTTATTAAGCGTACATATAGTAATAGGAGTAACGTTCCAGCCAAATTTCATCATGATATCTTCAACGACTGCCAAATTACAGCTTGCCAAACTTTTAAATTACCTTCTTTTAAAAGTGGGCGGTGCCACGCCCATTGTCCAAACTTTTACTAATTTTCTATTCTGCGTCATAAGTTCAACTCATCTACTAAGTTTCGTCGCTTTATCTCTCTTTTGTAATGAATTATCGCAATTTTTCGGTTTTTCGAAATTTTCGATATCGAAAAAGTGGGCGTGGTTATAGCCCGATATCGTTCATTTTAAATAGCGATGTGAGATGAGTGCTCAGGAACCTACATACCAAATTTCATCAAGATACCTCAAAATTTACTCAAGTTATCGTGTTAACGGGCGGACGGACGGACGGACGGACATGGCTCAATCAAATTTTTTTTCGATCCTGATTATTTTGATATATGGAAGTCTATATCTATCTCGATTCCTTTATATATGTACAACCAACCGTTATCCAATCAAACTTAGCAGAGCTCACAGCTCAACTGAGTATAAAAACAAGTAAGGAAGGCTAAGTTCGGGTGTAACCGAACATTACATACTCAGTTGAGAGCTGTGGAGACAAAGTAAGGGAAATCACCATGTTGTAAAAGGAACCTAGGGTAACCCTGGAATGTGTTTGTATGACATGTGTATCAAATGGAAGGTATTAAAGAGTATTTTAAGAGGAAGTGGGCCATAGATCTATAGATGGACGCCATTTAGGGATATCGCCATAAAGGTGGACCCGGCCTGACTCGAGAATTTGTTTGTACGATATGGGTATCAAATGAAATGTGTTAATGATAATTTTAAAAGGGAGTGGGCCTTTGTTCTATGGGTGGACGCCTTTTCGGTTATCGCCATAAACGCGGACCAGGGGTGACCTAGAATGCGTTTGTACAATATGGGTACAAATGAAATGTGCTAATGAGTATTTTAAAAGGGTGTGGGCCTTAGTTCTATAGGTGGACGTTTTTTCGAGATATCGCCATAATGGTGAACCAGGGTGACTCTAGAATTTGTTTGTACGATATGGGTATCAAATGAAAGGTGTTAATGAGTATTTTAAAAGGGAGTGGGCCTAAGTTCTATAGGTGGACGCATTTCGGAATATCGTTATAAAAGTGGACCTGGGTTGACTCTAGAATGCGTTTGTACAATATGGGCGTCAAACGAAAAGTGTAATAAGTGTTTTAAAAGGTAGTGGGCCTTTGTTCTATGGGTGGACGCCTTTTCGAGATATCGCCATAAAGGTGAACCAGGGTATCAAATGAAAGGTGTTAATGAGTATTTTAAAAAGGGCGTGGGCCTTGGTTCTATAGGTGAACGCCTTTTCGAGATATCGACATAAAGGTGGACCAGGGGTGACTCTAGAATTTGTTTATACGATATGGGTATCAAATGAAAGGTGTTAATGAGTATTTTAAAAGGGAGTGGGCCTTAGTTCTATAGGTGGATGCCTTTTCGTGATATGGCCATAAAGGTGGGCCAGGGGTGACTCTAGAATTTTTTTTACGATATGGGTATCAAATGAAAGGTGTTAATGAGTATTTTAAAAAGGTGTGGGCCTTAGTTCTATAGGTGGACGCCTTTTCGAGATATCGACATGAAGGTGGACCAGGGGTGACTCTAGAATTTGTTTGTACGATATGGGTATCAAATGAAAGGTGTTAATGAGTATTTTAAAAGGGCGTGGGCCTTAGTTCTATAGGTGGATGCCTTTTCGAGATATCGCCATAAGGGTGGGCCAGGGGTGACTCTAGAATTTTTTTGTACGATATGGGTATCAAATTAAAGGTGTTAATGAGTATTTTAAAAGGGAGTGGGCCTTAGTTCTATAGGTGGATGCCTTTTCGAGATATCGCCATAAGGGTGGGCCAGGGGTGACTCTAGAATTTTTTTGTACGATATGGGTATCAAATGAAAGGTGTTAATGAGTATTTTAAAAGGGCGGCCTTAGTTCTATAGGTGGACACCTTTTCGAGATATCGCCATAAAGGTGGACCAGTGGTGACTCTAGAATGAGTTTGTACGAAATGGGTATCAAATTAAAGGTATTAATGAGAGATTTAAAAGGGAGTGGTGGTAGTTGTATATGTGAAGGCGTTTTCCAGATATCGACCAAAATGTGAACCAGGGTGACCCAGAACATCATCTGTTGGATACCGCTAATTTATTTATATATTTAATACCTGCCAAGATTTTTAGAGTTTTTTTTTCGCCCTGCAGAACTTTTTCATTTTCTTCTACTTAATATGGTAGGTGTCACAACCATTTTATAAAGTTTTTTCTAAAGTTATATTTCGCTTCAATAAAACAATCCAATTACCTTACCATGTTTCATCCCTTTTTTCGTATTTGGTAAAGAATTATGGCATTTTTTTCATTTTTCGTAATTTTCGATATCGAAAAATTATGCGTGGTCATAGTCGGATTTCGTTCATTTTTCATACCAAGATAAAGTGAGTTCAAGTAATCACGTGAACTAAGTTCATTAAAGATATGTCGATTTTTGCTCAAGTTATCGTGTTAACGGCCATGCGGAAGGACAGACGGACGACTGTGTATAAAAACTGGGCGTGGCATCAACCGATTTCGCCCATTTTCACAGAATAGAGTTAACGTCATAAAATCTATGCCCCTACCAAATTTCAAAGGGATTGGTTAATTTTTGTTCGACTTATGGCGTTAAAAGTATCCTAGACAAATTAAATGAAAAAGGGCGGAGCCACGCCCATTTTGAAATTTTCTTTTATTTTTGTATTTTGTTGCACTATATCATTACTGGAGTTGAATGTTGACATAATTTACTTATATACTGTAAAGATATTAAATTTTTTGTTAAAATTTTACTTTAAAAAATTTTTTTTTAAAGTGGGCGTGGTCCTTCTCCGATTTTGCTAATTATTATTAAGCGTACATATAGTAATAGGAGTAACGTTCCTGCCAATTTCATCATGATATCTTCAACGACTGCCAAATTACAGCTTGCAAAACTTTTAAATTACCTTCTTTTAAAAGTGGGCGGTGCCACACCCATTGTCCAAACTTTTACTAATTTTCTATTCTGCGTCATAAGTTCAACTCATCTACCAATTTTCGTCGCTTTATCTCTCTTTTGTAATGAATTATCGCAATTTTTCGGTTTTTCGAAATTTTCGATATCGAAAAAGTGGGCGTGGTTATAGTCCGATATCGTTCATTTTAAATAGCGATCTGAGATGAGTGCTCAGGAACCTACATACCAAATTTCATCAAGATACCTCAAAATTTACTCAAGTTATCGTGTTAACGGACGGACGGACGGACGGACGGACATGGCTCAATCAAATTTTTTTTCGATCCTGATTATTTTGATATATGGAAGTCTATATCTATCTCGATTCCTTTATATATGTACAACCAACCGTTATCCAATCAAACTTAGCAGAGCTCACAGCTCAACTGAGTATAAAAACAAGTAAGGAAGGCTAAGTTCGGGTGTAACCGAACATTACATACTCAGTTGAGAGCTGTGGAGACAAAGTAAGGGAAATCACCATGTTGTAAAAGGAACCTAGGGTAACCCTGGAATGTGTTTGTATGACATGTGTATCAAATGGAAGGTATTAAAAAGTATTTTAAGAGGAAGTGGGCCATAGATCTATAGATGGACCCCATTTAGGGATATCGCCATAAAGGTGGACCCGGCCTGACTCGAGAATTTGTTTGTACGATATGGGTATCAAATGAAATTTGTTAATGATAATTTTAAAAGGGAGTGGGCCTTTGTTCTATGGGTGGACGCCTTTTCGGTTATCGCCATAAACGCGGACCAGGGGTGACTTAGAATGCGTTTGTACAATATGGGTACAAATGAAATGTGCTAATGAGTATTTTAAAAGGGTGTGGGCCTTAGTTCTATAGGTGGACGCCTTTTCGAGATATCGCCATAAAGGTGAAACAGGGTGACTCTAGAATTTGTTTGTACGATATGGGTATCAAATGAAAGGTGTTAATGAGTATTTTAAAAGGGAGTGGGCCTAAGTTCTATAGGTGGACGCATTTCGGAATAACGTTATAAAAGTGGACCTGGGTTGACTCTAGACTGCGTTTGTACAATATGGGCGTCAAACGAAAAGTGTAATAAGTGTTTTAAAAGGTAGTGGGCCTTAGTTCTATAGGTGGATGCCTTTTCGGGATATCGCCATAAAGGTGGGTCAGGGGTGACTCTAGAATTCGTTTGTGCAATATGGAAAGGAGCTAATGAGTAATTTAAAAGGGAGTGGGCCTTAGTTCTATAGTTGGGCGCCTTTTCGAGGTATCGCAATAAAGGTGGACCAGGGGTGACTCTAGACTTTGTTGATACGATATGGGTATCAAATGAAAGGTGTTAATGAGTATTTTTAAAAGGGAGTGGGCCTTCGTTCTATAGGTGTTCGCTTTTTCGAGATATTGCCATAAAGGTGGACCAGGGGTGACTTTAGAATATGTTTGTTCGATATGGGTATCAAATGAAAGGTGTTAATGAGTATTTTAAAAGGGAGTGGGCCTTAGTTCTATAGGTGGACGCCTTTTCGAGATATCGCCATAAAGGTGGACCAGTGGTGACTCTAGAATGAGTTTGTACGAAATGGGTATCAAATTAAAGGTATTAATGAGAGATTTAAAAGGGAGTGGTGGTAGTTGTATATGTGAAGGCGTTTTCCAGATATCGACCAAAATGTGAACCAGGGTGACCCAGAACATCATCTGTTGGATACCGCTAATTTATTTATATATTTAATACCTGCCAAGATTTTTAGAGTTTTTTTTTCGCCCTGCAGAACTTTTTCATTTTCTTCTACTTAATATGGTAGGTGTCACAACCATTTTATAAAGTTTTTTCTAAAGTTATATTTCGCTTCAATAAAACAATCCAATTACCTTACCATGTTTCATCCCTTTTTTCGTATTTGGTATAGAATTATGGCATTTTTTTCATTTTTCGTAATTTTCGATATCGAAAAATTATGCGTGGTCATAGTCGGATTTCGTTCATTTTTCATACCAAGATAAAGTGAGTTCAAGTAAGCACGTGAACTAAGTTCATTAAAGATATGTCGATTTTTGCTCAAGTTATCGTGTTAACGGCCATGCGGAAGGACAGACGGACGACTGTGTATAAAAACTGGGCGTGGCATCAACCGATTTCGCCCATTTTCACAGAATAGAGTTAACGTCATAAAATCTATGCCCCTACCAAATTTCAAAGGGATTGGTTAATTTTTGTTCGACTTATGGCGTTAAAAGTATCCTAGACAAATTAAATGAAAAAGGGCGGAGCCACGCCCATTTTGAAATTTTCTTTTATTTTTGTATTTTGTTGCACTATATCATTACTGGAGTTGAATGTTGACATAATTTACTTATATACTGTAAAGATATTAAATTTTTTGTTAAAATTTTACTTTAAAAAATTTTTTTTTAAAGTGGGCGTGGTCCTTCTCCGATTTTGCTAATTATTATTAAGCGTACATATAGTAATAGGAGTAACGTTCCTGCCAATTTCATCATGATATCTTCAACGACTGCCAAATTACAGCTTGCAAAACTTTTAAATTACCTTCTTTTAAAAGTGGGCGGTGCCACACCCATTGTCCAAACTTTTACTAATTTTCTATTCTGCGTCATAAGTTCAACTCATCTACCAATTTTCGTCGCTTTATCTCTCTTTTGTAATGAATTATCGCAATTTTTCGGTTTTTCGAAATTTTCGATATCGAAAAAGTGGGCGTGGTTATAGTCCGATATCGTTCATTTTAAATAGCGATCTGAGATGAGTGCTCAGGAACCTACATACCAAATTTCATCAAGATACCTCAAAATTTACTCAAGTTATCGTGTTAACGGACGGACGGACGGACGGACGGACATGGCTCAATCAAATTTTTTTTCGATCCTGATTATTTTGATATATGGAAGTCTATATCTATCTCGATTCCTTTATATATGTACAACCAACCGTTATCCAATCAAACTTAGCAGAGCTCACAGCTCAACTGAGTATAAAAACAAGTAAGGAAGGCTAAGTTCGGGTGTAACCGAACATTACATACTCAGTTGAGAGCTGTGGAGACAAAGTAAGGGAAATCACCATGTTGTAAAAGGAACCTAGGGTAACCCTGGAATGTGTTTGTATGACATGTGTATCAAATGGAAGGTATTAAAAAGTATTTTAAGAGGAAGTGGGCCATAGATCTATAGATGGACCCCATTTAGGGATATCGCCATAAAGGTGGACCCGGCCTGACTCGAGAATTTGTTTGTACGATATGGGTATCAAATGAAATTTGTTAATGATAATTTTAAAAGGGAGTGGGCCTTTGTTCTATGGGTGGACGCCTTTTCGGTTATCGCCATAAACGCGGACCAGGGGTGACTTAGAATGCGTTTGTACAATATGGGTACAAATGAAATGTGCTAATGAGTATTTTAAAAGGGTGTGGGCCTTAGTTCTATAGGTGGACGCCTTTTCGAGATATCGCCATAAAGGTGAAACAGGGTGACTCTAGAATTTGTTTGTACGATATGGGTATCAAATGAAAGGTGTTAATGAGTATTTTAAAAGGGAGTGGGCCTAAGTTCTATAGGTGGACGCATTTCGGAATATCTTTATAAAAGTGGACCTGGGTTGACTCTAGACTGCGTTTGTACAATATGGGCGTCAAACGAAAAGTGTAATAAGTGTTTTAAAAGGTAGTGGGCCTTTGTTCTATGGGTGGACGCCTTTTCGGGATATCGCCATAAACGTGGACCAGGGGTGACTCTAGAATGCGTTTGTACAATATGGGTATCAAATGAAAGGTGTTAATGAGTATTTTAAAAGGGCGTGGGTCTTCTATAGGTAGACGCCTTTTCGAGATATCTCCATAAAGGTAGACCAGGGGTGACTCTAGAATTTGTTTGTACGATAGGGATATCAAATGAAAGGTGTTAATGAGTATTTTAAAAGGGAGTGGGCCTTAGTTTTATAGGTGGTTGCCCTTTCGAGATATCGCCATAAAGGTGGGCCAGGGGTGACTCTAGAATTTTTGTGTATGATATGGGTATGAAATGAAAGGTGTTAATGAGTATTTTAAAAGGGTGTGGGCCTTAGTTCTATAGGTGGACGCCTTTTCGAGATATCGCCATAAAGGTGAACCAGGGTATCAAATGAAAGGTGTTAATGAGTATTTTAAAAAGGGCGTGGGCCTTAGTTCTATAGGTGGACGCCTTTTCGAGATATCGACATAAAGGTGGACCAGGGGTGACTCTAGAATTTGTTTATACGATATGGGTATCAAATGAAAGGTGTTAATGAGTATTTTAAAAGGGAGTTAGCCTTAGTTCTATAGGTTGATGCCTTTTCGAGATATCGCCATAAAGGTGGGCCAGGGGTGACTCTAGAATTTTTTTTACGATATGGGTATCAAATGAAAGGTGTTAATGAGTATTTTAAAAAGGCGTGGGCCTTAGTTCTATAGGTGGACGCCTTTTCGAGATATCGACATGAAGGTGAACCAGGGGTGACTCTAGAATTTGTTTCTACGATATGGGTATCAAATGAAAGGTGTTAATGAGTATTTTAAAAAGGAGTGGGCCTTAGTTCTAAATGTGGACGCCTTTCGAGATATCTCCATAAACGTGGACCAGGGGTGGCTCTAGAATATGTTTGTACGATATGGGTATCAAATAAAAGGTGTTAATGAGTATTTTAAAAGGGAGTGGGCCTTAGTTCTATAGGTGGATGCCT
This sequence comes from Eurosta solidaginis, assembly GCF_040869045.1. NCBI lineage: Eukaryota > Metazoa > Arthropoda > Insecta > Diptera > Tephritidae > Eurosta > Eurosta solidaginis. Next base: position 23,794,208 of record NC_090324.1, on the reverse strand, counting down.
TTTCGAGATATCGCCATAAAGGTGGGCCAGGGGTGACTCTAGAATTTTTTTTACGATATGGGTATCAAATGAAAGGTGTTAATGAGTATTTTAAAAAGGTGTGGGCCTTAGTTCTATAGGTGCACGCCTTTTCGAGATATCGACATGAAGGTGGACCAGGGGTGACTCTAGAATTTGTTTGTACGATATGGGTATCAAATGAAAGGTGTTAATGAGTATTTTAAAGGGGCGTGTGTCTTAGTTCTATAGGTGGACGCCTTTCGAGATATCTCCATAAACGTGGACCAGGGGTGACTCTAGATTATGTTTGTATGATATGGGTATCAAATGAAAGGTGTTAATGAGTATTTTAAAAGGGAGAAGGTCTTAGATCTATAGGTGAACGCCTTTTCGAGATAGCGCCATAAAGGTGGACCAGGGTGACTCCATAATGTGTTTGTACGATATGGGTATCAAATTAAAGGTATTAATGAGGGTTTTAAAAGGGAGTGGCCCTTAGTTGTATATGTGAAGGCGTTTTCGAGATATCTAACAAAATGTGGACCAGGGTGACCCAGAACATCATCTGCCGGGTACCGCTAATTTATTTATATATGTAATACCACGTACAGTATTACTTCCAAGATTCCAAGGGCTTTTGATTTCGCCCTGCAAAACTTTTTCATTTTCTTCTACTTAATATAGTAGGTGTCACACCCACTTTACCAAGTTTTTTTCTAAAGTTATATTTTGCGTCAATAGACCAATACAATTACCATGTTTCATTCCTTTTTTCATATTTGGTATATAATTATGGCATTTTTTTCATTTTTCGTAATTTTCGATATCGAAAAAGTGGGCGTGGTCGTAGTCGGATTTCGGCCATTTTTTACACCAATACAAAGTGAGTTCAGATAAGTACGTGAACTGAGTTTAGTAAAGATATATCGATTTTTGCTCAAGTTATCGTGTTAACGGCCGAGCGGAAGGACAGACGGTCGACTGTGTATAAAAACTGGGCGGGGCTTCAACCGATTTCGCCCTTTTTCACAGAAAACAGTTACCTTCCTAGGAGCTAAGCCTCTACCAAATTTCACAAGGATTGGTTAATTTTTGTTCGACTTATGGCATTAAAAGCATCCTAGACAAATTAAATGAAAAAGGGCGGAGCCACGCCCATTTTGAAATTTTCTTTTATTTTTGTATTTTGTTGCACCATATCATTACTGGAGTTGAATGTTGGCATAATTTACTTATATGCTGTAAAGATATTAACTTTTCTTTTAAAATTTGAATTTAAAAAAAAATTTTTTAAATGTGGACGTGGTCGTTCTCCGATTTTGCTAATTTTTATTTAGCAGACATAAAGTAATAAGAGTAACGTTCCTGCCAAATTTAATCATGATATCTTCAACGACTGCCAAATTACAGCTTCCAAAACTTCTAAATTACCTTCATTTAAAAGTGGGCAGTGCCACGCCCATTGTCCAAAACTTTACTAGTTTTCTATTCTGCGTCATAAGCTCAACTCACCTACCAAGTTTCATCGCTTAATGCGTATTTGGTAATGAATTATCGTACTTTTTCGATTTTTCGAAATTTTCGATATCGAAAAAGTGGGCGTGGTTATTGTCCGATATCGTTCATTTTAAATAGCGATCTGAGATGAGTGCCCAGGAATCTACATACCAAATTTCATCAAGATACCTCAAAATTTACTCAAGTTATCGCGTTAACGGACAGACGGACGGACGGACATGGCTCAATCGAATTTTTTTTCGATACTGATGATTTTGATATATGGAAGTCTATATCTATCTCGATTCCTTTATACCTGTACAACCAACCGTTATGCAATCAAAGTTAATATACTCTGTGACCTCTGCTCAACTGAGTATAATAATATAAAAACGTAAACATATATTTGTCTAACTATGCCGTGTGTGTGTGGGCAGAAAGTCGATCGTGCCCAATCTAAGGTGCAATGCTACAATTGTAAGGAACTTTTTCATTTAGAGTGCATTGATCTAGGGTCAGCTGTTTATATGCAAAGTATGCAGTATTACAAATACTGGTTTGACAAGCTTGTCTAATGAGAACGTTAACAATAGTAACAACAGCAGTGACCTTAATAATACTCAACCAGTGGCTCGTTTTTCTCTATTCAAAGAAATTGCTGAGCTTAAAGCTGAGGACGCGCACATTTTGTTGCTATTAACATCTCTTGTTGATTTTAAAGATCAAATGAAATAAAAGTACGAACAACTTATTGATGAAATTCGTTCTCTGAAATCTACTGTGGTTGATAAAAATGCCAATATTCTTGAGCTTACGTCTGAAATTTAATAGCTTCGTTTTGTAAGCTTTGATAATTTAAATAATTTTCCGAGTCATAACATTGATGCTGCTAGTAAGAGTAAGAATAAAAGTACTCTTACTATTTCTTTGTCTACTAGTAGCAAAGATTGATCGAAGAGTAAAGATGTTGCAGGGACGAGCAAGCTTCACAAAATTCTAGTAGGTCACATTCACCATTTACCACAGCAGAATTTGTTAAATTACCACTGTCTGTATTTGTTATGTAACAATTATTTGTACACTTTTTATTCAGCTAATCTGTTCAGAATTTACATTTTTACACTCAAAAACTATAATCAGTGTATTTTGTGTGCTTAAATTATGTTAAAACTTGTGTTAAATTTTTTGGTGTGGTGGAAGGAACCTACTAGAATTTTGTTACGCTCCGCTGCTCTCCACCGAAGTTTTCGCCTCCAACATCTTTACTCTTCGATCACTTTTTGTTAGTACCTTGCCTACGATGTCGTGTACAAACCCGGTTATGCATACCCAACACCAAACACCTCAATCGTACAGCGCTGTTGCGGCTCGAGGGGCTGCAGAAATCAAACCATGTGTTGTCTCTGTTGCTCCAAAATCAATGAATGTTGTTAGCAAAACAAGTGTTCATAGTAATACAAGCAAACGTCAAGCTGTAAAGTTGGTTTATATATGTGCTCTTGTATTTTTAATAAATTAATTGCTTAATATTGGCGGCGACCATGGTGTGATGGTAGCGTGCTCCGGTTCAACTCCCGGGCAAAGCAACATCATAATTTTAGAAATAAGGTTTTTCAATTAGAAGAAAATTTTTCTAAGCGGGATCGCCCCTCGGCAGTGACTGGCAAGCGCTCCGAGTGTATTTCTGCCATGAAAAGCTCTCAGTGAAAACTCATCTGCCTGGCAGATGCCGTTCGGAGTCGGCATAAAACATGTAGGTCCCGTCCGGCCAATTTGTAGGGAAAATCAAGAGGAGCACGACGCAAATTGGAAGAGAAGCTCGGCCTTAGATCTCTTCGGAGGTTATCGCGCCTTTCATTTTTTTTTTATATTTAATATTGTTAAGATTGGTTTTGTTGTTGACATAAGTAGTGAAGTGTAATCATTGAGTGTGCCACATCAAGAAATTTAATTAAATGCATTGTGTTGTTGCTTTTGATAGAAATCAATTTTCATAGTGTAATTGTTTTTATTTTTTATTTTGCGTACACACTTAATTTCTCTTTCTTCATTGTCAGTGACAGCTGTTTGGGCAGTTTGTTCAGTGTCATCAAAATGTATCTCAAACTGCTCAAAGCATATCCCAATATAACAGCTATTTTCAAACTGTTTTTATTTTTTTTTCTTATAACCCGCGTTGCTATTTATTAATTAATTTTCAGTTAATAAATTTACTCTCGCTATTCTACTAATTTCTTTTTTTCGCCTCTTTATTTTTATTTAAATGTCTTGCATATATGCTAACTGTTTGATAAAAAGTGAATCCCATCTTTTCGTGTCATGCTGGCTTTGCGATGGGCTCGCTGGCTTGTCAGCAAGAGTGGCCGACGCACTAAACGTTAGTGATAAGGGAGTTGGTTGGGCCTGTGTGAAATGTAGACCGACTGAGATTGATATTTTCAAAGTTTTCAATCAGGCTCGCGATGGTTTCTCTGAAATAGGTAGAGAGATAACCGCAATTTCCCAAGAAATTCACACAATACGATAACTTGTTTTAGTCTTTCAAATACCCGAATAACATAACAAACGCAAACATTCCACATGGAAAGCGTCATCCTACCAGTGCTTCCTCTAGTGCCCGACACTTGATGCCGTTGCAGAAGTTCCTGCACCCGTATTTGCTTCACCTCCAACTATCGAATTAATAAATCTGGCATCCCCAAGTCCCTTAACGGCTCAGCCATTTTCATCCAAGGTTTGTTTATCAAAACCTAAAAAATCTTCTATAAAAAGTAATCAGGATCCCCAAAACCCTTTTACGGAACCCCAACCGCCGACTAGTAATCTTATTTTTGGCCTTATAAAAAATCTATTTTTGTGTCAAGATTCGATAAAAACACTACAGAAGAAGACCTAAAGTCGTACATCATCACTAAACTCAAATTTGATAACACAACATTTTGAAACTATATTAAATAAGTTCTTTTGGCCGCCTGGTGCTTTTGTGAGGGAATTCGAGCGTAGGCGTAACAGTAATACCCTAAATACCGCTACACTTCCTCATAACAATATTACATCAAAAAACTGAATGCTAAATCGGCCCTTAATTTGTTTTATGAAAATGTTAGAGGCTGAAACACTAAACTAACAGAATTTTATTTGAAATCGTTTAACTGCAATTACAATATTATAGCTTTAACTGAAACTTGGCTAAAACCTCGTGTATTTAACTAAGAGATTCTTTGCCATGATTACCAAATATACAGATATGAGCGCTTGAACAGAATTGGAAGTGGAGTTTTGATTGCGGTGCATTCTCCTGTACCATCAGCTGAGGTTGATTTACTCGTTACCGATTCTACAGAATTCAAATGCATTAGAATCAAGCTCGGAATGGGTTGTGTCTATATTGCCGTCTGCTATATCTCACCTTCTTCTGACCCTTCGGTTTATATGGATCATATTTCCCTGCTGAAACTTGATAATTCTATGTTGAAGCCCATTGATTCGATGGTAGTCCTGGGTGATTTTAATCTCCCGCATATATTATGGACCCATATCTGACGATAATATTGTACATTTCCTCAAAGCTGTCCAACAACGAGTTTTTATCCGAATTTATTGAACTTTGCCTTAAACAGATAAATATTATTCCTAATATGTTCGGGAGGACCCTTGATTTGGTGTTTGTTGACGATACATCAAAGTGTACTCTTAGCCGGGGTGAACCTCTAACTGTACCTGAAGACCTTTACCATCCTTCCTTGGAAATAACATACGCATTCGAAACAAATTATCTGAGTAGCGCTGTTTCTAAATACGACTCTAGTTTCAGATTTGACTTTGCGAAGGCTAATTTTAGCAAACTTAATCAAACTTTATCTACTGTGGCTTGGCCCAAATACGGTATAGATATTGAGCAAAATGTGTCTGTCTGTTATACCATCATTTACGATATTTTGGAAAAACACCTACCTAAGCGAAAACGTGTGTCTATCGAACCAGTCTAAATATGGTTCACTAAAGAGCTGAGGTCCTTAAAAAACATAAAATCGCGCTTCTTCAAATTATTCAAAAGGTCGGGCTCTCACTCCGATTACTTGCAATACTCTATTTCGCGTCATAAATATTTTGAATTAAACAAAAATTGCTATAATACATATATCTGCAAGATGAAAATGAAAATAACTTGGTATCCGAAAGCCTTCTATGATTTCGTGAACTCTAAACGAAGGGTTAAAGGGTTTCCCTCTGCTTGAAAATACCAGGAAGATTTATCTAGCAACGATATTTTTCAAATTAATTTCCATTTCAACTTAACTCAGTTAACACATTTAATATTCCAGCAATATCTCCTCATGAAGTTTTTTCATATTTAACGTCTTTGAAGGAATCTTACAGGTACGGTCCTGATTTAATTCCCACTTGCTTTCTTAAAAAATGCGCTGAACACATTTATCAACCCCTAACTGATTTGTTCAATCTGTCCCTAAAACGTGGGGGTTTTCCTTCTGCTTGGAAGGAATCTTTTCTCATACCCCTCCACAAAAGTGGCAGTCGGTCGTACCTAGAAAACTATCGAGGAATGCAAAGTTGTCGGCCATCCCAAAGTTGTTTGAAGCTATAGTTACCAACCAGCTAACTTTTTCCATTTCTACTTTGATTGCAGAACCGCAACATGGATTCTGTAAAGACAAATCTACCATTACTAATCTACTTGAATTCACAACTCATGTTTCTAATGGATTTAGAGAAAATCTTCACACCGATATTATTTATACCGATTTCAGTAAAGCATTTGATAAAGTACTCCACTCCTTACTTATCTACAAGCTTAATCGGCTTGGCTAACAACCTGGTATCAACCAGTGGATCTCGTTATATCTCTGCGGTCGAACGCAAAAAGTTATTTTTAAAAATACTCTTTCAAATGTCATCGATGTTCCCTCTGGCGTCCCACAGGGTAGTCATCTTGGTCCTATTCTGTTCTTGCTATTTATTAATGATATTTGTACCGCACTAAAATATTCCAAAATCTTAATGTATGGCGATGATGTAAAACTTTTTAGGTCCTATGCGGCAGTGGCCAAAATCTAGCACTATCTGGCTCGCTAAGCGCACACGAGTACACCGGCTCGAACATTGGCCCTTCGAGCCGGATCATCAAGTGCTCGAATCAGGGTTCGGCCATATCTATCCTTTTCCTTCCCATTCCTTAACCTTCAGTCACATTCATTTTTATTAAAACTGTATACTTTGCTGGTAATAGTCAAATTGCGTTGAGGTTTGAACTTGCAAGTATACATACCAATATCATTACATAACCTGCAAAAAGAAATCGACTCCGTTAAGTCTCCCGTGCCGCATCAATTAGACGATACGAAGCGCTTTTGAGCGAACAAGTTAAGAAGCGTAGTTCGATCAAAGGTAGGCTGACACTATTTTCGAAATTTGAAGCCTCATTTGAGGGCGCTCAATTAACAAGCAAACAAATATGCGAAATTAAGATGCGATTGTTGTTGTTGTTGTTATAGAAGTGCTTCGCCCCATCCAATACGTGCGACCGATCACAAATTGTCATCAATATCCTCTAACGGGAGTCCAAGGAAACTTGCTGTTTCAACAGGGGTGGACCATAATGTGAGGGGTGTTAGAGGCGTTGGTTCCACATTACAATTAAAGAGATGGTTAGTGTCATGTGGGGACACATTGCAAGCAGGGCATACATTTTGTATGTCGGGGTTGATTCTGGATAGGTAAGAGTTTAACCTGTTACAGTATCCGTGTCGAAGTTGAGCTAGAGTGACTCGCGTTTCCCTGGGGAGTGTGTTCCTCTTCCGCAAGTTTTGGGTACTGTTCTTTGAGTACTGGATTCACCGGGCAATTCCTGACATAAAAGTCCGACGCCTGTTTGTGGAGTTCACTGAGGACCTGCTTGTGTTTTTTTGCTTCATACGGCTGAGTTGTCAGGTGCCGTATTTCCTCATAATGCTTACGTATATGACTCCTTAGGCCCCTAGGCGGGGTTGGCTCATCAAGCAGATGTCTGTTGGGATTCCCAGGTTTCTGGGTATTCAACAGGAACTTTTTGGTTAGCATCTTATTTCTCTCCCTGATGGGGAGTATTCTCGCCTCATTATGTAGATGGTGTTCCGTCGCCAATGCTACTGCTGCAGTAGTTGTTTCTGCTGCTAAAAGTGTTCGTTGCCCGGTGAAGTGGTAGTTGATGCCGTTACTGGTGGCGTGAGTTGACCGTTAGGACAAATGCGTGCAAATTTTACCGTAGTATTATTTTAGTATGTATTAGTAGATTTGGATTTTAGTTTTTTGTATTATTTCTGTATGTATTGTAACGAATTTACTTGCAATTCCCCTTATTTGTAATCTTCTGCTGAGTATCGAATCACTAAACTGTTGAATAAATAACTCCAATATTTAATAATGCAAAATGGCCTTTAACACTCTTCACAATAACACTCAAACTTTGCAACGAATAGCTTGCTTAATAACCAAGCTGATTGATAGCTCAAATGAAACTCCTCTTCGCCTCTACTGTCGCGCCTTTTATACTTTTTGATTTCTCATTGCATACTTCCAAGCTTTTCTATTCCAGAACTTACTAGTTTGTTTCAGCTACAAAATCGCCAGCCACAACTACGTTTATAACTTCTCATTTGAGTAATACTTGCACAAATTATTGCCCTCTCTTGTGACAACTCAGATAAGATATATGCATGTGTTTGTGGATTGGTTCTCCGCTGCTCGTATACGTACATATGTGTAGACGCAATTATTGATTCGTTTATGTAGATACATAATGATTGAATTATTGATGTGAATTCACGTCACTGCTTAGCATCGGCTTAGAGATATCCGAGAGTTCCGATCAGACAAATCTCTCGATCTAAACGATGCTAACCTCTCCAAATGAACCACTTTCATTTTGGTTCGTGGTTTGGTAGTGGTTTGTATGCGGTACACTACATCGTTGATCCGTTTTCAACTTTGTATGGGCCTTCCCAGTTACACTGCAATTTCGGGGGCAAACCTTTTTTTCGTTGTGGGTTGTATAGCAGCAACAAACCTCCTTCCTGAAACCCTTCCGAATTAACTGCTTTATTGTACCTCGCTTTCATCTTGTCACTCATAATCTTTGCTCGTTGCCTTACCAGATCGTGTATTTCTCTCAGCTCTTCTTTCAAGACACCAGTGGATTTCTTGACATTCCTCTCCGCATCGGCATCTATCCCATACTTCAAATCAGCTGGCAGTCGAAGGTCATTGCCAAAAATTACCTTTGCGGGAGTTTGGCCCGTTGTGTCATGTACTGCCGATCGGTAGGCCATCAAGAATAATGATATGTGTGTATCCCAGTCCTTATGGTACTTGTCTACTACTTTCCTTAAATGCTCCTCCAATGTTCTATTGAAACGTTCCACCATACCATCGGACTGAGGATGCAATGCAGATGTCCGTGTTTTTCGAATGCCCAACTTCTTGCACATTTCTTGGAACACAGCTGATTCAAAATTCCTGCCTTGGTCAGAATGTAACTCCATTGGTACACCATACCTTGCAACCCATTCGTTTTTAACCACTTCTGCTACTGTTTCTGCTTCTTGGTTTGGGATTGGGCATACCTCTGGCCATTTACTGAAATAATCCATAACAACCAGTACGTATTTGTTTCCACGGTTGCTAGTAGGAAATGGAACTGCGACATCTATGGCGATCCTTTCAAATGGTGCACCTGAAATATACTGCTTCATCTGGCCATGAATTCGGGTTTTGGGCCCATTCACTTTTTGCATACCTCGCAGTTGGCAATCCACTCGGTGACCGACTGACGGCAACCAACCCAATAGAATCTCTGCTCAGGAATCCTCTTTCTGGGAACAACTATCAGTTTCTTCTTACATAGACCATGCTCACTCTCCCATACTCGATGCAGGCAACCGGATATCAATTCTATACTGTTCCACTGTGCCCAATATGACCTCGCAATGGGACTTTCTGCTGACATCTCTTCTCTGCTTGGTCTTTCGTTTCGTTCGAGCCCTTGCATAACATGCGACAGATCTGTATCTTCTAGCTGACAATTTCTTAGTTGTTCCTTGTCCCATTCATCCGTACACGTTATAGTCATTAGCCGGACATCTATAATGTCTTCTTTACCCTCGGCATTTGAACAGTGCTTACATTCCAAACTGCATGGTCTTCGTGACATTGCATCGGCATTTCCATGGGTACTGCCTTTTCGATGCTCAATGGAAAAGTCATAGCTTTGTAGTCGCTCGATCCACCGTGCCAATTGTCCTTCCGGATTACGGAACTGCAGAAGCCATTTCAACGCTGCGTAATCTGTCCTGACACGGAATCGCTGGCCGTAGAGGTATTTGTGAAAATGTTTAATGCACTCTACCAAAGCCAACAGCTCTCTCCGCGTAACACAGTGGTTCCTCTCTGGTTTTCCATTAGAACGGCTGTAATATGCAACTACCTTCTCCTGTCCATCGACCAGTTGTGATAAAACGCTTCCTATAGCATATCCACTCGCATCTGTATCTAGAATAAATCTTGCTCCTGGAATCGGATATGCTAACATTGGGGCAGTGCACAAACGCTCCTTCAATGTTTGGAAAGCCACTTCTTGCTCCTTTTTCCATTCAAAAGCTTTGTTTTTTCTTGTAAGCTCATGGAGGCTATGGGCTACGCTGGAAAAATTTTGTACAAATCGGCGGTAATATTTGCACAGCCCAAGGAAACTTCTCAATTCATGCAGATTCTGTGGTCTTGGCCAATCCTTTACTGCCTCTATCTTTTCATTCGCTGTACGGATACCTTCTGTCGTTACCTTGTGACCCAAATAATTTACTTTCTTTTTAAACAGCGCACACTTTTTGGGACTTAACTTCAGACCAGCGCCAGCTATTCTCTGGAAAACTTCATCTAAGTTTTTAAGATGTTCATCAAAGTTCTTGACCAATACGATGATGTCGTTAGGTACACCAAGCATGTTTTCCAATGTAGTCCTTTCAATACCTGATCCATGAGTCTCTCGAAAGTAGCTGGTACATTACATAGTCCAAAGGGCATTACTGTAAATTGCCAAATACCATCTCCGACGCTGAATTCTGTTTTCTCTTTGTCTTCCTCCTTCACCTCCACTTGCCAGTAGCCGCTTTTCAAATCCAGTGTGGAAAACCATTCCGTACCAGATAGCGAGTCCAGAGTGTCGTCAATTCTTGGCAATAGGTATCTATACTTTTTCGTAACGTCATTCAACTTCCGGTAGTCCACGCAAAACCTCATTTTTCCATCCTTCTTCTTTACAAGTACTACCGGTGAGCTGCAGGGACTAGCTGATGGTTCGATGACGCCGCTGTCGCTCATTTCTTGTATAATTTGACTTACAACTTCCCGCTTCGCCAGTGAAACACTACGTGGAGCTTGACGTATCGGCCTCGCGTCTCCAGTGTCAATTTGATGTTTCACGACATTGGTGCGGCCTGGTTTAGAACCATCCTGGTCAAATACGTTTGCGTACTTTAGGAGCAGTTGCTTTGCCTTACTCTGATAATCTTCCTCTAGCCCCTCCGTCCATGCCGTGATGTCATTTGAAAGATCAGTTTTACTAGATGAAACGTGTTCCTGGAGCTGTTCACAGTTAATAATTACTTCAGCCTCTTGTCATCTTCCCAAAATAGCTCCTTTGGTCAGTTTGAGTGGTGATTTGAACTCATTGAGTACTCTTACCGGAATACGCCCATCTTGTTTTGTCATAGCCAGGGTTTTTCCTACAAGTATGTTCGGTGCTGATTTGTTTGCTGCTTCGACAACCCTCAATTTGTTTGTCCCACAATCTCCATCCACCTATGCCTAGATGACTGCTTCTGAATTTGGTGGTATTTGCTGACTCTCTTCCACCAGCACTCGTTTACTGCTGTAGCCTCTCTCGTAGCCGAAATTAAGTGGCACATCCATGTTCTTATATCGCATAGTCTTGCTTTGCATATCGATTTTGATGCCTCGGTTGATTAAGAAGTCCACTCCAATTATGATTTCATCAACAATACCTGCCACTACAAAATTTTGTAATACCTTGACGTTCCCAATTGCTACTTCACATTCTAATTCTCCAATTACCTGGGTGTTCTCTCCCGTGGCTGTACGTAATCTTGCTCCAAGCAATGGTCTTATCTATTTGTTGACTAAATCTGATCGAATGATGGAATGGGATGCACCGGTATCTACAGTCAGTAAACGTTCCTTTCCATCCACATGTCCTCCAACAGTAAGATTGCTCGATCTTCTTCCAATCTGCGAGATAAAGATTATGGGGCATTCAATTGCGGGAGCCAGCTGCCGCCCCTTGCGGCTGACTCGATTTAGTTTACCGATAGAGTGGTCTTGGAGATTTGCTCATCTCCTTCGCTCTGCGTTTACGACCACCCACATTATTGGAACCGTTAGGGTTGGCGTTGCAATAACGCGCAATATGCCCTGGCTTTCCACACCTAAAGCATTTGACTGCATCATTATTCTTCTGCTGCGTACCCTTCAATGCTTCCAAAATTGCGTCTACCCAGTCTGGCCATTCCACTTCCACGCGATGAGCTTTATACGCTGTCTTACTCAAAAGTGACGCTGTTTCTTGGGTCAGTGCATGGGATACCGTTTCTTCAAATGTAGGTTTTGGGTTTGCATATGTCGCCCGCTTCGTTTATACGTCCCGTATTCCATTTATAAAACTCTGGATTTTTACCCTCTCGGTGTACTCCACGGGTGCGTCCCCATTTGCCAAATGTGCCAACCTTGCAACATCCGAGGCAAACTCCTGCAAAGTCTCATTCGCTCTTTGGTGACGGTTTTGTAACTCAATTTGGAATATCTGTTTTCTATGCTCGCTTCCATAACGTCTCTCGACAGCGGCCATCAATGCTTTATAGCTGTTCCGTTCGTACTCTGGAATAGTCTGTAAGATTTCGGCAGCTGGTCCTTTCAATGCTACGAAGAGTGCATCATTTTTATCTTCAGCATTCCAGTTGTTCACTGTTGCGGTCTTCTCAAAAGACTAGCTTAAAGACCTGGAAAGGAACAGACCCTTCAAAGGATGGTGTTTTTACCTTTGGATTGCTTGCTGAAACAGCTGGCCGATTTAGTTGTAACTGCTCCATACGACCTTCTAAATCATCTACTTCTGCCTGAAATTGAGCCATTTTTGCATCCTGCGCTTCCAGTTTTGATGATACCTGTTGCAAAATTTCTGCCGAAATTTCAGATATACGTGCCTCTTGCGCTATATATGTCTTCTGTTCTTCGAGCTGTGTAGAAATTTGTGTTTCCTGTGCTTCAATCTTCGATGTTATGCATGTCTCCTGCTATTCTAATTGTGATGACATATACGTTTTCTGTTCTTCCATCTTGGATGTTAAACGTGTCTCCTGCGATTCCAGCTGAGATGCCACTGTCGATGTTTGAGCAGTTATTGCAGCCAATATCATGTTCAAGTCTGTGCTCGTAACTGTCTGCGATGTTTCGTTTTTCTCTTCAATTTTTGTTGTTGTTTCGTCCCCATCAGGATAAAAGACATCCTCGTCCACATCAATTCCTTGCGACTCCGTTACCTCTCGTAGCCGTGCTTGAAGTTCGATCTTTTTGCCGTTTGTATTTAATCCACAGTTCTCCAACTCCTTCTTCAGTTGCTGGATCTTCAATTCACTGAACTTTGCCATGTCCAAGTTGTATTCCCAAAATTCGGAATTTATTCAACAATTCCTCTTCTGACACCAATTGTAACGAATTTACTTGCAATTCCCCTTATTTGTAATCTTCTGCTGAGTATCGAATCACTAAACTGTTGAATAAATAACTCCAATATTTAATAATGCAAAATGGCCTTTACAATAACACTAAAACTTGATAGCTCAAATGAAACTCCTCTTCGCCTCTACTGTCGCGCCTTTTGTACTTTTTGATTTCTCATTTCATACTTCCAGGCCGTTCTATTCCAGACCTTACTAGTTTGTTTCAGCTACAAAATCGCCAGCCACAACTACGTTTATAACTTCTCATTTGAGTAATACTTGCACAAATTATTGCCTTCTCTTGTGAAAACTCAGATAAGATATATGCATGTGTTCGTGCATTGGTTCTCCGCTGCTCGTATACGTACATATGTGTAGACGCAATTATTGATTCGTTTATGTAGATACATAATGATAGAATTATTGATGTGAATTCACGTCACTGCTTAGCATCGGCTTAGAGATAGCAGCGCTCCTTAGTTTTGCTAATATTCGTAACAGTATTTTAGGTTCTAGGTTTGGAAATTAGTTTTCTAGTATTATTTCTGCTGTATTTAATGTAGAAAATTTTGTATTTAGTTTTTTATTATTATTTCCGTAGTATTTAGAGTATTGAAGTAGATATTATTTCCATATGTAATTATTGTATTATTTCCGTTTATATTTAAGTTAAAGAAATTTTTTATTTAGTTTATATTTTTATTTGGGTATGTATTTAATTTGTAATTACATCCCAATGTAGTATTAGGTTTTGAAAATTTTGTATTTAGCTTTCTAGTATTATTTCTGTACGCATTTAATGTAGAGATTTTCGTTTTTCCGTATGTATTAAAAATTCAAAATTTGGCAATTAATTTTATTTTATTATTACTGTATTTAATGTTTAAAATATTTTTATCTCCGAAATTTTGCACTTGCCCGGTAGACCACTTGTTAAAAACTATCGATTGCCATACTCTCAACGCGAAGAAATAAACCGCCAAGTAAATAAACTGTTAGACAACGATTTGATTGAACCTAGTTACTCTAATTACAATAGTCCTTTGATTGTAGTCCCAAAGAAAGATACAATGGTCAAAAAGCTTATCGTATGTGCGTAGATTTTCCACTAGCTAGATTTAACGATATTTTAAATAATCTCGGTAGGGCACAGTATTTTTTGACATTAGATATTTTTCGGGATTTTATCAAATCCCCTTGCATTCCGACTCACTTGACATTACTTCTTTCAGCACTGACCGATGTGCATGTAGATGGAAATTTCTTCCATTCGGCTTAAATATAGCACCAAATTCATTCTCACGATTGATGGCAATCGCTTTTTCGGGTATACCACCCAATGCTGCATTTTTGCACATCGACGATATTATCGTCATCGGTTGCAGTGAAGCACACCATATTAAAAATCTTGCAAAAGTTTTCAATACTTGTAGATCTTTCAATTTCAAACTTAACCCAAATAGATGCAACTTTTTACGACCAGAAGTTACTTTTTTAGGTCACAAATGTTCAGCCAAAGGTTTGTTGCCAGACGACTCCAAAATAAACGCAATTAAAAAGTGTACAAAATCGACTGATAAAGACGCGGTACGACGATTCGTCGCGTTTGCGAACTATTACAGAAGGTTTATACCAAATTTTGCGTCTCTGGCAGCGCCTCTAAATTGATTAGGTAGAAAAAGAGTTGAATTCTTTTGGGATGTTGAGTGCGAAAGGGCATTTTTATCTTTGAAAGCAGTATTACTTTCACCAAAATTACTACAATACCCAGATTTTACTAAACAATTCATTATTACCGTCGATGCTTCCACCACTGGATGTGGCGCCATTTTGAGTCAAGAACAGCAAGGCAGTGATTTACCAATTTGTTTCGCTTCTAAAGCATTTAATAAAGCAGAGCAGAAAAAGCAATTATAGAATTGGAACTCTTAGCTATTTACTTCGCAATAAACCAATTTTGACCATATGTTTATGGCACACATTTTATTGTAAAGTCAGATCATAGACCTCTAGTATACCTTTTCAATATGAAAGACCCATCTTCAAAACTGTCAAGAACAAGGCTAGAACTAACTGAATACAATTTCACTATTGTATATATTAAGGGCAAATCAAACGTTGGTCCTGATGCACTATCGCGCATTACAATCGATGAGATTAAGGAATCGAACAAACAAATTTTAGCAGTACAGAAAAGATCAATGACAAAACAGCAACACGATGGAAACCTTCTTAGGAAAACTGACAAAAACGACGAAAAATAACTTACTTTACACGTTTACGACAAATTTTCTTTTAATTTTTCAAAAAAGATTCCGCGAATAAGATCTGAAATTACTTACGATAAAAATATAAAAATAACAAATTTAAGAATTTCTGCGCATATTAAACATAAAAAACTCGAGTTACTTAGTTTTGAGCTTGTTTGCGAAATATCTACTTTAGAGAAACTACTTTCGAGGCTTGAAGCAGAAGCCAGCAAACGAAAAATTAAGCAAATAGAATGGCCTAAGTGTTTAGGCCCAATGCCTAACTTTTATCTGATTGACGGCGCCCCTCCCTAACGTTTTAATAATATTTCCAGCCACCCACACTCACGCCGCATTTGTGTGCATGCATGCACATGCATGCGTTTCATACGCATGCACGTGTGTGTGCGGGTTGTCAGCACCCATGCACGTATATGTGGGGGTTGTTGTGTGTGTGGCTTTTTTTTCCCCTCCTTAATACCAGAGGACTTTTTCGCGGCTTAGCGGTTGTCCTCAACGGGATAACCGGTCTCTTTCTCGATTGACCGCCAACCAGCATACATCGCCAAGGATCACCGTCATCACTTATTCAACATAAAGGTAACCTTATAACCACTGTAGATTTTCTTTACACTCTGAATTAAATATTATATTATAACGAGGAAATTCCTTTTTGTGTTTCTTTTATCATATTTTTTTGAGTGAACCTTCCCGAGATCGACCCTTGTGCGCCTACCCACTGCCGGTTTACGACGCACTCAGGCCGAACATTGGTCCTTACTCCCCGAAAAAGGAACTAAAAGCACCTAAAATTACAGTCCACAACGCAGCACAATTTTGCCTACTAAAAATTTATTTGCCACAGCAGATCACAGCAGCCAAAAATCGACAAGGAAAAAGTTGGAGGTTTTACATTGTACATAGGTGACCAGAGCCACAGCATATTTGCCAACCACAGCACAGCACAATCAACTTTTCCAGCACAAAAACCAATAAGAAGTAAGTGTTATATTTCTTGCCACTTTTTTTTTGAGTGTTGTTTTTTTTGCAAAATAAAGAAAAAAAACCCGTGTAGTGCGCGAAAAATTAAAATCAAAAAAAGAAGTGAAAAAGTGAAGTTATTTAGTGAGCACCATTTTACTTTCCAATTTCAAAAATTAAAGCACTTGGTTTATTAATTTTATTTCGATCCTTGTGATTATCTGGTCTATCCCCCCACCAGTGGTAAGGTTTTCCAGACACAACACAAGGAAGAGGGTTACCTAACCTCATTTTCCGCACCATACTAAATAGTTTTGTGTTGTTGTTTTTTTGCACATCACAAACACGAAATTGAGTTCAATTTAATTAATTAATACGGTGCTCACTTCACTTTTTAAACACTATTTACACTTTTTTTGCGCTTGTTTTGCAATATCGCACGCATTTTTTTACTTTTTCAAAAATACACCCATTATCTGTGGAGGTGGCGAGTGGTCCCCCTTTTTTTTGTTGTTGCCGCTGAGACAAAGTCTGTAAATTAAACCTTTTGCGGTTGTCGCTGCTGTGACAAAAAGTCCATAAAGTAAACCCTTTTCGTTGTCGCTACTCTGACAAATTCTGCAATAAACAAAATAAATAATAAACTTCGAATTTCAGTAGTGTTTATTTACGGCTGGGCAGGTATTTTTACTCTAAAGCGTTCCATTTCTATAATCGGCAATTTTCTCGTTAATAAACGTAAATAAAACAATGGAAACCTACATCCGTTTAGCAGAATCAATCGCAGAGTTTGATAAAGATTACAGCCTTATTCCGGAGAGCGACCATAGCAAACACACCCTTGCAATACAGCAGGAAGAGTTGCGGCTCTTGTGGAAGAAGGTAAAGTCTGCGTTTGATTCGCTATTGGGATCTGATGAGGTGTCAGCGGATGACGTTATGGCGATCAGAAAGAAGCAAAAGGCAGCATACGCAATCTACGTGCGATGTTCAGCGTCTATATCTGCTGAGGCAGAAAAATACAAGAAGGATGAAAAGAACGTCAACCCTGAGCAAGAACCTCATGGGCATAAAATTCGCCTCCCTGCTTGCGATACGGAAGTTTTTAAAGGGGATTATCTGTCTTGGCCAACTTTTCGCGACCTTTTCACGGCAATTTATATAAACAATTCCAGCTTGAAAGGGGTGGAAAAGTTATTCCATCTCAACAACAAAACGCAGGGCGAAGCAAAAGATATCGTTAAAAATGCCCCCTCACAAATGAAGGTTTCGAGATGGCCTGGAAAAACTTGTGTGAAAGATACGAAAACAAACGTATCTTAGTTAACACACAACTACAAATTTTATTTAACTTAAAAAAGGTAGAAAGTGAGTGTGGCAGTTCAATAAAAAAGCTGCAAAATGATATAAATAATTGTATTTCGTCCCTCAAATGCCACAAAATTGACACTTCCAATTGGGACGCAATCCTGACCTTTCTATGCTCAACCAAGTTACCAGAGAGCACGCTGGCTCTTTGGGAGCAAGGTATAGACCATAAAATGGACATATCCAAGTGGGAGGATATGGATAAATTCCTGTCTAATCGGTTTCAGACACTTGAAACAGTGTCTGGTTTTACAGGGCATGCCACTGCGAAAGTGCAAAAACCAAACGCGTCGCGACAATCGTCAGAAACCCCTACGAAAAGACTTGGTGCTTTTCAAACGAAAGTATCCAAGCAAACAATAAAATCAATTTGTAAAATGTGTAAATCCCCTGAACACAGATTACGCAACTGTTCACGCTTTTGCGAGTTAACCCCTCCTGAAAGGATTAAATTCATAAAATCTACGAGTGGTTGTCTGAATTGTCTATCCCCAGGACACACAGTGACCAGATGCACCAGTTCCTACAACTGCAATACGTGCCACTCTCGTCACCATACGCTCCTGCATGCGGATACCCTACAGAAAAACACCACCTACAACCCGCCCCAACACTCCTACGATAATAGGCCCTCTACTTCTAGACAGGCATTAGCGAGACATGAATCAGAAAAACCAGGTTCAAACGGGAACAAAAATGTGACATCCTGTCATACGAATTCCAGCACAGGTGTGCTATTAGGAACTGCTCGCGTACACATTCGCCATAATGGTACCGACTTCTCCGCACGGGCATTAATTGATTCAGGGTCTGAATGTTCCTTTATAACTGAAAGACTGAAACGCAGAATCAATTTGCCAGCGAGAAAAATGCATGCCCAAGTTTCAGGCATCACAAATGCGGTGTCAGCTCAGGTGAAAGAGGCATCCAAAATTGAATTACGTTCACCAGTGGATGCCTGCTTCAGCCTGACTACACCCGTTCTAGTCCTAGCCAAACTCACTGGGAATCTTCCATCCTGCCATATCAACGCCATGACTATGCAGGCATTCCCAGACTTGGTTTTGGCAGATAAAAGGTTCTACATCAACGAAGATGTAGACCTCATACTTGGAGGAGACATATATCCCCAAATTATACTGAGTGGTCTGAAAAAGAATGTACTAAATACACTTTTGGCCTAAGAGACAGTGTTCGGTTGGATACTAACCGGTCGCATCGAAGCACCGAGTCCAACGAAGAGCATCATGTCATTCTACAACGAGGTTGCGTTGGACAACCAATTAAAAGCTTTCTGGGAGGTAGAAAATGTTCCAAAAAACAAAATGCTTAATGAAGAAGAAAGGTATTGTGAACAATTATTTAAGGACACAACAAAACGTGATGAAAGTGGAAGATATACAGTCTCGCTACCATTCAGGCAGGATTACCCTGAGAAGATTGCATTAGGACCGTCTCTAAAGCGCGCATGTTCACAATTCTTCAGAAATGAGGGGCGATTACTGAAAAACCAAGATTTAGGAAAAGAGTATGTTCGGGTGTTGTCAGAATACGAAACACTTGGACATATGAGAAAAATTAAGAATAATATACCATCCGACGATTCGGATAATTATTTCCAGCCCCACCACGCCGTTGTAAAGGCGGAAAGTACCACTACCAAGGTGCGCGTCGTCTTCAACGCGTCAAGTCCGACGGCAAATGGCATTAGTCTAAACGACATACTCCACCCAGGTCCAGTACTCCAAGCAGACTTGCCTATTTTAATTCTACGTTGGAGACTTTACCGTTTTGTCTTTAATAGCGACATAGAAAAGATGTATAGGCAGATTTGGGTGACCGATAATCACGCCAAATTTCAAAGAATTGTCCATCGAACATCCCCCAACGAACCCATCAGTCTTTACGAACTAAAGACTGTCACATTTGATGTAAACTGCGCCCCCTACCTCGCGATACGGTCACTTCTACAATTGGCTGATGATGTAGAAAATACGCACCCAATAACATCGGGTATATTACGAGAAAGTATGTATGTCGACGACGTTTTATCTGGAGGACATACAATAGCGTCAACAATCAGAGCAAGAAACGAGATTCGCGAAGCATTACACTCAGCTGGCTTTCCATTGTGCAAGTGGACATCAAATTGTGAGGAAATCCTTCAGGACATCCCCAAAACGGATCTGCTCAGCGAGGACTTCCTAGCGTTTGAAGAGGCTAGCTCGGTGAAGGCACTCGGAATACGATGGAACGCGCATTCAGACATGTTTTACTTCACCGCAGGAGCTTTAGAGAGTGGCGAGAACATCACCAAGCGCGTAATCCTATCCGCTATAGCCAAACTTTTCGACCCTTTAGGCTGGCTTGCACCAGTGGTCATAGTGGCAAAAATACTAATGCAGCATATCTGGTTAGAGGGCACCGGGTGGGACGAACCTGTCTCCCCAACTACCTTAGAACGGTGGGAAAATTTCACCCAACACTATAACGAAATAGATAACATTAGGATACCGCGATGGGTAAATTTTACGCCCGAGGACGACATCGAAATACATGGTTTTTGCGATGCATCGGAAAAGGCACATGCAGCAGCTATATACATGCGAGTAAAAAGGGACGATACAATTTTCACAAATCTCTTGCTAGCCAAAACCCGAGTAGCCCCAGTGAAAACCATCTCACTACCACGTTTAGAACTTTGCGGCGCCGTGCTGCTCGCAGAAATCATGGAATCAATATTCCGAAACATTCATTTGGGGCCAGCAAAAGTTCACCTCTGGACGGATTCAACCATCGTACTCGCTTGGATAAGAAAGCCGCCCTGTTCCTGGTCAACCTTCGTCGCACACCGAATCACTAAGATCATCGATATGGTCGGTAGCAAGGACTGGCTTCACGTGGACTCGGAATCTAATCCAGCGGATCTAGGAAGCAGAGGACTACTTGCATCAGAGTTGATAAACAATTCGTTGTGGTGGCAGGGACCTTCTTGGCTGCAAGAAGACAATTCCCACTGGCCAGCACAAGAGACCGAATACAAAACGTCCGTTGAGGAGAAGAGGGCACAAACATATGCCACGACAAGGGTAGATCATGTAGATATTCTCGACCGTTTTTCAAATTTACCCAGGGCTTTGAAGGTTCTATCCTATGTTAGGAGATTTTATAAACGAACTCACCCAAAAACTAAAGCAATGTTCCACGAAAGGTCGTGTATAATCTCAGCCGATGAGATTAAGGCAACGACTCAAGCATTAATACGAGTCTGCCAGAAACAATTTTACGGGACAGAATATTTAAAATTGAAAAATAGGGAACCTATCGATCGAAAGAGTGAAATACTGTCACTCAACCCATATATCGACAAAGATGATATTATTAGAACAGGGGGGCGTCTAGGGGCTTCAAAGGACATGTCATACAATGAGCGTCATCCGATCATCTTGCCTTACAATTGTAGGCTGTCTCGCCTTACCGTTTTGATGGCTCATCATGACTCCCTTCATGGCGAGAACCAGCTCATGCTCCGTCTCATCCGAACCCTATACTGGATACCGAATGTCAAGACCATGATCAGAGCCATCAGCCACAATTGCAAAACCTGCATTATTCACCGAAAGCAGGCACAGTCCCAACTTATGGGGACCCTTCCCTGCGAGCGGACTACTTTTACCCGCGCGTTCACCAATACCGGGGTAGACTTTGCAGGGCCTTTCGACATCAAAAGCTACCGCGGTAGGGGATGTCGACTGTCAAAAGGCTACGTATGCCTTTTCGTCTGTTTTTCCACTAAGGCCATCCACTTAGAAGCCACTAGTGACCTTAGTACCCCAGGATTCCTCGCGGCCTTTTCGCGTTTTATCGCGAGAAGAGGATGTCCGAAGAACATCTACTCCGACAATGGTACGAACTTTGTCGGAGCTTCCAGATCTCTACGATCGGAATTCAAAGCCTTCCTGGCAGAAAGCCGAGACAAAACAGTCTCCAAGTATAGCCATCAAGCATTAACTTGGCATTTTATTCCCGCTGGCGCTCCACATATGGGCGGCTTGTGGGAAGCGGGAGTGAAGAGCTTCAAAAGCCACTTCAAAAAAATCGCTTCTCCCCACAAATACACTATGGAGGAGTTCCAAACACTTTTGTGCCGGATTGAGGCGTGCCTCAACTCGCGCCCTCTCTGCCCGGGGTCGAATGACCCAACGGACCTGGAACCCCTAACTCCAGGACATTTCCTAACAGGCAGCCATCTCCTGGCTCCGCCAGAACCAGATGCCAGTGAGAGCTCTGCCTCGATGATCAATCGATGGCAGAAACTCAAAGCCCTCCACCACACTTTCTGCAAACGATGGAAGGTGGAATATCTATCCGAACTTCAAAAACGAGTGAAGTGGAAGCATCCCAAAGAAAATATACAAGTGGGAGACCTCGCTGTCCTCAGAGAGGACTACTTATCTCCCAACGAATGGAGGTTAGGTCGAGTCGTCAACGTACACCCCGGCGAAGACAACCGGGTTCGTGTAGTCGACCTCATAACCGAGAAGGGTCAAGTCAGACGACCTTTGGTCAAACTGATCCTTCTTCCAACGGAGGAGATGGACTGCGAGAAGACCAATAGCTCCTCATAACCATCCCTCCGTCCATCGCCCTCCTTTTCAAAACGAACTTTTTACCGCGAATCCACAAAACCCCCCCCCCCCTTTTTTTCTTCCTTCCGGGGTTGGCACAGAACAGAAGACGGAAGAGTTCCGTCGAGAAGAAGGGATGTCCAAAACCCCAGCGCTCGTTCACCGAAACGAGGCCAACCAATCACCCTAATGCAGATCCCCATCTGCCACAAAATTCTATGTTTTTTCGAAAATATCCCACAAATTCACTCGCTCACCCCGAGCGAGGACACCAGAAATCTTCCCACTCACTCGTTCTCCCATAACGAGGATACCAGAAAAGCCCTCACGCAGATCCCACATCTGCCACAAAACTTTTTTTCATTTTCAAAAAGACCATCCCAAAATTCACTCGCTTACCCCGAGCGAGGGCACCATAACCCTAACGCAGACCCACGGTCTGCAACAGATCGCCCATGCACTTTGACAATGACCCGACCCATTGAAACCTATTTCACTCCTTTCAGGAAAATGGGTCGTTTTGCCGCTTTAAAACGAAACGCTGCCAAGAACGTCATGCGTTATACGTTGGAATGCCGCGCTTGTTTTAAGCAACATCCCATACGCCTGTGCCCCATCTTTCGGGCCAAAAAACCCGAGGAGCGTCTTTACTTAGCGATCCGCGGGAGCTGCTGTGGAAATTGCTTGGCTCTGGACCACCGCTCTAACGCATGCCCAAGCCAAGGCCGATGTAAAAAATGCGGCGAAACACATCACACGATGCTTCACATCTCCTCGATTGATGAAGAGGAACAGCTACTCCACGAAGCCCGCTCCAAGCCATGGAGTGTACAAGTTGAGGAGGAGCTGGAATCACCCCGTGAGCGGATTGACGACTCCATATCGTTATATGCGTCAGATGCTGGAACGGAGACTGGGCCTCTTCGTCCAGCTCGAATCCACCGAACCGGAGCGGAGACTCGGTCTCTTCGCCCAAACACAACACCAGCAGCCAAATCGTATCGACCGCTTTTGCAGCACGAAAGGAAGCGGCTCCAGCACAACCCATCTACCGTCCAGCGCCATGTTCGTGACGGCCGAGCGGAGACTCGGTCTCTTCGCCGGCAAACTAAGGCCCCTCAACGAAGACAATCACCGCGCGAGCGCAGAGCGGAGACAAGGCCTCTTCGCCTGCAACAACGACATCACACCCATCATCAACCACGAGATCGCAGTCACGGATCCAACTCGCTGCAGCTCACCACCGTGTCCGCCTTCCGGGCAGGGCTCCTAGCCCCGCCTTCAGCTGCCACCGCCACCATGATACCGACGGTAGCGATCACCCCCACCGCGGTCGTGAAAATAGAAGCAGGGGGGCGGCTACACCTCGTTCGCGCCTTAATCGACGGATGCTCCCCCACCACAGTGATTGCGGATGAGCTCGCCCAGGAGCTCCAACTTCCTACCAGCAACATTGGCGGGCAAGCAGGATGTCTGCTGCGTATCCGAGGAAGACACGGACAGAACAGAAGGATTGCGACCCATGCTGCGGTCGTAGCCAATTTTCGGCGCACGACACCCACAACCAGCATCGACAGTGCCATCGCAGCCCCGTACGCACATCTTCGTCTGGCGGATCCGCAGTTCTACTCATCCGCCCCGATCCGCCTCGTCCTAGGCACAGATGTATATGCCGAGATAATACTCCCAGGGATTCTGCCCACCACGTTTGGCCCTTTGTTAGCTCAGAGTACCATCTTCGGTTGGGTACTCTCGGGCACAGCGAAGGCCTAACAGCAAAATGTTCGGTAACGACCGAAATACATGAATTTTTACACTTTTTATCCTTTTTTATTTTATTGAATTTCTGTTGTACACAGTCGCAAGAGGTGTGCATTGTGAGTTCGTACAAGTGAAAAATCTGTCTATCCCTCCATTGCCATGCCTACGTGTCAAATCATAGCTGACAGGGAGAACGGCTGTCGCGAAGGGCCAGAGAATGGAAGAAAGGTTTCCTTTTCTTGTGTTCGCCGTTATTAAATTGAAGTGCCATGAATTGCACATTTGTTTCAAATCAGCTTTAAATTTGTATACAGAAAACATATTAATACTCACTCGTTGTTCACTATTGCGAACGTTTTATCGAAAATTCGCCACTTGTATGAATTCACAATGGAGGTGTGCGTTTTTAAAAGCTTGTATCATTACAATAAGTTATTTTTTATTGAATTTTCTTCATGCAAAACTCACAAGCATAGAATTTCCAATGAATTTGTAATAAACGGCAAGAAATATGAACACGTATATCTTCTTACTTCTTTTCGCAATCCCTAGCTCTAGGCAAACCTGGCTCACGCCTTACACCATAACGGGAAAATTGGTGAATGACCGAGGCAGCAGCAACCAAGCTCCCACACTGCGCAAACCATTTTGCGTGCCGCCAAGCCGGCGGACTGTCCGGCATTATGTTAAGTTAGATATAATTAATTATAAGTTTTTTATTTTTTTTCTCTTCTTCACGGTCGGTGATCCTTGGCGGACTGTGATGTTGCGTACCGCAAGGGGGGCGGCATGTTTAGGCCCAATGCCTAACTTTTATCTGATTGACGGCGCCCCTCCCTAACGTTTTAATAATATTTCCAGCCACCCACACTCACGCCGCATTTGTGTGCATGCATGCACATGCATGCGTTTCATACGCATGCACGTGTGTGTGCGGGTTGTCAGCACCCATGCACGTATATGTGGGGGTTGTTGTGTGTGTGGCTTTTTTTTCCCCTCCTTAATACCAGAGGACTTTTTCGCGGCTTAGCGGTTGTCCTCAACGGGATAACCGGTCTCTTTCTCGATTGACCGCCAACCAGCACACATCGCCAAGGATCACCGTCATCACTTATTCAACATAAAGGTAACCTTATAACCACTGTAGATTTTCTTTTCACTCTGAATTAAATATTATATTATAACGAGGAAATTCCTCTTTGTGTTTCTTTTATCATATTTTTTTGAGTGAACCTTCCCGAGATCGACCCTTGTGCGCCTACCCACTGCCGGTTTACGACGCACTCAGGCCGAACACTAAGGATGATATTTTTTCAATCATTTTTCAATTACAAATTCAAAAGACCGCCGAAATAAAATTTTAAAACCATTAGAAATTATTCTAACAGATCCCGTAGAGACTGTAGCAGACAATGACAAAAAACTTCAGTTAATGACTATTTACCACGACGACCCAATTTCAGGAGGACATTGTGGTATGAAAAAACTTTACGCGAAACTAAGAACAACATTTTATTGGAAAAACATGACTCGTGATATAGCAAAATATGTTAAGAGTTGTAAACAGTGTCTTTTGAGCAAGGTTAAACCAAAAACTAAAGAAAACCTTGTTATAACACCAACGCCCTGTAAACCTTTTGAAATATTAGTAATTGATACAATATGACCCCTACCTGAGTCCAAATATGGTAACAAGTTCGCACTTACCATGACTTGTGACATGACTAAATATTTGGAAACAATAGCTGTACCAGATAAATCAGCAAAAAATTGCATCCGCACTTTTTGAAGGTTTCATTTTAACATACGGCACAATGAAAACCAAAAAATCAGATTTAGGTACAGAATTTAAAAATGAATTATTTGAAGAATTAACCAAACTTTTAAATATTAAGCATAATTTTTCAACTGCATTCCATCACGAAACTGTTGGTACAATCGAATGTAATCATAGAGTCTTTAATGAATATTTACGTGCATATTTAAACGAATCCTTTTCAGACTCGGATGTATACTTAAAATATTTCAAATTTGTACACAATACTACCACAAGCACAGTTTTCGACAATCAATTTTCTCCTTTCGAGTTAGTTTTTGCAAAAAAGGGAACTTTGCCTAATAAATGAAGAAAAGAAAAAACTGACCCAATTTATAATGTCGAAAGTTGGCACAAGACCTAATAAATAAAAATAAGTTACAAAGCAAAAATTTCAATCACCAATCGCAATCAAAACGGCTAATTCCGTTAAATGTCAAAATCGGAGATAAAATACTTTTACAGAAACAACCTTATTACAAACATGAAAACATTTATGAACGTGCGCTTACTATAACTAAAATTAACGAACCGAATGTAACTATTTTCGATGAAGTTAAAAATAAAGAAAAATTGCTACATAAAAATCACCTTAGTAAAGTAAATTAACATTACTTTAATACTTTGATTGAACTCTAAAATCAGATACACAAAACAAATGCAAAAAAAAAATCCAAAAATTTTTAGTACTAGCATTTTTAATAGCCACGAAGGCACAAAAACTATTAAAACAAAAAAAAAATTTAAAAAAATAAAATAAAAAAAGACAATAATACAAATTTTGTATATTCAAAGAGAAAATATGTAATCATACATGAGTATAATATTAAGACTATAGCAAAATCCGAAACCAAATGAAACATAAATTCCTGTTTAATCAAATCTTATAATTATAACAAAATTGTATTTCTTAAGTTACAAAAAAACCAAAAAAAATTTGTTTCTTCTCAAATATTTTATATGTAACGAAAATTAAAACTTTAACCAAAATTTAAGTTGAATATATAAAACATAAATACTTACAATGAAACATTCAACAAATATTGTAGTAAATTAAAATGTTACTAATATTTATAGCTTTCATTTAAGTTACTTACGATAAACTACAAAAATGTAACTACAATTTGAGTATTCTACGTATAAGTTCTTTTTCAATTAGTAATAAAAATGGTTCCGAACTAACGAATCCAAAATGGGAGGAACACCCTAATGTATTGTAAACATATTCGTTCGTTCGCAACAATTTTTTTAAGTTTATGGGCAAGAAGAATGTGACAAAACTGATCATTTTTCAATTCTTCTTTTCCCAAAAAGGGTGATGTAAGGGTAAAATTCCCCAAGTCATCGTTGCTCACAATATTAATAGCTGTGTTTTTTTTTTCAAGTCTATATACGTTTACGCTTAAACTTTATATGGA
The DNA here is from genome assembly GCF_040869045.1 of Eurosta solidaginis. NCBI lineage: Eukaryota > Metazoa > Arthropoda > Insecta > Diptera > Tephritidae > Eurosta > Eurosta solidaginis. Next base: position 23,766,704 of record NC_090324.1, on the reverse strand, counting down.
CTACTAAGAGACAAACTTTAAATACACCTCTGAAATTGCTACGCATAAAATTAGTACTACAAAATTTCTATACGCATTATACTCAGATGTAACTGAAATATGTGTCCATGTTTCACCCTCTGCACTAATTCGATGTATTCTATGCGCGTCCACTATTTATCACAACTGACTCAGATATATGTTATACACAGAAATACAACAGAGGGTTGTGTCTCCGCTTTTCGGTACACCCTGTGCTGTAGCTAGTTGCCGCTAGATGGGTCTCCTAAGCATTATCAAAACGAGGATAGGCGTTTTTTTTTCACGCGCAAACGAAACGTATACGCGTGTAAAAAAAAACACGACTAATATGTCATTGTGAATAGCATACAAAAGAATAAAACATATTACATATATCTTCTCAGCTACTGTAAGGCTGTTAGTAAGAAGCAATAAGATACATATATGGGGTGAAATATGAAAATGACGATTGGCAATAGTGTCCTCGCCATTTTCATTTTTCACCTCCACCCTTATATTTTCGGCAACCTAAGACTCGAAACGTTTATATTTAAAATTCGTGTGTTCGCATATTAATTAACAATAATATAAAATAAATTAACAATTTTTTTCAATTAAGAAAAAATGTATTATAACAATAATAATGATAAAATAAGTATTGTTAGGCCTTGAGCTCGATATTAACTCGCGATATTACAAATCAGTAGGCCGATATAACAACAAAAATTGTTAATACATCCCAGAGCACGGGAAAAAGTGTCAATAAAATATGACACTATGGCATCATCGCCATAAACAAAGTCCAATTTTCACAACTATTCTGTAACAGATGTCGCAGTGCTGTGAATATCAATTGGCAAGAACCAGAATTGAAGTAGGAATAATGAAGACAAACAAAAAAACCGCTGTGATGGCTTAATGGTTATAGCAGCGGCGCCTAAACGTTGTCGATGAAGGAATTTAGCAGTTCCCGAAATGGATCTATACAACGAGCTTTGGCAGTTGTCTAAATTTTTTCTTTCTTCTATTCTAATTTAAAATTTTTTCAATTAAGAAAAAACATATTATAACAATAATAATGATAAAATAATTATTGTTAGGCCTTGAGCTCGATATTAACTCGCGATATTACAAATCAGTAGGCCGATATAACAACAAAAATTGTTAATACATCCCAGAGCAATAAAATATGACACTATGGCATCATCGCCATAAACAAAGTCCAATTTTCACAACTATTCTGTAACAGATGTCGCAGTGCTGTGAATATCAATTGGCAAGAACCAGAATTGAAGTAGGAATAATGAAGACAAACAAAAAACCGCTGTGCTGGCTGAATGGTTATAGCAGCGGCGCCTAAACGTTACCGATGAAGGAATTTAGCAGTTCCCGAAATGGATCTATACAACGAGCTTTGGCAGTTGTCTAAAAATTTTTTCTTTCTTCTATTCTAATTTAAAACTTTTTCAATTAAGAAAAAAAATATTATAACAATAATAATGATAAAATAATTATTGTTAGGCCTTGAGCTCGATATTAACTCGCGATATTACAAATCAGTAGGCCGATATAACAACAAAAATTGTTAATACATCCCAGAGCACGGGGAAAAAGTGTCTATAAAATATGACACTATGGCATCATCGCCATAAACAAAGTCCAATTTTCAAAACTATTCTGTAACAGATGTCGCAGTGCTGTGAATATCAATTGGCAAGAACCAGAATTGAAGTAGGAATAATGAAGACAAACAAAAAACCGCTGTGATGGCTGAATGGTTATAGCAGCGGCGCCTAAACGTTGCCGATGAAGGAATTTAGCAGTTCCCGAAATGGATCTATACAACGAGCTTTGGCAGTTGTCTAAATTTTTTCTTTCTTCTATTCTAATTTAAAATTTTTTCAATTAAGAATAAATTAAATTAAAATAGAAAAGAAGTTGTGTTTTTTAATGTTGTATAAAGTGTGGCGTAGGAGACCTCCACGTACTCTTTTAATTTAACCATCCATGGCGATTATTTGGAGGCGGCGCATTCCAATGAAATTAGCGGCGTAGAAGATAACGCCACATGGCGTTCCACGACTCAGCATAATTCGGGTAAGGATGTCCAATAGACATAAGAAGGCAGCCCGTGGCAGTTCTGAGAGCACTATTAAGTTGCGAATCGAATCAGCCAATTCGCTGCTGAACGAATTCAATTCGATTCAAACATTAATTTAAGAAGTAACCCCCGAAAGCGACATAGGGCAACAATTAGACATTCGTAAAGCATTTGAAAATTCCTACTATAGTTCTATGGCTAGTATTTCAAGACTCGTAGAAACCAATAATAAACCTGATCGGTTTGATGATAGTGCTAAATGCAATTCTCAAGCGTTGGTAAAGCTATCTACAATTTCTCTGCCGTCGTTTAACGGGTCGTATGGAGATTGGCTTTAATTTCGTGACACTTTTCATTCAATAATACACAACTCTACCCAATTAGATAACATGCAAAAATTTCATTATCTGCGATCATCGTTAACCGGCACAGCAGCACAAGTAATCAAATCAGTGGAGTTTACGAACGATAACTATTTGATTGCTTGGGATTTGCTCACTAATCGGTTCAATAGTTCAAAGTTACTAGTACACAATCACGTTAAGTCTTTATTTTCAGCACAGACTTTAAACAAAGAGTCTTCTAAAATCATTAGGAAGTTAGTCGACACCGTTCTCAAGAACCTCCGTGCATTAAATACCCTTGCATTAAATACAAGTGGGATACATTACTTATATATATAAAGAATGGGAACAATATAAAAATCAGTTTTGCAAAGAGCCGGGTAAGGCTATAAAGTTAGAGCAGCTAGTAAATTTTTTTTTAAATGATAAAGCCGACACTTTAGATATAATTAAAGTGCACCAAACCTCAGCTTCTCAAAGCAATAATAAGTCAATTCGTGAACCCAACAAAAGTTAATCTCAACCATAGCTACATAGTTTCGTATCTATTGAAAGTAAGAAGGGTTCGAAGCAAAGTGGATTGCGTGTTTGTCCGTTATGCGCTAATAATCATTTACTATATGCCTGTGCTAACTTTTTAAAAATATCAGTAGCAGACAGGCATAAATTCGTATGTAATAAAAGCTTGAGTACAAATTGTTTGCGTGCAAAGCACGATATATCCAAATGTCATTTCGGTTCCTGCAAGCAATGCCACAAAAGGCATAACAGCCTGCTCCACGGGTATTTCAGTGGCGAAAATTCCCATTTATCTGTAAAGGCACCTGAATTTACATTTACTCCAGACAATAATACGTCAACGGCATTACACACTTCCGATCAATTGAAAAAAAATATTGAACATAGGCAGGATACGTTCAATACTATTATTCTGGCTACGGCGCTAGTCGAAGTAGCCGGCATCGATAATGTGTACTTTACAGCTCGCGCTTTGCTAGACAGTGGTAGTAAACACTGCATCGTAACAAATGCATTAAGTCGTAAAATAAACGCCAAATCGATATGGTCCACTTTTCGAATTGCAGGGATAGGGCATTCAGTCACCCATACAACAGAGTCCTGCGAAATCAAATTAAGATCTTGTACCGAAAACTACAACACAGTCGTAAAGTGTTTAGTTTTGAATAGCATCACTAGTTCGTTGCCCTCAATCAGCATAAATTTTAAACTTTAAACATTCCGCAAAACGTAGCTTTAGCATATCCGTAATTTTATTCACCGTCAGAAATCGATATCCTCTTAGGTGCAGATATAAAAAAAAAATAAATAAATGTAAGGCGCGATAACCTCCGAAGAGATCTAAGGCCGAGCTTCTCTTCCAATTTGCGTCGTGCTCCTCTTGATTTTCCCTACAAATTGGCCGGACGGGACCTACATGTTTTATGCCGACTCCGAACGGCATCTGCAAAGCAGATGAGTTTTCACTGAGAGCTTTTCATGGCAGAAATACACCCGGAGTGCTTGCCAAACACTGCCGAGGGGCGACCCCGCTTAGAAAAATTTTCTTCTAATTGAAAAATCTTATTTCTAAAATTTTGATGTTGCTTTGCCCGGGAGTTGAACCCAGGGCGTACGGTGTGGTAGGCGGAGCACGCTACCATCACACCACGGTGGCCGCCGGTGCAGATATATTCTGGGATTTATTGCCCGAGGGTCGAATCCGATTAAGCAAGGGTCCACATCTACAGAATACAACCGAAGGATGGATTATTTCAGGCGTCATGTGCGACAATAATGTACATAAAAATAAGGTTCAGTGTAATCTCGTACAAACCATGGAGCTTAGCGATCAGTTGAGAAGGTTTTGGGAAATAGAGAAAGTTGATATACCCCGCAACGTAGGGACTCCTGAAGATTCCGCTTGTGAGAAACTGAAGAAACTATGAAACGTGAATCTTCGGTTCGCATTCCATTTAAAGAATCAACTCACGCGCTAGGTGTCACATTTGAAATTGCAAAATCTAGATTTCTATCGTTAGAGCGCAGACTAAGACGTTCCATTGAGTATAAAAATATGTATAGCACCTTTATGCTAGAATACGTAAACTTGGGTCACGGGACTAAAATCGAAAGTTATGAGAAACCGTATATGTTTCTACCGCATCATGGTATTTTCCGGCAACAAAGCACCACTACAAAGTTGCGCGTCGTTTTTAATGCAAGTCAAAAGACATCCAAAGGGTTTGATGGTGAATGAGGAAAACCGAAATACCTGCTCTCATCCAGCAAAGAGTCAGCGCATATGCGTCTTGGCAACTACGATACTGTTGGCAGCCATAATTTCGAAATAGTAAAATAGTTCGTTTATTTGGGAACCAGCATCAACACTAGCAACAACATCTGCTCTGAAATACATCGAAGAATCACTCTTGCCAATAAATGTTACTTTGGACTAGGTAGGCAATTGAAAAGTAAAGTCCTCTCTCGGCAAAGAAAAATCATACTCTACAAGTCACTTATCGTACCCGTTCTGCTATATGGGGCAGAAGCATGAAACATGACAACAGCAGATGAAGCGGCTCTGGGAGTGTTCGAGAGAAAAGTTCTTCGAAAGATTTATGGACCTCTACGCGTTGGCGATGGCGAGTACAGAAGAAGATTTAACGATAAGCTGGACGAGCTATACGCAGACATTAACATAGTCCAGCGAATTAAAACGTAGCGGCTGCGCTGGCTAACCATGTTATGCAAATGGAAGATGACGCTCCGGCCAATAAAGTGTTTCTAATGGAACCAGCCTATGGAAGCAGAGGTAGAGGGCGGCCCCCACTCCGTTGGAGGGACCAGGTGGAAAACGATTTAAACTCCCTTGGTGTGACTAATTGGAGCCGGTTGGCAGAGGGAAGGAGCTACTGGCGCGCCTTGTTGGACGGCCATAACCGTTTAAACGGCGTCAATTAAGTAAGTAAATAAGCAAAAGACATCCACAGGCACTCAACGATATAAATGATTGGGCCGCCTTTACAAAATGATTTATTTTCCATTTTTTATTTTCTTTTACGTTTTCGGCAGTATAAGTATGTCGTATATGCCGACATTGAGAAAATGTTTAGCCAATTCTTAGTGCAGAAAGATCAGAGGAACTTGCAATTAATATTATTGCGGGAGAATGAATGAGACCCCTTGATATATACAGACTCAATGTCGTAACGTATGGTATGTCAGCAGCTCCATATCTATGCATACGGTGTCTTCGAAAACTGGGTATGGAATGCGACAATCAAGACGTTGCCCGAATTATATTAGAAGATTTTTATGTAGACGACCTTATTACCAGGAGCGATTCAAAATGGACACTTACGGAAACGTGTAAAAATGTAGCTAATGTCTCCTTATCCGGATGCTTTCCTTTGCGTAACGGTTCTCCAATTTTCCTGAAATTTCCGAGGGTGTAAAGGAAAGTGCCAACAGCTCAAAAAGTCTATCTCTAGACGAAAACTATTCGAGCAAAACTCTAGACTTAGGATGGTTAAATAGTTAAAAGCGAAGAATTTCATTTCACTTACGAAATTGAGAAAGATGTTTCTACCAGAACAAACGATCAATTTTGTCAACTGTTTCCCAAATTTATTAACCTCTCGGTCAAATGAGTCCCGTAATTACAATTGGAAAGATGTTATTGCAAAATCTGTGGCTCTGTACAATTAGTTGGGATGACCCAGTACCAGATAATATAGTCACAACTTGGAGAAGTTACCTTCAATCGTTGTCATACCTCCATGAAGCAAGGGTTCCACGCCATTTTCTAGGCTATGGCAATGCCAAATTAGAACTTCATATATTTTGTGATGCCAGCGAGGAGCCTGCGCATACATTCGTACATGTAGCAGAGATGGCGAACCTACTGTCAAGTTGTTGTGCGCAAAAAGCAAGGTTGTCCCCATAAAACCAATCAGCATACCGAGAATTGAATTATGTGGGGCGCTTGTAGGTACGAGGTTATTAGTTAAAATTTCCAAATCATTAAAACTTCAATTTGATAAAGTAATAATTTAGACCGAATCCACCATAGTCTTGTCATGGTTGTGCGAGCTTAATACGTCTTCATTATGGTGGAGTAGGCCGGCAATTTTACATGATCGTGTAGATAATTGGTCTCCGCAAACACTGAGCCCATTTAGCTTTGAAAAGTTACCCGAATTAAAACAGAGTAATGTTTGTACCGCGAGTGAAAAGGAAGATGACTGCATCATTGACTTTGCTCGCTTTTCTAAATTCAAAAGACTACAACGAGCTTGTGCCTATGTGAATCGATTTATTCATAACACTCGTACTCAAGGCACTCGTTCTAAGCTCAGAGGACCACTCTCGATAGCTGAGTTGGAAACATCTTTGCTAATTATACTCAGTTGAGCAGAGCTCACAGAGTATATTAACTTTGATTGGATAACGGTTGGTTGTACAGGTATAAAGGAATCGAGATAGATATAGACTTCCATATATCAAAATCATCACGATCGAAAAAAAATTTGATTGTGCCATGTCCGTCCGTCCGACCGTTAACACGATAACTTGAGTAAATTTTGAGGTATCTTGATGAAATTTGGTATGTAGGTTTCTGAGCGCTCATCTCAGATCGCTATTTAAAATGAACAATATCGGACTATAACCACGCCCACTTTTTCGATATTAAAAATTTCGAAAAACCGAAAAAGTGCGATAATTCATTACCAAAGACGGATAAAGCGATGAAACTTGGTAAGTGAGTTGAACTTATGAGGCAGAATAGAAAATCAGTAAAATTTTGTACAATGGGCATGGCACCGCCCACTTTTAAAAGAAGGAAATTTAAAAGTTTTGCAAGCTGTAATTTGGCAGTCGTTGAAGATATCATTATGAAATTTGGCAGGAACTTTACTCCTATTAATATATGTATGCTTAATAAAAATCATCAAAATCGGAGAAAGAAAAAAAAATGTTTTTAAAGTCAAATTTTAACAAAACATTTAATATCTTTACATTATATAAGTAAATTATGTCAACATTCAACTCCAGTAATGATATGGTGCAACAAAATGCAAAAATAAAAGAAAATTTCAAAATAGGCGTGGCTCCGCCCTTTTTCATTTAATTTGTTTAGGATACTTTTAATGCCATAAGTCGAACAAAAATTATCCATCCTTGTGAAATTTGGTAGGGGTTTAGATTCCGGGACAATAACTTATTTCTGTGAAAAAGGGCGAAATCTGTTGAAGCCACGCCAGTTTTTATACACAGTCGACCGTCTGTCCTTCCGCTCGGCCGTTAACACGATAACTTGAGCAAAAATCGATATATCTTTACTAAACTCAGTTCACGTACTTATCTAAACTCACTTTGTATTGGTATAAAATTAAAGAAAAAAAGACTTTTTTAAAAATAAGCTTTTATTATTTTGGTTAATAAAATTAACTAAAAAGTAAACAATAAATTGACTCTAAAGAAATATAACACTTTATAAGTTCATTGTAAGCTTAAACGATAATTAGGCTTTTTCGTCTGCGACAAAAAAATTCTATATCGTACATAATTATATATTTTTAACATTAAAACTTTACACCTAAATTATTAAAGCTTACAGTTTATATCACAGTCCTAATTGTTCTAATAAAAGCGTGTTACATTGCGATAGCAAGAAAATGAGATCCTAAATGTTCTTAATTATACCATCAAAATTTAACACGTTTTTTATTAGAACAATTTGGACTTTGATATAAACTGTAAGATTTAATAATTTAGGTGTAAAGTTTTAATGTTAAAAATATATAATTATGTACGATATAGAATTTTTTGTCGCAGACGAAAAAGCCTAATTATCGTTTAAGCTTACAATGAACTTATAAAGTGTTACATTTCTTTAGAGTCAATTTATTGTTTACTTTTTAGTTAATTTTATTAACCAAAATAATAAAAGCTTATTTTTAAAAAAGTTTTTTTTCTTTAATTTTATTTTAGACATAAATAAATAAATAAATAAATAAACGTGCGCCCCTAGCGAAACTTTTTGTATTTTGTCATCGGCTGTCATCGACCTCTGAATTAAGCTCTAAATTTTTAGCCTCTAGCTTATCGAGAAGTTACTTAAAACCCGGTTTCAAATTTCCAAATTATTATCTAATTTTTTCGATCCGTGCGCCACCTAAAGGAATTGTTTGCTCCTTTTGTTGCATTGTCACGGTGTTTTAACCTATGTGTAAAGTTTTACGTTTGTAGCTCAATGGGAAGTTACATAAAAATCGATTGCGGACAAACATTCAACCGACCTAATATAAAGGAAGTAAAATGGCAACAAAAAAATTAAACTTTGCATATTTTGAGGACAGTAAAATGTTGGAATATTTATAAACTAAAATTTGCATAAAAGGGAATTACGTACTAAAGCAAAGAAGCTGATCTAAGAAGAAAGTTGAATTTGGTGTTTCTAAACAATGCTAGAATAAGAACTTAAGATATACACTAAAGTAAAAACACACTAACACGCATATATACATACATACAAACATAAAATCAGATTAATAAATGTATGAAAAGCATTACAAAGTTATATTAAATATTAATAACATGAAAAAGGCGTTGAAGTTTCCGTGATGATAGAAATCGTCGATTGCTTAGCAGCCGCTAGATTATTTATTTTATTTAGTCATTCGTTCTAGCTGTTGTTGTTGTTGTTGCTGTAGTTGCATGTAGAAGGTAGAAGCTGAGGCCACAATTAGGCAGGCGAGAAGTCAGGCAGCCGCAGCAATACAGCAAAGTTTCGGTAACTTGAAAGCAAAAACTTTAATTAAAATAAAATTAAAGAAAAAAAAACTTTTTTAAAAATAAGCTTTTATTATTATGGTTAATAAAATTAACTAAAAAGTAAACAATAAATTTACTCTAAAGAAATGTAACACTTTATAAGTTCATTGTAAGGTTAAACGATAATTAGGCTTTTTCGTCTGCGACAAAAAATTCTATATCGTACATAATTATATATTTTTAACATTAAAACTTTACACCTAAATTATTAAATCTTACAGTTTATATCAAAGTCCAAATTGTTCTAATAAAAAACGTGTTAAATTTTGATGGTATAATTAAGAACATTTAGGATCTCATTTTCTTGATATCGCAATGTAACACGCTTTTATTAGAAAAATTAGGACTGTGATATAAACTGTAAGCTTTAATAATTTAGGTGTAAAGTTTTAATGTTAAAAATATATAATTATGAAAGATATAGAATTTTTTTGTCGCAGACGAAAAAGCCTAATTATCGTTTAAGCTTACAATGAACTTATAAAGTGTTATATTTCTTTAGAGTCAATTTATTGTTTACTTTTTAGTTAATTTTATTAACCAAAATAATAAAAGCTTATTTTTAAAAAAGCTTTTTTTCTTTAATTTTATTTTTTACTTTTTAGTTCGTTTTATTAACAAGTAATAGAAGCTTGTTCTTAGAAAAGCCTTTTTCTAAAATTTAATTTAAATATGATTTTTTTTTTTAATTTTTAGTAGAGTAAAATATTGTTTAAATTAGTTACGTAAACTTTACTTAGTTATTTGTAACGTTTCTCATTCTATCCATTTCTTTTAATGCATCAACATTAGAGGGTTTCTTCGAAGTCAACTTTGAACAGTCAAGTTCTTCGATTCGAATACCTGCTAAAGACCTAACTCGGCTTTTGACAGAGAGCACATATAAAATTATGTCAAACAGTGTTAACTAACTTAAAATCATATTTTATTGTGACTTGGCCTATGTGGCGTTCAGTTTACAATTACTCATTGCAGATCTCTGATCTGTGTGTTAAATCTGTTTTAAAATAATAGCCGTATTTTTTTTTACACGTAAACGTCTATACGCTTATAATTTATATGGACTGCTAAGCGCCAAACTTTAAATACACCTCTGAAGTTGCTGCGCATAAAATGTGTACTAATAAATTCCAATACGCATTATACGCAGATGTAACTGAAATATGTGTTTTTGTTTCACCCCCTACACTAATTCTATGTATTCTATGTGTGTCCACAATTCATCGCAACTGATTTAGCTATATGTTATACACAGGCATACAACAGAGGGTCGTGTCTCCGCTTTTCGGTACACGCTGTAGCTGTAGCCAGTTGTTTAACCACTGCCGCTAGATGGGTCTCCCAAGCATTATGTAAGCGAGGATAGGCGTTTTTTTCACGCGCAAACGTAAACCTATACGCGTGTATAAAAAAACACGGCTAATATTTCAACTTTCGCTTAGCTAAAATTCCATCGCCAAAAATCTGTAAAACAAAATCAAGTGCGCAGAAAAGTATGCAACACCTACCGATAAGAGCCTAACCGCGTTAGCGTTCGTTGTATCACAGAATTTTTACACTTTGAAAATGACGACTGTTATTTGCAAGGTTGCATTCCTTTCAGTGTTCGTTTGCATGGCGCCAGCGCCAATGCGGTGCCAGCTCAATGGTAGCTCATTGACGAAATGACTCCAAGCGAATTTTTGACTCTACTTAGTAGTGAGTGCGTAGTACATTTTACTTGCGCTATTGAGTGAAACGACTTTTGTGTGTCAGGCACGAGTTTGGTGTTATTGGCGCTACTGGCAATGATGACACTGAGCTGTTGACGGTAGCGCTGGTAGTTCAGATTTTGAATCAGAGAAAGAATTGATGACCCGTGTAAATTATTATGGCTTTGGCCGTGTAAATTATTATGGTGTATTTGTATATTTTAGATTTAATGCACAATTAATATGTGTGTGTTTGAGCGGCCAAATAATAACAGTAGTATTGCTAAAGTGCTGATTAGTTGATGGAATGTCGCTAATTTCCTAGCGATGATCAGCAGATTGTCAATATTTCGTTCAACGGAGCGCGAAATTGCCACATCTGCTCAAATTTTCCAAGATTTTCCATTCTTGATTTAACTTAATCCGTTATGCCAATATTTTTCAGCCAGCTTTTTTCAAATAGGTAATTTTTCCAAAAGCAAAATAAATTACAGAAAAGATTACAGAGTTAAACAGCCTTAAAAATTCAGCTATGTTGGTTATACACAGAAATACAACAGAGGGTTGTGTCCCCGCTTTTCGCAAGCGTGAGATTCACCCCGCGTGACACGCGTGATTCACCACGTCCAAATATCACAATCCACGGATAGGTACCGGCGGGTTTGTATGGGACTTAGGCTGTTATGCCAAAGTATATACAAATCTTTACCGATAACTGTGTTGTCGATTAATTTATCGAATTCGAACAAAGTAATATTGCATTGTCATCGGAGTTATACATGTGTGCAAAATTTCAGCTCTATCGGACACCGGGAAGTGTATCAAATTTAACTTGCAATATTCCATTACAGACAACAAAAGTGAAACTAAATAAAAGCTTATAAAAAGCACCTACCGCAACCATAGCAAGTTATACACAGAAATAAAACAGAGGGTTGTGTCCCCGCTTTTCGCAAGCGTTGAGATTCACCACGCGTGAGACGCGTGATTCACCACGTCCAAATATCACAATCAACGGATAGGTACCGGCGGGTTTGTATGGGACTTAGGCTGTTATGCCAAAGTAAATACAAATCTTTACCGATAACTGTGTTATCGATTAATTTATCGAATTCTAACAAAGTAATATTGCATTGTCATCGGAGTTATACATGTGTGCAAAATTTCAGCTCAATCGGACACCGGGAAGTGTATCAAATTTAACTTGCAAGATTCCATTACAGACAACAAAAGTGAAACTAAATTAAAGCTTATAAAAAGCGTTGAGCGCGTGAAATTTCTAAAAATGTGAGGCGTAGCATAACTTGATTAAAGTTCAGTTGGTCTTATATATGACTATCAATAGAAATTTGACGCGTCCAACGCTTTTATTTAATTGTCTCATCGACGCCCTAGATTGATGAGGAGTGTGATGACGAGTACCTAGGACCTACCTAATTATTTCCTAGCTTTTAGTATTATTATTAATTTTATTATTAAATGTAAAATAAAGAAAATAAATGAAAAATGTAAAATAAAGAAAATAAATGAAAAATGTAAAATAAAATAAATAAATGAAAAATGCAAAATAAATAAAATAAACGAAAATTGTAAAATAAGTAAAATAAGTAAATTAATCGGATTTTGAAAAAAAAAATTGTACAAAACATTGTAAAAATAATAAAAGTATGAAAGTCAGCAGATTAGACACAAAGTACACACACTCTGTCACTATTATATCAAGTTACAGTAACATCATTAAAAAAAAAATTCAAACAAAGGGTCTTATACAATTGCTCACTCCATTATATAATCCTCTTTTTCTAAGGCGGATGGTATAGCATTATGCGTCATGCCCACTAAGCAATACATTTGCGGCATTACGTATCATGAACTTCTATGCCAATACATTTCTTCTGAACCGAACACACAATAATAACATAATCATATTACAATATTGGGCGACATAAATTACATTGACCTCGCACAAGCGGCGAGCCAAAATCAATGGAATGCCGAATATGAAACCCTTGTCTGTTCACACCCTAATCAGTCAATCACCCCGATCAATGCACTTGCCGATTGTCAATAAATATAAATATGTACATACAATCCATTTGTAGTGTTTACTTTGTTAATATGAATTAACCAAATATACACATACAAACATTTTACATAATGCATACAAGTATCAATCTGCTGGCGTTGCAATACAAATCTACACATGTGAATATCAACAATACAAACTTACAAATAAGAATATCAATAGTACAAACTTACATAAGTAAATATCAATAATACAAATCTACATGAACACTTACACTACATACCTAAATACACAAATACTGACAATACAAATTTACACATTTTTAATTCATAAGTATTAGGTTAATTGCAAATGTATAGCTTAAGATATTTTGCTTAAAAAGGGAAGAATTTTTGTTAATAAACAATTAATATTCAGAGGCCCAAGGCGTAAATATCTCTTCATTCAAATAAGAATATTTGAGAATCACTTCGCTTTGAAAAATGGGAAACAGTTTTAGATGAGGCAAATGTAGCCAAAGCATATAATTTTTTTATGGAAACACTTACGATGCACATAAACTTCTCAAGTATCTCTATTTTTCCTAAAAGATCAACTTTAACTCTTAAAACTTGGATCACTCAAACTATATTAAAAAAGATCAGACTGAAAAACACATTACGAAAAAAAAACAACAGACATCCGGCGAATACTAAACTAAGAAATCGTGCGCATCTGTTGACTAAAAGGGTAAACAAAGAAATACGTACAAGGCGCGTTTAATATTTTCAAAACCTTTTTTTCATAGCGCAGGGCAACTCCAAAAAAGAATGGGATGCTATAAATAGAATAACAAACCGTAATTCTAAAAGAAAGTGCGACTCGCTCATATTAAAAGTGAATGGTGTAGCTGTGTCGGGGCCTCAGGAAGTTGCAAACGAACTCAGTGATTTCTTTGTCAACGTAGGAAAAGCCTCCGATTTAAGCAGTAATCCTAAGACCTGCACCTGCTACACAAACCCAACACATACCAAATTCTTTCTTAATATAATTAAATCTCTAAGTAACTCTAATTCATGTGGCAATGACAACAAAAAAATCGAACGTTAAAGAGCATAGCATTTAACGTTGTTGATATTTTAAAACATTTATTTAATTTAAGTATAGCCATTGGAGTTTTTCCTGCTCACTTAAAATGCGCTACGGTTATATCCCTCTTTGAAAAGGGGAATAAAAATGTCAAAAATAACTACAGGCCCATATCTCTTTTATCTTCAATTTCAAAAATGTTTGAGAAAGCAGTAAAAAATAGGGTGCTGTATTTAAACAAAGTTAAATTTTTTTGCCCTAAGCAATTTGGTTTTATGTCCGGGCTTTCTACTGAAGATGCTCTTCTAAATTTTCCTTCCTTTATGTATAAGTCAATTTATGATAAAAAATGTTGTGCGAGTCTCTTTGTAGACATAACAAAGGCATTTGATATGGTTGATCATAGTATTCTAATAAAAGTAGAAATAAAGTAACAGCCTTTGCTGATGACATTGCCATCGCATATGGATCGAAAAATGAATTTAATCTTTTTGCTGATATTAATCACGATGTTTACCTTTTAAGATCTTGGTTCGCAAGAAATAAGCTCAAGGTAAGCAGCAAAAAGAAGTTGATGTATTTCAGCCTTTGCGGGAAGGAAATACCTAAAAACGAGGTTGTCTTTCATAGTTCTATACATGGTTCAATTACATGGTTGGCTCTTCTGTAAAGCAACAAATTATGTCTGTTCAAATTGTCATAATCTGTTTATTGGTGGTGGTGCGAACGGTATGGAATGGAAACATAAAACTTGGCGGTTTCTGTATGTGTAACAAATGTTGCCAATGTGTTGATTTCATTTTGAGTTTGCCATCTCCTTTTGACAATCCCATCGACCATGCAATGAAATAAATAAAATCAGCTGATGAGATGAGCCAACCATATAATGGAACCAAGGTTCTATATGTATGCGGCATCGTTTGTGTTCAACTACTTGTACTCAAAATAACAAAAATGTCAGTTTTGATGAGAAAATCAGTTGTGACAGTAAATATTTTGAGATCGAAGTCGCCTCTAATTTCAAATATTTGGGTATTATAATCGATCAAAATCTAAGTTGGTTATCGCATATTTCTGCAATAAAATCTTATATGTTATCAGCTCTTCGTTCTTTCTATAACTTAAGAAAACTGTGTTCCAGTAGAATATTGTTATTGGTGTATCATGGACTAATCCATTCAAAATTACAATACGGAGTCAGTTGTTGGGGTGGTGCCTACGCTAGTAAGATCCATCCGCTTTTAATCCTACAGAAGTATCTAATCCGAAGAATATGTAAAGCTCGTCGTTTAAGACACTCTATGGAGCTATTCCAAAAATTAAATATTCTTCCTGTACGGCACTTATACTATTTTAAAGTTTTAAAAATTTTTTTTATAAGGAGCGGGTATACGCAAAGCCCAATATACAACCTTTACAATATGAGAAATAAGACGTTATCTCAAACAAAAGTTCCTAGCTTTCGCACCACACTTTTTCGTAACTTCTACACCATCGTATCATGTAACCTATATAACAAACTACCTGCGGAAATACGACTCATTAGAAGGCTACCAGCGTTTCTGAGGGAAGTGAGGCAGTGGCTACTTGGTTTCAATCATTAGGGCATTGAAATTCTTTTGAGACCTATAATATAAGTACCTGTGTCCATTAGCATTGAGGTTTTTTTTTTCTGTTTTCTTTTTCCATTTGATGAAAGTACCTTGACATCTCTAATTTTGAATTTTTTGTTTTAATATACATGCATATAATAGTTATACTTTTTCCTTATACATATTTATATCTTTTCAATTTTAAGCAATGAAATGGCATTTCCTCTGCTCTTTGAATGAGCATCTAATGCCCTTATCTATTTTCTTATTTGTATTTTTATTTCATATTGTAATACTCTAGAAATTGTAAATATTTACGAGAAAATAAAGATTATACAATACAATACAATACTTAGAGCTGAAGTCAAACCGAAACTTATGTAGTCTTAATCCATTTATCGATGATAATAATCTCATAAGAGTGGGCGGTATACTTCTGAATTCAGACCACTTTTCGTACAATAAGAAACATCCAAAACTACTTTCAGGCAAGCATCGATTTACCTTGCTATTATTTCAATATGAATATGACCGACTAATGCATGCAGGTCCTATATCGCTGCTATTTCACATTCGAGAGGATTGGTAGCTCTTAGGCGGTAGGAACCTAGCTCGGAAAATCGTAAGAGAATGTGTTAAATGCTGTCGCATGAAAGGAAGAGTGGTAAGTCCACTTTGGGTAACCTACCACCTGAGCGTTTAGAAGGTGGATTTCCATTTTTTAATTGCGGAGTGGACCATGCGGGTCCAATTTTAATTTAAAACAAGTAAGGAAGGCTAAGTTCGGGTGTAACCGAACATAACATACTCAGTTGAGAGCTATGGAGACAAAATAAGGAAAATCAATCTGGGGTAACCCTGGAATGTGGTTGTATAACATGTGTATCAAATGAAAGGTATTAAAGAGTATTTTAAGAGAGAATAGGCCATAGTTCTATGGATGGACGCCATTTAGGTATATCGCCATAAAAGTGAACCAGGGCTGACTCTAGAATGTGTTTGTACGATATGGGTATCAAATGAAAGGTGATAATGAGTATTTTAAAAGGGAATGGGCTTTAGTTCTATAGGTGAACGCCTTTTTGAGAAATCGCCATAAGGGAGTGGGCCTTAGGTCTATCGGTGGACGCCTTTTCGAGATGTCCCCATTAAGGTGGACCAGGGGTGATTCTATAATGTGTTTGTACGATATGGGTATCAAATGAAAGCTGTTAATGAGTATTTTGAAAAGGAGTGATCCTTAGTTCCATAGGTGGACGCCGTTTCGAGATATCGTCATAAAGGTGGACCAGGGGTGTCTCTAGAATGTGTTTGTACGATATGGGAATCAAATGAAAGGTGTTACTGAGCATTTTAAGAGGGAGTGGGCATTAGGTCTATAGGTGGACGCCTTTTCGAGATATCGCCATTAGGGTGGGCCAGGGGTGACTCTAGAATGTTTGTACGGTATGGGTATCAAACGAAAGGTGTTACTGAGCATTTTAAGAGGGAGTGGGCATGAGGTCTATAGGTGGACGCCTTTTCGAGGTATCGTCATTAGGGTGGGCCAGGGGTGACTCTAGAATGTGTTTGTACGATATGTGCATCAAACGAAAGGTGTTACTGAGCATTTTAAGAGGGAGTGGGCATTAGGTCTATAGGTGGACGCCCTTTCGAGATATCGCCATTAGGGTGGGCCAGGGGTGACTCTAGAATGTTTGTACGATATGGGTATCAAACGAAAGGTGTTACTGAGCATTTTAAGAGGGAGTGGGCATTAGGTCTATAGGTGGACGCCTTTTCGAGATATCGCCATTAGGGTGGGCCAGGGGTGACTCTAGAATGTGTTTGTACGATATGGGTATCAAATGAAAGGTGGTAAGGAGTATTTTAAAAGGGAGTAATCCTTAGTTCTATAGGTGGACGCCTTTTCGAGATATCGCCATAAAGCTGGACCAAGGGTGACTCTAGAATGTTTGTACGGTATGGGTATCAAACGAAAGGTGTTACTGAGCATTTTAAGAGGGAGTGGGCATTAGGTCTATAGGTGGATGCCTTTTCGAGATATCGCCATTAGGGTGGGCCAGGGTGACTCTAGAATGTGTTTGTACGATATGGGTATCAAATGAAAGGTGGTAATGAGTATTTTAAAAGGGAGTAATCCTTAGTTCTATAGGTGGACGCCTTTTCGAGATATCGCCATAAAGCTGGACCAAGGGTGACTCTAGAATGTTTGTACGGTATGGGTATCAAACGAAGGGTGTTACTGAGCATTTTAAGAGGGAGTGGGCATTAGGTCTATAGGTGGACGCCTTTTCGAGATATCGCCATTAGGGTGGGCCAGGGTGACTCTAGAATGTGTTTGTACGATATGGGTATCAAATGAAAGGTGGTAATGAGTATTTTAAAAGGGAGTAATCCTTAGTTCTATAGGTGGACGCCTTTTCGAGATATCGCCATTAGGGTGGGCCAGGTGTGACTCTAGAATGTTTGTACGATATGGGTATCAAACGAAAGGTGTTACTGAGCATTTTAAGAGGGAGTGGGCATTAGGTCTATAGGTGGACGCCTTTTCGAGATATCGCCATTAGGGTGGGACAGGGGTGACTCTAGAATGTTTGTATGATATGGGTATCAAACGAAAGGTGTTGCTGAGCATTTTAAGAGGGAGTGTACATTAGGTCTATAGGTGGACGCCTTTTCGAGATATCGCCATTAGGGTGGGCCAGGGGTGACTCTAGAATGTTTGTACATTATGGGTATCAAACGAAAGGTGTTACTGAGCATTTTAAGAGGGAGTGGACATTAGGTCTATAGGTGGACGCCTTTTCGAGATATCGCCATTAGGGTGGGCCAGGGTGACTCTAGAATGTGTTTGTACGATATGGGTATCAAATGAAAGGTGGTAATGAGTATTTTAAAAGGGAGTAATCCTTAGTTCTATAGGTGGACGCCTTTTCGAAATATCGCCATTAGGGTGGGCCAGGTGTGACTCTAGAATGTTTGTACGATATGGGTATCAAACGAAAGCTGTTACTGAGCATTTTAAGAGGGAGTGGCATTAGGTCTATAGGTGGACGCCTTTTCGAGATATTGCATTAGGGTGGGCCAGGGGTGACTCTAAAATGTTTGTACGATATGGGTATCAAACGAAAGGTGTTACTGAGCATTTTAAGAGGAGTGGACACTAGGTCTATAGGTGGACGCCTTTTCGAGATATCGCCATTAGGGTGGGCCAGGGGTTACTCTAGAATGTTTGTACGATATGGGTATCAAACGAAAGGTGTTACTGAGCATTTTAAGAGAGAGGGGGCATTAGTTCTATAGGTGGACGCCTTTTCGAGATATCGCCATTAGGGTGGGACAGGGGTGACTCTGGTATGTTTTTGTACGATATGGATATCAAATTAAAGGTATTAATGACGGGTTTTAAAAGCGAGTGGCCCTTAGATGTATATGTGAAGGGCGTTCTCGTGATATCCACCAAAATGTGGACCAGGTGATCCAGAAAAATCATCTGTCGGGTACTGCTAATTTATTTATATATGCAATACCACTAACAGTATTCCTGCCAAGATTCCAAGGGCTGTTGATTTCGCCTTGTAGAACTTTTTCATTTTCTTCTACTTAATATGGTAGGTGTCACACCCATTTTACAAAGATTTTCCAAAGTTATATTTTGCGTCAACAAACCAATCCATGTTTCATCCCTTTTTTCGTATTTGGTATAGAATTATGGCATTTTTTTTCATTTTTCGTAATTTTCGATATCGATAAAGTGGGCGTGGTTATGGTGAGATTTCGCCCATTTTTTTATACCAGAAAAAGTGAGCTCAGGTAAGTACGTGGGCTAAGTTTAGTAAAGATATATCGGATTTTGCTCAAGTTATTGTGTTAATGGCCGAGCGGAAGGACAGACGGTGGACTGTGTATAAAAACTGGGCGTGGCTTCCATCGATTTCCCCCATTTTCACAGAGAACAGTTACCGTCATAGATTCTATGCTCCTACCAACTTTGAGAAGGATTGGTAAATTTTTGTTCGACTTATGGCAATAAAAGTATTCTAGACAAACTAAATGAAAATGGGCGGAGCCACGCCCATTTTGAAATTTTCTTTTATTTTTGTATTTTGTTGCATCATATCATTACTGGAGTTGAATTTTGACTTAATTTACTTATATATACAGTAAAGATATTAAAATTTTTTGTTAAAATTCTTGAATTAAAAAAATTTTTTTTTAAAAAGTGGGCGTGTTCTTAATCCAATTTTGCTAATTTTTTATTTAGCACATATAGAGTAATAGTAGTAACGTTCCTGCCAAATTTCATCATGATATCTTCAACGACTGCCAAATTACAGCTTGCAAAACTTTTAAATTACCTTCTTGTAAAAGTGGGCGGGGCCACGCCCATTGTCCAAAATCTTACTAATTTTCTATCTCTGCGTCATAACGTCAACCTATCTACCAAGTTTCGTCGCTTTATCTGTCTTTTGTAATGAGTTATCGCACTTTTTCGGTTTTTCGAAATTTTCGATATCGAAAAAGTGGGCGTGGTTATAGTCCGATATCGTTCATTTTAAATAGCGATCTGAGATGAGTGCTCAGGAACCTACATTACCAAATTTCATCAAGACTAACTCAAAATTTACTCAAGTTATCGTGTTAACGGACGGACGGACGGACGGACGGAACATGGCTCAATCAAATTTTTTTTCGATCCTGATTATTTTGATATATGGAAGTCTATATCTATCTCGATTCCTTTATATATGTACAACCAACCGTTATCCAATCAAACTTAATATACTCTGTGAGCTCTGCTCAACTGAGTATAAAAAGGTAGAGGTGCTAGACTGAAAAATGCTATTTGTGTCTATTCGTATGCTTTGCCATTCGAGCCTTACATTTAGAACTAGTCACCAGTCTATCAGCCGAAGGGTATATGTCGGCATTAAAAAGGTTCATTTCCCGTAGAGGAAAGCCTAGAAATATATTTCAGATCATGGCACGAATTTTGTAGGTGGTTCTCGCGCGAAATTTTCGTATCGTTCCATAACAATAGCCAATGAGTGATCGAATTTTGCATCAGATAACCAAATAGAGTTTAAATTCATACCACCTGCGGCGCCACATTTCGGAGGTATGTGGGAGGCTGGCGTGAAATCCTGCAAGCACCATATCCTGCGCGTCGTAGGGAACGCTCATTTAACTTATGAAGAGTTTAGTACAGTTTTGGTACAAATTGAAGCAATCCTAAATTCCCGTCCAATGTACCCCATGTCACCTGATCCTAACGACCTATCCCCTCTCACTCCCGCTAATTTTTTGATAGGCGATCCTTAACATCCTACTTTGGAGACGAAAATCCCGCTACCGACGTATCGAGCAGTTAAGGCAGTCCTTTTGGAGCAGGTATTCGACCGAATATATATCCGCAGCTTCAGCAACGAGTTAAATGGCAGATGAAAAGTGAAGACATCTCAGTAAGAACACTGGTGCTAATAAAGGATGACAACGCTCCACCACTTAAATGGAGCATGGGTCGTATCGTCAGTTTATCAACAGGAAAGGAATGGTGTGGCTAGAGTAGCAACAATAAATACGAGCAAGGGCATCATGCGAAGAGCGGTTTGAAAGCTATGCCCGCTCCCAGTCATGGACAACACCTTAAATGAAAATAATAATATTTGCAGTCAGCAGTTATTAAGCCTGAGATAATCTGGGTTCCCTCAAGGCCGTCGGGTTGTTGCCGCGCCATCTACATGTAAAAATTATACATACCTGAATTCACCACTCTCACCATATACTGTCGGAACAACATGGCATCTGTTATTACAACCTTAATAGATACACAAATTTTCACTCGCAGCTGCCATCACGAAAGCAAAACTACTTATACCTTTTACCTTAAATTGTAAAGACCATTTTTATATTGTTCAATAAAAACTGAAGAAATTCGTCAAAGAAACGCGTTTGGATCTATATATATATTCTTCAAATTCCGTTGTAAAATGTATGTATTTGTTGAAAGAGTTTATGTGTCCAGCGTAATTTTACATCATATTAAACGAAAAACTACCATATCTTGACTCATTTGTTATTAGAAGCAAAAAATGAATTGAAGTTAAAGTGGTATAAGAAATCAACATCAACAGGACGAATCACTCAACTTTTATTCAAAAGCATCCAAAGACGATGAATAATGAATACAGCAATGGGCTGTATAAGAAGAATGTTAGAAATTACGGACGACATGTACCACGAGGAAATTAAAATTGAAATAAAACTATTGTTAAGAATAAATGATTTTCCTGAAAACATAATTAAGACACTGTTAAATAAATATGAAGAAGAAAAGAATCAAGAAAGAGAAAAAGAAAAAGAAAAACCGCAGAAAATACTTTAAGTCAGTAGCTTATGTGCCAAAATTGTCGGAAACGATTGGCCAAATCAGACTGCTACAAACAAAGATGAAGTAAAAAATAGCCCATAAGCCGATAAAATACATTAAAAAACATGTATAATCAAACAAAAAATCAAAATTACACATGCAGAAAAAAGCAATATAGTGTACAAAATCCCTTGCAATGGAAAAAACAACGAACCATGCCACAGCGTATATGTTGGAACAACAAAAGGCAAACTTAAAACTCGACTACCGCAACACAAATCAGATTAATACATTTTGCCACTATACTGCAAACCAAAAAAACTGCACTTACGACCCACTGTACTGAAAACTCCCACTCACCAAAGTTTGACAAATCTACTATTCTTCAACAAGAACAGCATTACAGAAAACGATTTACTCTGGAAATGCTTCACATTATTAACACACCAACCAGCAAACGAATGAACTACAAAACGGACGTAGATAACTCCGATAGCTTCTATAGATATTTGTTGACACACAAACGATCAGTGATAAACTCCACGTCAAGTGAAAGAAAAAAGTGTTAGAAAATTTTATATTTATTTTGTTGTTTTTATGTTTTGTAGTTTTCACCCTTAAGATGATTACCGTGTGTAATCGAAATATATTGGTAATATATTGTAACGAATTTACTTGCAAATCCTCTTATTTGCCTTTTTGCTAAGTTCGTATCTCTAAACTGTTGAATAAATAACTCCAATATTGAATAATGGAAAATGGCATTTATTAAAGTACTTCACAATAACACTTATAATTTGCAACTAGCTGGCTTAATAACCAAACTGATAGCTTAAATGAAACTGATTTTCAAAATTATACTGCTTTGCTCGCTAGATATCGTCTTAATCGAAACTCAAATCAAACTGAATTCCAGCGCCTCTACAATTGCCGCCTTTTATACTCTTTGATTTCAACCTTCGCATCTTCTAGGCGCTTCCAGAATCTACTAGTCCAGCAGCTCTCAAACTTCTCAGCTGTAACTACAATTGCACAGTTTTATAGTTTTTCTCATTGCATACTTATATGAGTATCTCAGATATATGCATGTATTTGTGCATTGACTCTCCGCTGCTCGTATACGTACATGGTACATATGTGTAAACGCAATTATTGTTTCGTTTATGTAGATACATAATGATTGATCTATGGATGTGAATTCACGTCACTGCTTAGCATAGGCTTAGAGACAGCAGCACCCCTTAGTTTTGCTAATATTCGTAACACTGCCCTCCACCTAAGTCTGATCGTCCCGATCAGACAAATCTCTCGATCTAAACGCTGCTAGCGTTGATTTCTCAATTGCTTGTATGCGGTAGACGGTGTCACTGATTTTCTTCACAACTTTGTATGGGCCTTCCCAACTGCACCGAAATTTTGATGAGGGTTGTATAACAGTACCAAATCTCCCGCCAAGAAACCTTTCGAATTATTGTTCTCATGGTACCTGTGTTTCATCGTACTACTCAATACCCTGGTTCGTTCCTTCACACTCTGTTGTTTGGCCAATGAACTACTTCGTAGAGCTTGTGCTGGACGGATTTGCTTTGCATAATCAGTATCGTTCCCACGATTCCCCACAGTAGTACGCCCTGGCTTGAAACTATCCTCGCATTCTTTCTGGAAAATTCGTTACTTCGGTTTCCTGCGACTTTTAGGTTTTGTCAATGCCAGTGTTTCTCTCGCAGGTACTTTTGGTTTTGCTTTATTTGGCCCATTCGACCTATTAACCTTTGCCTTTGACTTCCGTGGTTTTTGTCGAGTCTTCTCCACCAGTACTCGATTACTACTGAATCCTTTCGGCAAACTGAAGTTAAGTGGTATATCTTGTTCCTCATAACGCATCACCCTTGTCTGCATTTCGATCTTGATGTCATGGTCAACCAAGGAGTCTACTCCCAATATGACTTCTTCAACGATCTTCGCCACAACGAATTTGTGTTGAACCATGACCTTTCCAATCAAGACTTCACATATCACTTCTCCCTGAACTTGGTTATACTCGCCAGTGACCGTACGCAACCTTGCTCCAGGTAACGGTTTTATTCTCCTGTTGACCAAGTCAGATCGAATCAAGGAATGAGATGCGCCCGGATCTGCAGTCAGTGCACGCTCCTTGCCATCCACATTCCCTCTGACGGTAAGACTGCTTGATTCCCTTCCAATTTGCGACACAGATATCACAGGGCATTCAATAGCTGGATCTAGCTCTCGATCTCTACATCTTACTGGCTCTTGCACATCTCCTCCAGCTTTGCGTTTACGGCCACCCACATTGTTGGAACTATTACGACCAAGATCGCTATGACGTGCAATGTGGCCGGGCTTCTCGCATTTTAAGCATTTGATAACTCTTTCACTCCGCTTTTGCGATCCTTTCAGCGCCTCCAATATTGCGTCTACCCACTCTGGCCTTTCTACTTCCACACGGCGTGCTTTGAAAACTGGCTTACACAGAAGCGACGCTGTTTCCTGAATCAGAGCTTGTGACACCGTTTCTGCGAATGTCAGCTTTGGACTTGCGTATGTAGCTCGCTTCGTTTCCACGTCCCGTATGCCATTTATAAAACTCTGGATTTTTACCCTCTCGGTGTATTCCACGGGTACGTCCGCATTTGCGAGATGAGCCAAACTTTCAATATCTGAGGCAAACTCCTGCAAAGTCTCATTAGCTCTTTGGTGGCGGTTTTGCAACTCAATTTGGAATATCTGTTTTCTATGCTCGTTTCCGTAACGTCTCTCGACATCGGCCATCAATGCTTCATAATTGTTCCGCTCTCCTTCGGGAATCGTCTGTAGGATTTCGGCTGCTGGCCCTTTCAATGCCACGAACAGAGCTGCAGCTTTATCTTTAGCATTCCAGTTGTTCGCTGCCGACGTCTTCTCAAATTGGAGCTTAAATAGCTGGAATGGAACAGAACCATCAAACGTTGGGGATTTTACCTTCAGAGTAGACGTTGAAGTGATTGGACCGTTCAATTGTAACTCCTGAATCCGATCTTTCAAAGCATCCATCTCGGCCTCCACTTTATTTTGTCGTTCACTAACAGCTTCCAGCTTCGACGAGAATTTTGTTTCATGTGCCTCCAGCTTTGTTGAGATACGCTCTTCTTGTGCTTCGAGCTGTAATGTTATGCGTGCCTTTTGTTCTTTTAATTGATCTGCAATTTGTGACGCCATGTGTGTTTTCTGTTCTTTCAATTGTGTTTCCATCTTGGATGTTATACGGTTCTCCTGCGCTTCCAATTGGGATACCATATACGATTTCTGTTCTTCCAGTTGTGACGACATTTGTGTTTCTTGTGCTTCAATCTTCGATGTAATCTGTGTCGACATTTCTGAAATACGCGTCTCTTGTGCTTCCATCTTGGATGTTAAACGTGTCTCCTGCGATTCCAGATGAGATGGAGTCTGTCGATTTTTGAGCAGTTATTGCAGCCAATATCATGTTCAAGTTTGTGCTCGTAATTGTCTGCGATGTTTCGTTTTTCTCTTCAATTTTTGTTGTTGTCTCGTCCCCATCAGGATAAAAGGCATACTCGTCCACATCAATTCCTTCTGCTTCCATTGCCTCTCGTAGCCGTGCCTGAAGTTCCAGTTTAACGCCGCTTGTATTCAATCCACGGCTCTCCAACTCCTTCAGTTGCTGGATCTTCAATTCACTGAATTTTGCCATTTCCTTGTTGTCCTTTGGAATTTATTCAACAATTCCTCTTCTGACACCAATTGTAATGAATTTACTTGCAAATCCTCTTATTTGCCTTTTTGCTAAGTTCGTATCACTAAACTGTTGAATAAATAACTCCAATATAGAATAATGGAAAAATGGCATTTATTAAAGTACTTCACAATAACACTTATACTTTGCAACTAACTGGCTTAATAACCAAACTGATAGCTTAAATGAAACTGACTTTCAAAATAATACTGCTATTGCTCGCTAGATATCGTCTTAATCGAAACTCAAGTCAAACTGAATTCCAGCGCCTCTACAATTGCCGCCTTTTATACTCTTTGATTTCAACCTTCGCATCTTCTAGGCGCTTCCAGAATCTACTAGTCCAGCAGCTCGCAAGCTTCTCAGCTGTAACTACAATTGCACAGTTTTATAGTTTTTCTCATTGTATACTTATAGGAGTATATCAGATATATACATGTATTTGTGCATTGACTCTCCGCTGCTCGTATACGTACATGGTACATATGCGTAGACGCAATTATTGTTTCGTTTATGTAGATACATAATGATTGAACTATGGATGTGAATTCACGTCACTGCTTAGCATAGGCTTAGAGAGAGCAGCACCCTTTAGTTTTGCTAATATTCGTAACAATATATAAAAAAAACCTTGTGTTTTTATTTCAATTCGGACCTCAAGCCAGCTAGCAAAAACTGATTAGTTAACAAAAAGGTCGCCAAAATCAAAATTGTTTTTTTTTCTTTATTCATTGGATATACGTATACAATAATACATATGCGTTTTCAAAAAAATTAAATTTTTGTGTGAGAATTTAGCTCAGATAATTAACAATTTCTACGCATACAGTCATGCAGTCGCTATTCAATTATATGTAGAGAAAACAAATAAAATAAAAATAAAAGGTATTGAATGGTATATAAAAATGCAACACAAATTGATAAATACAGTAGAGTTAGTATAAAATATAAATTTTTGGTTTCTTTTAATGTTTGATTAAAAGATAAAAGAGAAAGAAAGGATTTTTTAGCACAACTAATTAAATGCATTTTATCATGAATATTGGTCGATACTGAAATCGTATCTTTGAAGTAACAACAGAATTACTTCACGTTTAAAAGTGATAATGTTGTGAGATGTTTTAACGCCCAGTTTTTATACACAGTCGACCGTCTGTCCTTCCGCTCGGCCGTTAATACGATAACTTGAGCAAACATCGATATGTCTTTACTAAACTTAGTACACATACTTATCTGAACTCACTTTATCTTGGTATAAAAAATGGCCGAAATCCGACTATGACCACGCCCACTTTTTTCATATCGAAAATTACGAAAAATGAAAAAAATGCCATAATTGTATACCAAATACGAAAAAAGGGATAAAACATGGTAATTGGATTGGTTTATTGGCGCAAAATATAACTTAGGAAAAACTTTGTAAAATGGGTGTGACACCTACCAAATTAAGTAGAAGGAAATGAAAAAGTTCTGCAGGGCCTAATCAAAAGCCCTTGGAATCTTGGCAAGAATACTGTCCGTGGTAGTACATATATAAATAAATTAGCGGTACCCGACAGATGATCTTCTGGGTCACCCTGGTCGACATTTTGGTCGATCTAGATATCTCGAAAACGCTTTCACATATACAAATATAGGCCACTCCCTTTTAAATCCCTCATTAATACCTCTAATTTGATACCCATATCGTACAAACACTTTATATGGTCACCCCTGGTCCACCTTTATGGCGTTATCTCGAAAAGGCGTCCACCTATAAAACTAAGGCCCACTGCCTTTTAAATAATCATTAAAATCTTTAATTTCATACCCATATAGTACAAACGCATTCTAGAGTCACCCCTGGTCCACCTTTATGGCGTTATCTCGAAAATGCGTCCACCTATAGAACTAAGGCCCACTGCCTTTTAAATAATCATTAAAATCTTTAATTTCATACCCATATCGTACAAACACATTCCAGGGTTACCCTAGGTTCATTTTCCTAAAGGCGTCCACCTATAGAAGTAAGGCCCACTTCCTTTTAAAATACTCCTTAACACCTTTCATTTGATACCCATAACGTACAAACACATTCTAGAGTCACCCCTGGTCCACCTTTATGACGATATCTGGTAAAGGCGTCCACCTATAGAAATAAGTCCCACTCCATTTTAAAATACTCATTAACACCATTCATTTCATACCCATATCGTACAAACACATTCTAGAGTCACCCCTGGTCCACCTTAATGGCGATATCTCGAAAATGCGTCCACCTATAGAACTAAGGCCCACTCCCTGTTAAAATACTCACTAACACCTTTCATTTGATTCCCATATCGTACAAGCACATTCCAGGGTTACCCTAGGTTCATTTTCCTACATGGTGATTTCCCTTATTTTGTCTCCAAAGCTCTCAGCTGAGTATGTAATGTTCGGTTACACCAGAACTTACCCTTTCTCACTTGTTATATATAAATTGAATACTAAATTTTAAAAAGCAATATTTTACATTGTTCAATAAGAACTAAACAACTTCATCAAAGAAACGCGTTTGGATCTATATATATTGATTGGGTGGTGGTTTACAGCGCCACAAATCGACGTGATCGTACAAAGGGAAGAAAGAAGGCGTTCAAATCTGCGGCAGTGGCCAAACTCGAGCACTATCCGGCTCGCCCGAGTACACCGGCTCGAACACCATCTTTACACTCAAAACTTTATTTATAGGTTTGGATTCCAAATAACAGCGAAAAAGGGTCCCGTGTTTTTCGTTAATTAAGCAAAGTGCCAATGCGGAACATATATCGAAAATTAGTTTCAAGCTTGGAGTAGCTGATGAATGCTATGAAAAGGTTTTAAATGCCAACATTTGGCCCACAAATGTTAAAGTACAGCATTTTAATTTTTTTTCAAAAGGTAGTAACCGAACAAAAAACCCCGTAGTGGCACAAGTTTGTGGTAATTATGGCAGTCACCTTAATATATACTTTCAAAATGTATCTGGGCTAAGAACTAAATATAAATCTATATTTGTTTCAAATACAAATTCTGATTATGACATCTTTGTATTTGTTGGGACTTGGCTTAAAGCAAATTTCAACGATAATGAATTTTTTGATTTAAATTCTTATAATGTATACCGCAAAGACAGAGATGTTACCAAGACTGGACTATGCAGAGGGGGAGGAGCACTAGTAGCGGTTAAAAATGCTATCAGTCGTATCTAGTTTCTCTGGATAATGAAGACCCCTTGCTGGATCAAGTATGCGTTCTAGTGCAAGGCTCATCTAAACTTTGTATTTCCGTTTCTTATATTCGCCCTGCTAGTTGTGACACACTTTATAAAGTTTATTTTGATAATTAATAGTCTAACTTCTAATAATAATGGGTCTGATGCAGTGGCGGATCCAGGCTGCTTTTTGAGGGGAAGTAATTGTTTCTCCCAATAGCTGATGTGTTTTGAACAAAGTTCACATCAAGATACTTTATACGTGAAAATGCATGACAAAACAACAAGGGAAATGTATAGCAGACCGTTATTTTTTAGGGGTAAATTATTTGATATTTTTTTAACATTGTTTAATAAATTAACAATAGTACATCACAAAGTGAATTTAATTCTATGCTTCGCTTTTGCGAAACTTATCTGGTAGATAAATTTTAAGCATAAATCTAATTCAAATAAACAGTTTTCGTAATAAATTAATGAGATTATTTGATCGTAATTTTAAATAACTTTCTCATTGGACGAGTGCTCTGAACCTTTGTCTTATGCCAGTCAACATCATGTTCCTCTTGTTTTGAAACTTGATTTTTATGTCTTCCCATCACTCCAGCGAACAAACAAGTTTACTGATTTCAACTTTAATTTTAAAGCTCATAAGTTAAAGCTTTTGAATAATGAACTACGCTCTATTGACTGGGCTGTGCTTTTCGAAGGGTTCGGGATAGACGAATGTTTTGAGACCTTCAAAAACATCGTATTAGAAACATGTCGAGCTTTTGTACCACCCAAGAAAAAATCTTGCACAGGATTCCATGGCACACCAAGGAGTTGAAGAAATTCAAGAATTTGAGAAACAAATTTTATAAAAGGTTTAAGTCTTCAAATGGCTCTTCTTATAAGTAATTTGACTTGAGATATGCGAAGAAGTTCACAATTCTTAATAAATCTCTATATAGGAATTATGTGCGCAAGTTTGAGCGCGAAATCAAGAGTAACCCTAAGTCTTTTTGGCGATACGTTAGCTCGAAGAAAGCTCGCTCAAATATTCCATCGGGCGTGTTCTACAATGAGACTAGGGCACGTTCGATTTACGAAGCCGCTAAACTCTTTGGGGAATTCTTCAAATCAAACTTTGATAATGGTTCTCAATCATCGCCTAATATAGTAATTAATTTAAATCGCCCAACAAATTTTGGCTCTCTGGTGCTTACTTTACAAGATATACTGGAAGGAGTCAATAACATTAAACCCTCTATGAAACCTGATATGGACGGTTTTCCGTCGTATCTTTTTAAGAACTGTAGAGCTTTGACTCTTCCTACTCTTCTCATTTTTAACAAATCCCTTATAAGTGGAGTTTTTATTGATGGGTGGAAGTTTGCCTCAATTACTCCTATTCATAAAAGCGGTAATAAAGCAAACGTAGCTAACTACCGCCCTATTGCAAAATTATCAACAACGTCGAAGCTGTTTGAATAACGATGTATTTCTCTCTAAGTCACTTAGTTTCCTGAAATCAACATGGCTTCGTGTCTGGCAGGTCCACAGTTTCCAACCTAGCGGTTTTCTCTGATTACGGTGTGTCAGCTTTTAATGATCGGCTGCAAGTGGACATTGTTTATACAGATTTCTCAAAAGCCTTCCACAAGGTTAGTCATATAATTTTAATATATAAGTTTGCCAATGTCGGTTTTCATTCAACCTTCCTATCATGGATTAAATCTATTAAAATATCTTTCTCTTCGCAAGTGTGTAGTCGTTGTTGATGATTGTACGTCCGATCCCTTCATTGCCTCCTCAGGCGTTCCTCAGGGCAGTATCTTAGGTCCCCTCCTTTTGTTATTTTTATTAATGATATATCTTCCTGTTTTTTATCTTCTGAGTTCCTTTTGTATGCGGATGATTTGAAAATCTTTTCAAAAATTTCGTGTATTTTTGATGCCCATACACTGAAAGAAATGGTGCTTGTAAAATCAGAAAATCTGCTCTGTTGTTCTTGACTTAACGGAGATTCGGTGAAATTGATCGAATTATGGTTAATTCGACCGAGTTCTTTGTCAAGCGAACAAATTGGTTTAGTCATTTCAACAGAAGAGGAACTGTCGCTCTTAAGTTAACAACATTTTGTAAAATTGACAGATTCCTAATCAATCTAACTAATTTTTCTGTTAACACAACTGATCTTACAGATCATTTCAACGGCGATCAACTGTCAATACATGAGCACCAGTGTTGCCAGGTGATGTAAAAAAAAGAAGCTAGATTGGCAAAAAAAAAGGTTAGAAAAAGCTAAATTTAGAAAAAAAGAAGCTAAAAAAGGCCAGAAATTTTTTGGTTAATTTATTAAATTTTTTTTATATAAAAACTTATAAACATAACTTAAGCATAACTTCCTGTTTCAAAATATATCATTAGCACATGGAATTACTTTAAATGATTGCATATGTGTATATACATAAAAAAATATTACAAACTAATTATTTATATAAAATATTCCCCGTCTGAAGAATCAGAAGAGCTTATGTCTGGGTATAAAGTTTGGCTATTTACCATAGATATGAGATCATAGGTAATTTCAAAGTCATTACAACATTTAGATAAGCGTTTTAACGAGCATCAAATATTAAGCAGCGATTAAGCATTTTAATTTTTAGTTTGTTCCTTAATTTAGTTTTCAGAATTTTTATGCCACTAAAAACTCTTTCAACCTCCGCGTTACTGAGTTGTAATACTAAAAAACTAAATATGAATTCGACAAGTTCTTAAAAAGGAGGTTCGTTTAATGCATTTTTATGTTCTCGGACTTCCGACCAAAATTCCATGGTGGAGTGTACATTTTTCCATTGTATAGTTATAAGTTTTCGCCACTGCTATTTGACTTGAAGAATAACTATGCTTCTCTTTTTCAAAGTAAGAAAATACATCTGGCTTTGAAATTTTCAACGAATATTCAGCAGAAAAAGAATTAATCTTTTGTAGAGAACTCATATTATTAGGTATTAGGTGTTTACAGGAAATATTGAAATTATTTTATTTTAGAAATTTTTAAAAATATATTCGGAGTAAAAAGGCTAGAAAAAAGTCACGAAGCTAAACACAAAATTTCGCGGCTAAAGGCAAAAAAAAAAGGGCTAAACCTAGCTTCGAAAAGGCTAACCTGGCAACACTGATGAGCACACTTCAAAGAGAATTTTACGCTCACTGCGCTCTCTACTTTGTACTTATGACGATGGTGCCACTTGTTAAAAAAAAACACCAAAATAAGAAAACCATCAAATCGAAAAAACCCAAAAAATGGGAAAACAATGAAACGCTAGTTTTTGAGTTATCAATACAAAACGAAAAAACCCCTTTTTAAATTTACTGTGCAAAAAATTATGATATACCGGGACACCTATTTATCGGGTACAATTTTGCAACTTCTCGTCCAAGTGAAATGCAAAATTGCGCTCTCTTGTTGCTTGAACGAGCAGGATTTTTCCAAAGTTAGTAACATTTTGTTCAAGTTTTTATGAATTTTCACTCACGCGAACGAATCTAATAAGATAATAAAAAAAAAAAACATCCTTTTTTAATGTTGATGTTTCCGACAAAATAAAAGTTTGAGTTGTTTTGGAATCGTTTCAACTTAAAGTGTTACGAAAATTAAACATGCCGAATTACATGTTAAGTTACTCCAGTGGTGAATTACCTTCCTGCGATTTGATTCTTTACTTTTCTATAACTTACAAGTTCTCTTTTTAAAATTTTACGTCAAACATTTATTCTACAAGTTTTGTTCCAAACAATCAAGTGTGGCAACTCCATGCGAGAGAAGAAATTGAGAACGAGCTGAGCTACATCTGAAAGAATTGAGAATCAGTTTTGTAACTACTATTTTCATTTCTACATTCATATATATGTATACGTAGCAAGCATGCGTATTTATGTATTCACATATTTACATATTTATATGGCGGCCACCGTGGTGTGATGGTAGCGTACTCCGCCTACCACACCGAATACCCTGGGTTCACACCTCGGAAAAAGCAACATCAAAATTTTAGAAACAAGCTTTTTCGATTAGAGGAAACATTTTCTAAGCGGAGTCGCCCCTCGGCAAGCACTCCGGCACTCGGCATAAAACAAGTAGGTCGCGTCCCGCCAATTTGTAAGAAAAATTAAAAAGGAGCACGTCGCAAATTGGAAGAGAAGTTCGGCCTAAAATCTCTTCGGAGGTTATCGCGCCTTACATTTATTTATTTATATGGCAACATAGGTACTTTCATACAAAGCTGTCGCAACAACTTTTTGTGTTTATTTGACTACTAAAACGGCCAATTACGAATCAACGATTTGTGCGCAGTTGATTCAACATCTTGTTGCGACGGATAAAAATTGACAGAAATTTTGGTTGAATTGACCCGTATTTCGGTTGATTTTACCAGTCTTTTTCTTTCAGTGTGGTCTTCAAAATGATCTGGACAATGTAGCCACTTGGTGCATAATAAACCACCTGCAACTCAATATTAGTAAATGTTTTCACATAACTTTTTCAAAATCTCGTTCCTTAATTCCTACATCATGTGATATTAATGGCTCTAAACTGGCTACGCAGTCTAAAATACGAGATTTAGGAGTAATTTTTCACTCCAAGTTTATGTTTCATGATCATATAAATCATGCAATTGCTAAATCATACGCAATGCTTGCCTTTATACGCCGCTGCAGTACTGATTTTACTGATCCTGTGTTTATATCGAGAACATTTTACGATTGCCATATAAAGAGGTCAGAACGGGTACAAAAGACCTTCCTAAAATTTGCTCTGCGCAGATTAAATTTTGAAGAGCCTATTCCATCTTATAATGCTAGATGTCTCCTTATTAACCTGAAGACGTTGGATAACAGAAGGATCTTGCTTTCGCTTAGCTTTGTGTTTGACATCATTCAAGGCATAGTAGACGCTCCGACTCTTTTACAACGAATTAACTTCTTGGTTCCACAGAGGAACCTAAGCAGTAATGATTTGTTTTTCATTGAATGCGTGAGGACTAAAAAAAATAAAATAAAAGTAAGGCGCGATAACCTCCGAAGGGATTTTAGGCCGAGCTTCTATTCAAATTTGCGTCGTTCTCCTTTTAATTTTTCCTACAAATTGGCGGGACAGGACCTACTTGTTTTATGCCGACCCCGAACGGCATCTGCAAGGCAGATGAGTTTTCACTGAGAGCTTTTCATGGCAGAAATACACTCAGAGTGCTTGCCAAACACTGCCGAGGGGCGACCCCGCTTAGAAAAATTTTCGTCTAATTGAAAAAACTTGTTTCTAAAACTTTGGTGTTGCTGTGCCCGGAGCGTGAATCCAGGATATTCGGTGGCGGAGCACGTTACCATCACACCACGGCGGCCGCCGTGAGGAATAACTATGCATATAATGCTCCTCTCATCAGAACCTTACGAGAGTTTAATTTGTTCTCAAATTCTTTGAATATAGATTTCTCAATTGAAAAATCTAAATTCAAATTACAATTAAATGAATTTGTAACTTAAACAATTATTTTGTAAATATATTTAATTCGTTATTTAGTCTGTAAGAAACATTGTATTTCAAAGATTACTATTTTTAAATAAATAAATAAATAAAAAGGGAGTGGCCCTTAGTTGTATATGTGAAGCAATTTCGAGGTATCGACCAAAATGTGGACCAGGGGTGACTCTAAAATGTTTTTGTACGATATGGGTATCAAATTAAAGGTATTAATGGGGGCTTTACAAGGGAGTGGCCCTTAGTTGCATATGTGAAGGCGTTTTCGAGATATCGACCAAAATGTGGACCAGGGTGACCCAGAACATCATCTGTCGGGTACCGCTAATTTATTTACGTATGTAATACCACGAAAAGTATTCCTGCTATGATTTCGCCCTGCAAAACTTTTTCATTTTCTTCTACTTAATATGGTAGATGTAACACACATTTTGCAAAGTTTTTTCTAAAGTTATATTTGCGTCAAAAAAAAACAATCTAATCATTATGTTCCATCCCTTTTTTGTATTTGGTATAGTATATATATTTTTAAATTTTTCGAAATTTTCGATATCGAAAAAGTGGGCGTGGTCATAGTCGGATTTCGCCCATTTTTAATACCAAGATAAAGTAAGTTTAGATAAGTACGTGAACTAAGTTTAGTAAATATATATCGATTTTTCTCAAGTTTTCGTGTTAACGGCCGAGCGGAAGGACAGACGGTCGACTGTGTAAAAAAACTGGGCGTGTCTTCAACTGATTTCGCTCATTTTCACAGAAAACAGTTATCGTCATAGAAGGGTTGGTAGGTTTTGGTTCGACTTATGGCATGAAAAGTATTCTAGACAAATTAAAGGAAAAAGGGCGGAGCCAAGCCCATTTTGAAATTTTCTTTTATTTTTGTATTTTGTGGCACCATATAATTAATGGAGTTTAATGTTGACATAACTTACTTATATACTGTAAAGATATTCAATTTTTTGTTAAAATTTACTTACATTTTTTGTTAAGTGGGCGTGTTCGTCATCCGATGTTGCTAATTTTTATTTTTATACAGTAATAGGAGTAACGTTCCTGCCAAAATTCGTCATAATATCTTCAACGACTTCCAAACTGCAGCTTGAAAAACTTTTAATTTTCATTCTTTTAAAAGTGGGAGGTGCCACGCCCATTGTCCAAATTTTGCTAACTTTCTATTCTGCGTCACAAAGTCAACGCACCTACCAAGTTTCATCGCTTTAACCGTGTTTGGTAATGAATTATCGCACTTTTACGGTTTTTCGAAATTTTCGATTTCGAAAAAGTGGGCGTGGTTATAATCGGATTTGCTTCTTTATAAAGAGCGATCTGAGATGAGTGTCCAGGAACTTACATACCAAATTTCGTTAATATACCTCAGAATTTGCTAAAGTTATCGTGTTTACGGACGGACGGACGGACATGGCTAAATGAATTTCTTTTTTCGCCCAGATAAATTTGATATATAGAAGTCTATCTCGATTAGTTTATGCCGTTACGGGGTGCCGTTATGCGAACTCTGCTCAGCTGAGTATAGAAAGCACGCCTAGTACAAATTTATGTAAAGAGAGAACGTCTCAAAAGCAAAGAAAGCAAATACAACACAATAGCCCAATTGTTAGGCGATTGTGATTTCGGCACTTTGACCGTGGTTCGATCCCCGGTGAAACCTGTTGAAATAAATAAAAACATAACGAAATTGCCTGACGATGATGATGTGGCGGTTTTCGAAGGGAATGGTACCATCCATTACGCCAGTAAATGTTTCCTTATTTTCAGTTTTTCCAAATAAACAAAAATAATAATTGAATAAAAATTATTATGTACCGGTGTTAAGCTCATTAATTCTTAAAAACTCTTAAGTAAAAACATTATAAATATAACAATTTTTATTGTTATATCGGCCTAATGATTTGTAAGATCGCGGGCTCGAATCAAACTCAAGGCCTAACCATAATTATTTTATCAATATTATTGTTAGGATACATTTTTCCTTAAATGAAAAAAAATCTAAATTAGAATAGAAGAAAGAAAAAGTTTAGACAACTACCAAAGGTTAGGTTAGTTTGAAATGGCCGGTCCATGACGACCTCACATAGACTGAATGAGTCCGAAATGTTACCAGAAGTTTGTTTTAACGACCAAACTGAAAAACCTTATCAAAAACCAGGATCTATGTTATAAAATAACTCCATCCTCTTGGCAAATACTAGAAGCTTCCTATGACTTAAGCCACTTGCTGCTTCTAGATCTGACAGCTGTACCACTCCTAATAGCTAGAGTCTAAGCCTGGCAAGTGCAGGCACGAGCACAGAATGTGATCGATCGCTTCCTCCTCCAACCCATACTTCCTACATCTGATATCACTGATCAAGCCTAATTTAAAGGCATGAGACGCCAGAGTTTACAGTCCTCTCTTTTTAATGATAGAAGCAACTGTGTTAGTCCAAGGTTGTAAGACCTACACATAATCTTCCACACATTACAGCCCCGCGCTTAAACCCGCACCTTTCCCGCTTGGACGATCATGTGCACCTCTCGCCTTCGCTTCATCTCGCCCAGTCTAATTGGGACGTCTACGAAGCAAGGTTTAAGGGATGCGCACTTTTTAGCCAGTTCATCTGCTTTTTCATTCCCATCTATTCCCATTTGCATTGGGACCCAATATAGATGTATGCTTCTCCTTGTCTCGATTCTCTCCAGAGACTGTTTACACTCTAACATGTATTTAGATGCTGTGCTATGTGAGATTATTGCCTTAATTGCTGCTTGACTGTCAATGTAAAAGTTAACACGGTTACAGCTTCATCTATTATCTTCCAGTGTTTCTACTGCTTTGGTTACTTACTTACTTACTTACTTAATTAATTGGCGCTTAACCGTTTAAACGGATATGGCCGTCCAACAAGGCGTGCCAGTCGCTCCTTCTCTCTGCCAACCGGCGCCAATCGATCACACAAAGGGAGTTTAAATCGTTTTCCACCTGGTCCTTCGAATTGAGTGGGGCCGCCCTCTACCTCTGCTTCCATAGGCGGGTTCCGATAGAAACACTTTCAGTAATCCGGCAGCCTGTAGGATCTGTTTATTTCCAGATCAGCACACTATACTTCATACCCTACTCCATCCACTACTTTGGAACCATCTGTGTACACATGTATTGCCTCATCCATTTGAGCAACTTTGCGCCAACCGTCCACCTCTATTGTGGCCTCAAGATCACTCTCGAAGCCCAGACAGGGAATGAGGTAGTCTGTTTGTTTTGTGATTGATGACGCCTCGAGGAACCGAGCCTGGCGCTATGTTCTTTGCTAACAGGTCTAAAGGTGGAAAGTGCAGAATGGCATACAGTTCAGCCGTCGTAGTTGTTTTCAGGGCTCACGTAATGCTGAGCATTGATAGTCTGCATACCCCCCCCCCCCCCCTAATTTTTTGACGTACGTTGTTATACTCAGCGTGCTTTACACACAGAGTATATTAACTTTGATTGGATAATGGTTGGTTGTACAGGTATAAAGGAATCGAGATAGATATAGACTTCCATATATCAAAATCATCAGTATCGAAAAAAATTTGATTGAGCGATGTCCGTCCGTCCGTCCGTTAGCACGATAACTTGAGTAAATATTGAGATATCTTCACCAAATTTGGTACACTAGCTTATCTGGAACCAGAATTGAAAATGAGCGAAATCGGATGATAACCACGCCCACGTGTGTACTGATATTGAGACTCTTGATAAAAATTTGGAAACATTTTTCAAAATGGGCGTGGCACCGCCCTTTTATGATAAAATAAATTTTACAAATATTATTTATCATAAATCAAAAATCGTTAAACCTTTCGTAACAAAATTCGGCAGAGAGGTTGCCTTTACTATAAGGAATAATTTGAAGAAAAATAAAGGAAATCGGTTAAGGACCACGCCCACTTTTATATAAAAGATTTAAAAAGGGTCGTGGACGAATAAAATATATCTTTGCAAAAAAGAGCTTTATATCAACGGTATTTCATTTCCCAAGCGGATTTATAACAATTAATAGGAAAAACTTCAAATACAAAACACTGGGCGTGGCACAGCCCCTT
The DNA here is from genome assembly GCF_040869045.1 of Eurosta solidaginis. Classification (NCBI taxonomy): domain Eukaryota; kingdom Metazoa; phylum Arthropoda; class Insecta; order Diptera; family Tephritidae; genus Eurosta; species Eurosta solidaginis. The sequence continues at coordinate 23,728,097 of NC_090324.1, read as the reverse complement.
TTATGAATTTTCTATGTGTCGGGAAACATAACTCGAAGAAAAATTAGCGGATCGTAATAAAATTTGGTACACAAGTTTTCCTTGTAGCAGGAAATATTTCCAGGGAAAATGGACGAGTTCGGTTAAAGACCACGCCGACTTTTATATAAAAGATTTTTAAAAGGTTCGTGGACGAATAAAATAAAGTATATCTTTGCAAAAAAGAGCTTTATATCAATGGTATTTCATTTCCCAAGTGGATTTATTTTAGTGGATTTATTTTAAATAGGAAAAACTTCAAATTTAAAAAAATGGGCGTGGCACCACCCCTTTTATGACTAAGCAGTTTTCTACGTTTCGGCAGCCATAACTCGAAGAAAAATAACCGGATCGTAATAAAACTGGGTACACAAATATTCCCTATAGCAGGAAATATTTCTAGGAAAAAAGAACGAGATGGGTTAAAGACCACGCCCACTTTTATATAAAAGATTTTTGAAAGGGTCGTAGACTAAAATAATAAGCTATAACTTAGCAAAAAATTGTTTTGAATCAATGATATTTCACTTATCAAGTTTTATTGTAAGAGGAAATGGAGTGAAATTTTTTTAAACGGGCGGTGCCACGTGTTATGTAGAAAAGTAATTTATCTGAAATGAAATGTACAATTGAAGCTCACGCTGAGTATATAATGATCGGTTACACCCGAACTTAGACACCTTTACTTGTTTTTTGAGTGGCTTTCCACAAAACAAGAACTCCATAGTATAGAATAGGGCTTGCAATCGCTGTAAAAACCCAATGAGAAATAGAGGGTGATAAGCCCCACGTACAACCCAGCATTCTTCACATGCATAAAGTGCCGCAGATACCTTCTTCACCCTCTCCTCCACGTTGAGCTTCCATGACAGCTTACTGTCTAGGATGATTCCTAGATATTTTGCGCAAGTTTTCTCTTTTAGGGTCTCCCCGACTTACTTAGGCCTGGCTCAGTTTGTGACCTTGTACCTCTTTGTAAACAAGACCATACCTGTCTTCTCTGCGTTGGGTTTCAACCCGACATTAGATGGCCAGGTATAGATATTCCGAAGAGCCCGATCCCTCATAGAGTTAATCGTTGGAAGGCACTCTCCACTTATGACAATTGCAATGTCATCTGCGTAAGCCGTAAATTTTACGGTTCCCTCATCGAATCGCCTGAGCAGTTGGTTGATGACTAGCGTCCACAGAAGAGATTATAGCACCCCTCCCTGCGGCGTGCCCTTGTCCACTGATTCCGTGGCCTAGTACAATCGCCATTTTTATGTAATCTTCCTACAATTTAACATGCAGCCGATCCATCTGGTTAAGGCTGGACGTACTTTAATGTAATTAAGACCATCCATAATCGCCCATTTAGAAACATGATTGAAAGCCCCGGCAATGTCTAAGAAGACTTCAAGAGCATTTCCTTATATTCCAGGGCTTTCACTATATTTATTACCACCCTATGAAATGCGGTGTCTACTGACTTGCCTTTGGTACACACGTGTTCTGTTGTGGAGAGCAGCTTTTCATCCACGTTGGACTTTATGTACACATGTATCAGCCTCTCAAAGGTTTTGAGTAGAAATGATGTTAAGTTAATGGGTCTATAGTCTTTGGGATACACGTGAACGATCTTCCCCGCCTTTGGTAGAAAAGCTACACGAGCAGTTATCCAAGAGTGCGGTACATGATTCAGTCGTATGCACTCATCGAATATTATTTTAAGCCATTCCACGACCGCTCTACTTGAAACTTGTAGCATGGCCGGGAATATACCACCTGTACCCGGCGATTTAAACTTTGAAAACGTTTTCACTGCCTATTCGATTATGGTATCGGTCACCAAGCCTGGCACTACCGCTCCGTGATCGAAGTGTGAGTGCTGTCTGCTGGCTCTCCTAAACCATCTCCCGATGGGAAATGTGTCGAAAAGCACCACAAGGGATTCCTCACTATTACGTAACCATTCCCCCTTCTCTTTCTTTATTAGTCCCTGAACTATGTTTCCCCATGCTAGAACTTTTTTCAACCATGCTGTTTCGCTGGAGCACTCTATGTCCATACAGAAACTTTTCCATGAGATTTTCTGCGCCTTGGAAATTTCACGCTTGTAGATCCTAAGTAGATCCCTGTACTCGTTCCTACATGATTCGCTTTCCGCGGTCTTTGCTAGCATAAAAATTTCCTCACCTCATTGCTCCGCCATGGCGGCTTTGCTTTTCCTCTGAATCTTCTTAGAGGGCAAGCTTTGGTATACACAGTCATAAGAGTCCTTGTTAGGAATTCATTAGACTCCTCCAGTTTCTTCACATTGGCAACCTCTTTGGGTTGTCCCAGCTTTGTTTCTACCTGTTTCTGGAATTTAGTCCAGTTCATTGTCTTAGGGTTTCTAAAGGTTCCTCCCTTCTCTACCCTATTAAGGGGGATGCTGAAGCTGATGTACGCATCGTCGGAGAAGGATGGTCTATCAAGAAAATTCCAATCATACCTTGATATATCACGTTCGGAGCTCCATGTAATATCCAGAATATTGCTGGATGTTAGACCAATGTATGTAGGGCCATTTCCCCTGTTGGCTATTTGCAAATTGGTTGGCAGGATGTAAAAAATAGAGATTCACCTCTCCCGTTCGTATCTGCTCCTCCCCACGCATTGTGGTGCGTATTTGCATCCGCGCCTATGACAAACCGCTCTTTGCGCCATTCGGCCTTTACTAGCCTCTTGCACTCCATCTGTGGAACCTCCGCAGCAAAATTTGATTGAGCGATGTCCGTCCGTCCTTCCATTAGCACGATAACTTGAGTAAATATTGAGATATCTTCACCAAATTTGGTACACTAGCTTATCTGGAACCAGAATTGAAAATGAGCGAAATCGGATGATAACCACGCCCACGTGTGTACTGATATTGAGACTCTTGATAAAAATTTGGAAACATTTTTCAAAATGGGCGTGGCACCGCCCTTTTATGATAAAATAAATTTTACAAATATTATTTATCATAAATCAAAAATCGTTAAACCTTTCGTAACAAAATTCGGCAGAGAGGTTGCCTGGAGAGAGGTTGTTGGAACCTCCGCAGCATGGCTCATGTAGCAGGACGCCAGGATAAATGCCTGCTTATTCTTTTGCTCAACGGCCACCGCTACGAGATCCTCAGTGGTGTAATTAGGCAGCATATATGAATGCAGCTGTTTCCTTACCATTACTACAGCTCGCACCCGTCCTTCCGTTTTCGCGTAGTAAACGCCAAACCCACGTGCGCTAAGTCCAGGAACCTTTCCTCACGATGAGAGCCACGGCTCCTGGATCAGCGCCACGTTAAACGAACCCTCCTCAAGATTTGGGAGAAGTTCGGTCGACGCCACTTTACTGTGTTGGAAGTTTATCTGTAGGACTCGCAGCACCACTGCGCTGTTTGTCCCCCTCCAGCACCTTCGTCTTGACGTCGTCGTCCTCCCCTTTTTGGTTTAGAGTATTCGAGGCCCCCTTCAGCCTCTCGTGACTGTTGTGCCGGGTGTTTCTCTGTGCGACTCGCAGCACCATTTGGATGTTGGTCCTCTTCTAACACCTTCGTGGTGACGTCGGCTACATCCACTTTTTTTTTTCTCTTAGGCTTTTGAGGTCCTTTTCGATTTCGCCCACTTCTAGCGTGTTAGGATTTTTATTCCCGGTACTTCTTTTCCTGAGTCGCATGTAAATTGTGCCTGTACCAAAGGACATTTTTCCAAGCCGCGTTTACAATATATCCTCCGCCTGCTTGTTTATTTGGAAGATGTAGAGTTGACCTTCCTCCGTAGGCCGAGATACAGTAAGTACTTTCCAATCCTGTGTCGGTATGTTCGGATTCTGATTCTAGAGTAGTCACAGTGTATCCTCCGACTTCATCACGCATGGTATCCATACCTTAACTTTTGGTACAGTGGGGAATTATCCACCACCTCAAAGCGCGCGTTCGTGCCTTGCCTTTGGAGGTTTGGACCCACATCTTCCAGCCACCGCAAGCTCGCGATGTTGTCGCACGCTATCATCTTCACAACATTTTAAGAGTATTGAACGCACAGCATAATAGTTTAAAATTCACAGTACACAGTTCACAGACCTAGAAAGAATAAAAAGATATTAACGAATTGGTAGGCAAAAACCATTGCATCAGGAAGAAAAAATAACTACCATTCAAACCATCCGTACAATCAAACACTTAATACAGCGACAAGCCTTATTAGAAAATGCGTACCGCTTACCGTGTAACAAAACCCCGAAATATAAATTACGCTCACAAACCTAACAACACTATACAACATATTTTTACCAAAACAAAGGACAAAGTGGAAAAAGAGCAACAAAATAACGTAGTATATATAAAGTGCAACGGCAAAGATGCGATCAGTACTATGCGATCAGTACTATGTGGGAACAACTAAGCGACAACTGGGTATACGGCTAAACGAACACAGAGCAGATGCAAAAAACAAGAAAATGACCACAGCTCTCTCCAATACTTGCCTAAGAGTAACCATATATTGACCATGCACAAATATTAGAAAAAAGAGAAAAGACAAGGCTAATTTTAGAGAGCTTAAGAATACAGCAAAAGATAAACAATGTAATGAACTTCAAAGAAGATATAAATAACATAAGTAATGTATATACCGCGGTTGTGCAGAAAGAAAATAAGACAAGTAAAATTCAATATTAAGGTACCTACATATATATGTATTATGGTGGGTCGATTTTTATGGACGAAAGTTAACCGATATCGCGCCATCGATTTTTCGATAGGATTTGGGCTCAGGAAAGAAAGTTTCGCTACGCATACCCAAAAAAATAATTTTCGAACCCGCGAAATTAAATTTTTTTGACTTTTTTCGACTTTGATTTTTAAGGTTTTTTCATTACCTACTAAAAAATTTTCATATGTATACCCAGTCCGGCCAAAAAATGTTCGCTAAAAACATTGTCGATAACAGTTTTTAAAAAAACAAAAAAATATTTTACAATCAAATGAAAATTTTTTTAGTAGGTCATGAAAACCCATTAAAAATCAAAGTGGAAAAAAGCAAAAAAAAATTAAATTTCGCAGACTCGAAAATTATTTTTTTGGGTGTATGCGTAGTGGAACTTTGTTTTCCTGAGCCCAAATCCTATCAAAAATCGATGGCGCGATATCGGTTAATAAATCGACCCACCCTAAATGTATGCCATACACAGTGTAAAAAAATGTCATACTATTTAGATAAATTAATCAATTAAAGTAATAATTTCATGTTTGTTTTAAAAGATTGTCAAATTATTAAAATATTTCAATAAATAGCTTCCTGAGGATGACGCATAAAGCGTTGAATCGCGTTGAAGCAAATTAAACAAAAACAATTTTTGCTTTTTTAGACGACCAATAAGCTCAACTCAGCAAACCATAAGATTTAAATTGGTCCAAACAAATTCTTTAAAATACAACATCAGTGAGCAAATCCCAAAGACAAACACCATCCAAACTCACAACAAACATGAAACGTTTTTTCGTTACATACAACTCAATCGCAATTAGGAAACCCAGTCCACAATTAAATCTCTCAGTGCAATAAAATCTCTAAAAAAATCTTCAGACAAAAGGGAAGACTAAAATGTCTACTTAGATGCAAAAGCTATGGAATTATACCAACACACCTTCGAGGTAGCGTCCTACCTTAGTTATATTGTTTTAAACATGATCAAACACGTCTCAGTTTTGAAAAAAAGAGGAGTGCTTTCTACAAACAATTTTAAATTTGGAAATCAAAGAAACAAATATAACTATCAAAGAAATCGAAAAAAATCTAAAACGCACAAAAGACTCACTGAAAACGATGGTCGGAGAAGAAGACTACAATAACATTGTAGAAAAACGAGATCATTACATCAAATACATCGATACCGGGATGGAAGAACGCACCAAAAAAGCTACAAAAACAAATTTCTAAAAACATATAACAATTTGGGATTCGATTTAACGAAGACTGGTATATAAACAAAACTAAAATTAAAAGACCAGAAGAGTACCATTGGTTACTTTCATTAGGCACAAAATTTGCTCTACCAGTCACCAGTCACCAGAAATGGTTTTTCACCATTGCATATCATCGCAGAACTGGAGCAGGCGGTTCAGAAAATCGAAGATGACAGAACCAAAGATAGTGCAAGAAGCAACATTGCAATGAAAACAAGTAAGAACGGGACTGTCTTTGGCTGTGTCGAAGATTTCATACCTTTCATGAAGGGGGCTGAACAATAATCTTATCCCGTTCGTAATCTCCGAATAATCGGATGTATAAGATAAGAAATATATAGTGAACAGATCTACATACCTAAACAATTTTTAAGATAAATATAAAATAAACAAGTAAGAACGGGACTGTCTTGGGCTGTGCCGAAGACTTCATACCTTTCATGAATGGGGCTGAACAATAATCTTATCCCGTTCGTAATCTCCGAATAATCAGATGTATAAGATAAGAAATATATAGTGAACAGATCTACATACCTAAACGATTTTTAAGATAAATATCAAATAAAAAACAGGTTGGTACTTTGTGTGAGGATGCAAAGTTTCAGGTTTTTTGTGGTCTGCGTGTAAAAACTATGACTAAAAATCACGTATTTCAACAAGATATGATGTAAACGTAACTATTTGATGAAATTTGATGAATTTTGACGGTTAAAAAAGGGGCAAAAATTACAGTTTATATGGGGTATATAATATATATTCCACCGATCTCTATGATTTTTTCAGACAACAATATGTGCTATATACGTAAGCATTTGGTGAAATTTGAAGCTTCTAGTAGTTAAAATGGGGCAGAAATTGCGCAAAGTTTCTTATCTGAACAAACCGTTGTATGAGATATATACTATATATACCACTGATCTCAATGATTTTTTCAGACAACAATGTATGCTATGCACGTCAGCATTTGGTGAAATTGCGCAAAGTTCCTTATCTGAACAATCGGTTGTATGAGATATATACTAATTTGCATACAAACAGACAGACGGACATGGCTGAATCAACTCAGCTCTTCATCCTGATTATTTCGGTATACTTAATGGTGGATCTATCTATTTTCCTTTAAGGACTTACAATTTTGGGTTTCGTGACGAAATTAATATACCATTTAATTTTCATGAAAGGTATAAAAATAGGTAGGTACTTTGTGTGAGGATGCAAAGTTTCAGGTTTTTTGTGGGCTGCGTGTAAAAACTATAACTAAAAATCACGTATTTCAACAAGATATGATGTAAACGTAACTATTTTATGAAATTTGATGAATTTTGAAACTTAAAAAAGGGGCAAAAATTACAGTTTATATGGGGTATATAATATATATTCTACCGATCTCTATGATTTTTTCAGACAACAATATATGCTATATACGTAAGCATTTGGTGAAATTTGAAGCTTCTAGCAATTAAAATGGGGCAGAAATTGCGCAAATTTTCTTATCTGAACAAACGGTTGTATGAGATATATACTATATATACCACCGATCTCAATGATTTTTTCAGACAACAATATATGCTATACACGTAAGCATTTGGTGAAATTTGAAGCTTCTAGCTGTTAAAATGGGGAAGAAATTGCGCAAAGTTTCTTATCTGAACAATCGGTTGTATGAGATATATACTAGTTTGCATACAAACAGACAGACGGACAGGCGGACATGGCTAAGGTGGACCAGGGGTGACTCTAGAATTTGTTTGTACTATATGGGTATCAAACGAAAGGTGTTAATAAGTGTTTTAAAAGGGAGTGGGCCTTATTTCTATGGGTGGACGCCTTTTCGGGATATCGCCATAAACTCTAGAATGCGTTTGTACAATATGGGTATCAAATGAAAGGTGTTAATGAGTATTTTAAAAGGGCGTGGGCCATAGTTCTATAGGTGGACGCCTTTTAGAGATATCGCCATAAAGGTGGACCAGGGGTGACTCTAGAATTTGTTTGTACGATATTGGTATCAAATGAAAGGTGTTAATGAGTATTTTAAAAGGGCGTGTGCCTTAGTTCTATAGGTGGACGCCTTTTGAGATATCGCCATTAAGGTGGACCAGGGGTGACTCTAGAATTTGTTTGTACGATATGAGTATCAAATGAAAGGTGTTAATGAGTATTTTAAAAGGGAGTGGGCCTTTGTTCTATTGGTGGACGCCTTTTCGGAATATCGTTATAAAAGTGGACAAGGGTTGACTCCAGAATGCGTTTGTACAATATGGGTATCAAATGAAAGGCGTTAATGAGTATTTTAAGAGGGCGTGGCCCTTAGTTCTATAGATGGATGCCATTTCGAGATATCGCCATAAAGATGGACCAGGGGTGACTCTAGAGTTTGTTTGTACGGTATGACTATCAAATGAAAGGTGTTAATGAGTATTTTAAGAGGGCGTGGGCCTTAGTTATATATGTGGACGCCTTTTCGAGATATCGCCATTAAGGTGGACCAGGGGTGACTTTAGAATTTGTTTGTACTATATGGGTATCAAACGAAAGGTGTTAATAAGTGTTTTAAAAGGGAGTGGGCCTTAGTTCTATGGGTGGACGCCTTTTCGGGATATCGCCATAAACGTGGACCAGGGGTGACTCTAGAATGCGTTTGTACAATATGGGCATCAAATGGAAGGTGTTAATGAGTATTTTAAAAGGGCGTGGGCCTTAGTTCTATAGGTGGCGCATTTTAGAGATATCGCCATAAAGGTCGACCAGGGGTGACTCTAGAATTTGTTTGTACGTTATGGGTATCAAATGAAAGGTGTTAATGAGTATTTTAAAAGGGAGTGGGCCTTAGTTCCATAGGTGGATACCTTTTCGAGATATCGCCATAAAGGTGGGTCAGGGGTGACTCTAGAATTTTTTTGTACGATATGGGCATCAAATGAAAGGTGTTAATGAGTATTTTAAAAAGGAGTAGGCCTTAGTTCTATATGTGGACGCCTTTTCGAGATATCGCCATAAACGTGGACCAGGGGTGACTTTAAAATGTGTTTGTACGATATGAGTATCAAATTAAAGGTATTAATGAGGGTTTTAAAAGGGAGGGCCCTTAGTTGTATATGTGAAGGCGTTTTCGAGATATCGACCAAAATGTGAACCAGGGTGATCCAGAACATCATCTGTCGGGTACCGCTAATTCATTTATATATGTAATACCACCAACAGTATTCCTTCCAAGATTGCAAAGGCTTTTGATTTCGCCCTGGAAACTTTTTCATTTTCTTCTGCTTAATATGGTAGGTGTCACACCCATTTTACGAAGTTTTTTTCTAAAGTTATATTTTGCGTCAATAGACCAATACAATTACAATGTTTCATCCCTTTTTTCGTATTTGGTATATAATTATGGCATTTTTTTCAATTTTCGTAATTTTCGATATCGAAAAAGTGGGCGTGGTCATAGTCGGATTTCGGCCATTTTTTACACCAATACAAAGCGAGTTCAGATAAGTACGTGAACTGAGTTTAGTAAAGATATATCGATTTTTGCTCAAGTTATCGTGTTAACGGCCGAGCTGAAGGCCAGACGGTCGACTGTGTATAAAAACTGGGCGTGGCTTCAACCGATTTCGCCCTTTTTGACAGAAAACAGTTATCGTCCTAGAATCTAAGCCTCTACCAAATTTCACAAGGATTGGCAATATTTTGTTCGACTTATGGCATTAAAAGTATCCTAGACAAATTAAATGAAAAAGGGCGGAGCCACGCCCATTTTGAAATTTTCTTTTATTTTTGTATTTTGTTGCAACATATCATTACTGGAGTTGAATGTTGACATAATTTACTTATATATTGTAAAGATATTAACTTTTTTTTTAAATTTGAATTTAAACAATTTTTTTTTAAAAAGTGGGCGTGGTCGTTTTCCGATTTTGCTAATTTTTATTAGGCAGACATATAGTAATAGGGGTAACGTTCCTGCCAAATTTCATTATGATATCTTCAGCGACTGCCAAATTACAGCTTGCAAAACTTCTACATTACCTTCTTTTAAAAGTGGGCGGTGCCACGCCCATTGTCCAAAATTTTACTAGTTTTCTATTCTGCGTCATAAGTTCAACTCACTTACCAAGTTTCATCGCTTAATCCGTATTTGGTAATGAATTATCGCACTTTTTCAATTTTTCGAAATTTTCGATATCGAAAAAGTGGGCGTGGTTATTGTCCGATATCGTTCATTTTCAGTAGCGATCTGAGATGAGTGCCCAGGAACTTACATACCAAATTTCATCAAGATACCTTAAAATTTACTCAAGTTATCGTGTTAACGGAAAGACGGACGGACGGACATGGCTCAATCGATTTTTTTTTCGATACTGATGATTTTGATATATGGAAGTCTATATCTGTCTCAATTCCTTTATACCTGTACAACCAACCGTTATCTAATCAAAGTTAATATACTCTGAGTTCTGCTCAACTGAGTATAAAAATAATAATACATATATTTGTGACGATGAGAAGTTAATTTCGTTCGATGTTGGGTCACTGTTCCCTAGCGTACCAAAAAGACTTGCAGTTGCCGTTATCAAAGAAAAATTGACAATAATAGAAAAATATACAAAAATAATACAGAAAATGTTTATGGAAATTTTAAAATCCTGCATCGAAGAAAATAGATACTTCAAATTTAATTAATCAATATACACACAATTGAAAGGATTACCAATGGGATCACCAACTTCCCCAGTAGTTGCAGATATTGTAATAGAACAATTGCTTGAAACTACACTTAAAGAATTAAATCATAAACCAAGACGCCTTACAAAATACGTGGATGACATATTTACAATAATAAACGAAAAATAGGTTAAAAATACAATTGACGCATTAAATTCTTTTGACAAACATATACAATTTACTACATTAGAAGACGACTGAAAATTGCCATATCTCGACTCAATCGTAATCAAACAAGGTAATCAAATGGAACTAAAGTGGTATAGGAAACCAAGTTCATACGGACGACTCATCAACTATAATTCAAAACATACTAGATCGATGATAATCAATACAGCAAGGAGCTGTATACAAAGAATGCTACAAATATTGGACGACATTTACCACAATAATATAAGGAAAAAATAGTACTTTTACTAAGAAACAATGATCTTCCCGAGAATATTATAAAAACATTAATAAAAAAAGCGTTAACAGAGAAACCAAAAATTATGTCAGAGAAACCAAAAAAGTTTAAATCTGTTGTGTATGTCCCTAAATTATCTGAATGTCTTACAAAATCAAATTGTTATAATAGCGAAGAAATTAAAAGAGCCCACAATCCTATTAACACATTAAGGCATATATTTAATAGAACAAAATCAAAAATACCTGAAACGAAGAAAAGTAATGTAATTTACAAAATGCCATGCAAAGGGAATGAGATTGAATCTTGCGATATCATTTATGTGGGCACTATAAAATCAAAATGGAAAACTCGATTCTCACAACATAAATCCGACAACAAAGAGTGTCACAGTACGAATAATTATAAAACAGCACTCACGGCCCACTGTGCTAACAAAAACCACTGTCCGAACTTCGACGCAGCTTCAGTTGCTCAGCAAGAACAAAAAAGAAAGAAAAGGATAACAATAGAAATGTTACACATAATAAACACACCGGCAAATAGAAGAATAAATTACAAAACAGACGTTGACAGTATTTCGCAATCATACAGGCATTTATTAGAAAAGAATGGACAGTGTAAAACTCCATGTTAGGCTGTAAACACGTGAAAAATAAATGTATGTATTTAGTTTTTTAAAAATGTGTTATTTAATTTACAATTAATAAATAAATTGTATGTTTTTATGTTGTTTAGTTGCCCTGAAGACGATTACCGAAGATAACTGAAATATATTGGCTTTGACAAAAACCTTAGTATTTTATTGTTTTTTGCGGAACCACTGAGAGATATTAAAAATTAGCAACTACCAAGGAAGGCTCAGCAACAACCCGAAGGACAATTTTATAATGAAAACATATGAAGACACGAAAAAGTTCATATCAAAATATAAGAAGGAAATAGTTCTAACACAAGCTGACAAAGGTAAAAAAACAGTCTTGATGTACAAAAGAGATTATGTGAAGAAAATGAATGAATTATTAAGTGTTGAAGACATGATCCAATTCAAAAAAGGAAAAAAATATTTTAATAGTGACGTAAAATAATTAGTTCATAGTTAACCATACCCCGTGTGTGAACAGCGCCTAGCAATACTTATCCATGGTCATTCGCGGCCAAAACACACCAGCGACCAAAAATAAAGACGCGGTTCGGCACGGTCACAAAAACAATAAATGTGCTTTATAAACAAAAATTTTTTTGGAAAAAAATTATTAAATTTTCGTTAATAAACCGTTTGTAAATGCCTTTGAAGGTGATGTATTGCAAATAAAAAGTTGTATTATTATGGGTGACTTTAACATAAACCTTCTTAAAGCTACCAAAGATACGATAAATTATCTAAACAGTATATATAGCAACGGGTTCTGTTGTATAAATGAGCTTAGTCAAGTTATGCATACAAGGAAGTGCTATAGTTCAAGTACCACAATTGATCATATTATAACTGACAAAGTAAACTACAAATATGTTTTTGCGTTGGAAGATCACCCTATATCTGACCATAGAATTATACATCTATCTGTAAGTTTAAATAAAAATATAAATCAGCTTAGGAGAAGCAATTACATGGATGTATTGGATTATAATGCTTATGAGAGAAAAGGTTATATCAATGACATTATACGCAGTAGGGCCTTCTCTGATTTTCACGCCTCTTTGTGCTCTAGCATATGTAAATCAACAAAATCTATTAAAAAGTCGAGTGAAAAGTATAATAGTCCGTGGATGAGTAGTGAACTTCTAAATATAATTGGGAAACGAAACAGGCTATTCAAATTAAAAACTAAGTATAGAAATATTATTTACTTTGAAACGGAATTTAAAAGACTCAAAACTCAGGTCAGAAACTTAACACATTTCCAAAAGAAAAATTACTTTAGCAAAAAATCCAGCAAAACCTTTACTCTGCAAAAAGAACTTAAAAAATAAATGTAAGGCGCGATAATCTCCGAAGAGATCTAAGGCCGAGCTTCTCTTCCAATTTGCGTCGCGCTCCTCTTGATTTTTCCCTACAAATTGGCCGGACGGGACTTACATGTTTTATGCCGACTCCGAACGGCATCTGCAAGGCAGATGAGTTTTCACTGAGAGCTTTTCATGGCAGAAATACAATCGGAGCGCTTGCCAGACACTGCCGAGGGGCGACCCCGCTTAGAAAAATTTTCTTCTAATTGAAAAATCTTATTTCTAAAATTTTGATGTTGCTTTGCCCGGGAGTTGAACCCAGGGCATACGGTGTGATAGGCGGAGCACGCTACCATCACACCACGGTGGGTTGGTCTATTCTTAAAGAACTAATTTATGGCAAAATACCTGACAGTGTTATTGAAATCAGCCAGTTATCGTACAAAGGAGAAATTGTAACAGACCCTATCAGAATATTTGGGAGTAAAGAAATGTGTGCAAACTACAGACCCATCACAAAATTAAGCACGATCGACAAGATTTTTGAAAGTGTTTTGCTCAATAGGTTGAAATCCTTACTCCTTGAAAATAAAACCACTGGCAAAAATCAATTTGTGTTTTTATTTATTAGGCCAATAATTTGTTCACTTTTGTGTTGTTGTTGTTGTTGTAGCAATGCTCGCCCCACCTAATTACAAATTGTCATCAATATCCTCTAGCGGGAGTCCAAGGAAACTTGCCGTTTCAACAGGGTGACCTATAAGGAAAGGGGTGTTAGAGGTGTTGGTTCCACATTACAATTAAAGAGATGGTTGGTGTCATGTGGGGACACATTGCAAGCGGGGCATACATTTTGTATGTCGGGGTTGATTCTGGATAGGTAAGAGTTTAACCTGTTACAGTATCCAGAACGAATTTGAGCAAGAGTGACACGCGTTTCCCTGGGGAGTATGCGTTCCTCTTCCGAGAGTGTTGGATACTTTCCTTTAAGTACTGGATTCACCGGGCAATTCCCGGCATAAGGGTCCGACGCCTGTTTATGGAGTTCACCGAGGACCTGCTTGTGTTTTTTTGCTTCATACGGCTGGGTTCTCAGGTGCCGTATTTCCCCAAAATGCTTACGGAGATGACTCCTTAAGCCCCTAGGCGGTGCTGGTTCATCAATCAGATGTCTGTTGGAATGCCCAGGTTTCTGGGTATTCAACAGGAACTGTTTGGTCAGCATCTCATTTCTCTCCCTGATGGGGAGTATTCTCGCCTCATTATGCAGATGATGTTCTGGGGACATAAGAAGACAGCCCGTGGCGATTCTGAGAACAGTATTTTGGCAGGCCTGTAGTTTCTTCCAGTGGGTAGTTTTTAGGCTTGGCGACCATATGGGTGACGCGTAGCACGTAATCGGCTGGCTAATTGCTTTGTATGTAGTTCTTTATCTTTTCCCCAGGTACTGCCAGCGAGGGATTTGAGGATTTTGTTACGGCTCTGATGTAGATCCTGATTAAACGTCACACCCAAGATTTTGGGGTGTAGGACAGTCGGTAGCGTAGTGCCATCGACGTGGATGTTCAAAATGGTCGACATTTGGGACGTCCATGTTGTAAATAAGGTCGCGGAAGATTTAGTCGGTGATAATGCCAGGTTTCGCAAGGCGAAAAAACTGGAGAGATCAGGGAGGTAGGCGTTTATTTTATTGCATAGCGCATCGATCTTTGGGCCTGGGCCTGTGGCTATTATTGTGCAGTCATCGGCGTAGGAAATGATTGTGACTCCTTCCGCTGGCGAAGGTAGCTTAGATATGAAGAAATTAAACAAAAGTGGGGATAGGACACCACCCTGTCGCACCCCTTGTTTAATTCTCCTTGGTTTTGATGTTTCGTTTCTAAATTGCACCGATGCCTGCTGACCATCCAGATAATTTGCGGTCCACCTTTTAAGACATGGGGGAAGGGTAGACCCTTCCAGGTCTTGCAGTAACGAGCCATGGTTGACCGTATCAAAAGCTTTTGATAGGTCTAGCGCTACGAGTACTGTTCTATGATGGGGGTATTGATTTAAACCGCAATTTATCTGGGTGCTAATGGCATTTAGCGCGGTGGTAGTGCTATGGAGTTTTCTGAAGCCATGCTGATGAGGGACTAGCTGCAAATTATCGGACGATACGACTCACCTATGTCAGCTGGTTTCCCAGGCTTTAGTAGCGGGACCACCTTGGCCATTTTCGATTTCTCGGGTATGACAAAAGTGGAAAGAGACAGGTTGAAGACATGCGCTAAATATTTGAAACCCTCTTTCCCTAGACTTTTAAGCATCGGCATGGCTGTGCCGTCTGGCCCATTGCTTTGAATGGTTTAGCGCGACCAATTGCGTTCTCAACCTCTTTAGCGGTGATGGTGATTGGTGACGCGCTGAATTTGTGTTTACGTGCGTGTCTGTTGGCTCTCCGTCTATCTTTGTCGACCGCAGGATGGATTATATATTGTCGGCAGAAAGCGCTCGCGCATTTTTTCGCATCCGACAGCACTTTGTCGCCAAAGGCGATGGAAACTTTGTCTTTGTGCTTAGTCGGATTCGATAGGGACTTTACGGTGGACCAAAGTTTACCCACACCGGTAGAGAGGTTACAACCTCTTAGGTGCTCCTCCCATTTCGCCCGCTTGTGTTCGTCCCCAAACAATCTGATGCGTTGGTTTATATCCCTTATTTGGGGGTCGCCTGAATCAAGCTGTCTTATAAGGTCACGTCCTCTCGCTAAGTTTGCGGCCTCCGCCGGGAAGTGGGCCGGATTTGGGGAATTCTCCCGGTGGGAATGAAACGTGCCGAGGCGGATTCAATGACCTTACGGAAGGCACGCTCCCCTTGGCGGTCATCAGTCGGGATAGGGAGGGCAGCAAAGCGGTTGTCTGTAAAAGATTTATATTCTACCCACTTTCCTTTTTTGAAGTTTATGAAAGTGCGTTTTTCGGTGAAGATGAAGTCGGTGGTACGCTCGAGCGAAATAAGTATGGACAGGTGGTCGGATGCCAATGGTACCATCGGCTGCCAATTGACGCAGTTTACGAGTTCTGCGCTCACGATTGAGATATCTGGCGAGCTGTGACAGCTTCCTACCATACGTGTGGGGGTGTCTCCGTTTATTGTGAAGAACGTCGTTTCTTCTATTTGATCCGCCAACATCTCATCCCTACTGTCCGCCCGCAAGTTTGAATGCCAGAGATCATGATGGGCATTGAAATCGCCTAAGATAATGCGATTGTTTCCAGTGAGTAAGGCCCTGATATTAGGGCGGTATCCACTGGGGCAACAGGTGGCAGGAGGGATGTAGATGTTGATGATTTCTAGGTATGCATCGCCTGACCGAACAGATAGACCTTGACGTTCTAAGACATTGTGCCGGCGGTCGATGCCAGGATCAAATATATAATAATGCACAGAGTGGCGTATGATAAACGCGAGGCCGCCTCCATTTCCGCTCTCGCGGTCTTTCTTGTGGACATTATACCCAGAGCAGGTCTGCAATGCAGATCTTGCTGTGAGTTTAGTCTCTTGAATAATCGCAGCAATGCGGATGTTGTGCCGTTTCATGAAATCGACTATCTCCGTAATTTTCCCAGATAGTCCATTACAGTTTAACTGCAGAATTATGAAGTGCTTAGGCGTAGACTACGGGACGCCCTTGGGCGTGAACAGCAAGGAGCCACAAAAGATTTATAAAAGTTACGTGGACTTCGGGTTTTGGGATCAAGCCCAGAACAACCTGTCCGATGCAAGCATCCCTTGCACGAGACACACTGAACAGAGTATGGCCGCCCTTAAAAGATTCTTTTCCGGCAGATGCAGCAAAACCATTTCTCAGGACCGGGGTCAGGAGACGGACCCGGATTGGATTCGATGCCTTCCCGGATTAAGAGAGTATGGAGCAGTCCTGCTGCAAGGAGCTGCTGGGAGGATGACAATTTGTGGGAGGGACGAAACAAATTAAATGGGGTCACACTGAAATGACAGTCCTTGGTCGGGAAAAAACCCGAGTCGCTCCGGTACATAGAACCGACTGCCTTGGGAAGCGATCACTTTTGTGTCTTATGGAGCTTTTCGGCCGTTGGTTTTAAAGTAAAAAAACAAAGTTTTTTCTTTTTTCTTCTACATGTTGCGGTGCTATTTTGCACCTTCTCAGGAAGTCTGTTTATTGGACAAAAAACATAAAATAATTTATAAACATAACATCGACAAAGTATATAGAATTTTCTACTAAACACTTACATTAATTGTTTTTACAATTTTTTCACTTAAAACATATTAATTTACTGAACAATTTATTTTATTTATTTTCCTTGATCGCCGTGGCGTAAGCACAACTGATATTGTCCACATCGTCCTTAAAATTGACAGCTTTTTTAATTCTTTGCTGTATTCGAAGGCCTTACAGTGTCAGTCTTGTTTTTCTCTTTCTTCTACATCTAAAATGTTTACATTTTCAAATTCAGCTGAGTGTTGTTTATTTGTTAAATGTTGAGAAAGCGCATTTGAGTTTTTTCCATTTTTGGCATCTGCTCTGTGCTCTGATTCTGACACCCAAAGCTCTCTTTGTTGTGCCAATGTATATTTTGTTGCACTTTTCTTCAACATTCCCATTGCACTTTATTTCGTATGTGACGTTGAGTTGTTGTTCCTTCTCTACTTTGTCTTTTGTTCTTGTAAATATTTTATTAAGTGTTGAGTGTGGCTTGTAGGCAAAGCACGTATTGTTTTTGTCCATTATTTTGCTCAATGTTTTGTTGTCCGTTAAGCCTGGTATGTATGTAACTCTCCTGTATATTGTCTTTTCTTGTTCGTTGTTTGTGGCTGCATTTCTATTATAATTTTTAATTTTGTTTATTGTTGTTGTTATAAGCATCTCTGATACTGCATTAGGGTACCTATTTTTATAGAGTATGTTTTTTATTTTTCGCCTGTTTTCATTTCTGAACTCTTGATTACTGAGTTTGAATATTTCTCAATTAAGTTTATTGCAGTATTTTTCTTTTGGGCTCAGGGATGATTCGAGTCATATTTTATCATTCTCGACGATGCTATTGATCTTGCGTACCAGTTCGTTATAATTTTTCAATTTTTTCTTATAACTTCTATATCTAGGAAGGATATTTTAGCGTTATTTTCTCTTTCTGCAATAAACTGGATTTTATTATGTTGAGCATTCAAAGTTTTTAATATTTCTTCCACGTCCTGTATTTTAACAATTGCTAATATGCCATCTACATATTTATTTATGTATTTGATATATATATCTTTGGATTTCATTGCTGCTAGGCTGTCGTCAATAATTTTGTCAAGTACGATGTCTGCCACGGAGGCATTTGAAGGCCTTCCAGTGTCATTCTTGTTTTTCCTCTTTCTTTTACATCTAAAATTTTTACATTTTCAAAATAAGCTAAAAAACACAAGGACTCCTTAGTTGTTACGAACGCTGACAAAGGGAACAAAACCGTGATAATGTACAAAGGGGACTACACACATAAAATGGAAGAACTACTTAATGACAGAAATACGTATAAAACCATTAGGGAAAACCCAACACAAAAACTACTAAGGAAAAACACAGCATCGTCAACGAAATCTACAAGCATAAAAATATTGACTTCCGACAGAAATCACAATTGGTGTGCACGGCGGCGACAGCACCCAGACTATACGGACTGCAAAAAATACATAAAGAGAACACCTCTCCATCCGATATCGTCGTCCGTTAACGTTCCGTGCTACAAACTCTCCAAATATATAAGTAAAATACTAAAAGAAGTGGTTTCAAAAACATACAATGTGCAAAACTCTTTTCAAGTTAAAGAAAAGTTAAGTAACATAGAGATCAACGAAGATGAAATCCTTATATCGTTTGACGTGGTCTCCCTTTTCACAAATATCACCACTCAACTAGCGATACGTACAATCATGCAAAAATGGCAAACTTTTGAAAAACACACGTCCCTCACGAGAACGCAATTTCTTAAAGTGCTTGATTTCTGCTTAAAAGATAATAATTACTTCGTTTATGATGGCACCTATTATCAAAAAATATACGGTATGCCAATAGGAAACCCACTTTCGATCTCTGTGGCAGACATCGTACTTGACAAAATTATTGACGACAGCCTAGCAGCATTGAAATCCAAACACATATATATGTCAAATACATAAATAAATATGTAGATGACATATATCCAGGACGTGGAAGAAATAATAAAAACTTTGAATGCTCAACATAATAAAATCCAGTTTACTGCAGAAAGAGAAAATAACGCTAAAATATCCTTCTTCGCTATAAAAATTATAAGAAAAAATCGAAAAATTATAACGAACTGGTACACAAAATCAATAACATCGTCGAGAATGATAAATTATCACTCGAATCATCCCTGAGCCCAAAAGAAAAATACTGCAATAAACTTAATTGAAAAAAATATTCAAACTCAGTAATCAGGAGTTCAGAAATGAAAACAGGCGAAAAATAAAAAACATACATTATAAAAATAGGTACCCTAATGCAGTATCAGAGATGCTTATAACAACAAAAATAAACAAAATTAAAAATTATAATAAAAAAGCAGCCACAAACAACGAACAAGAAAAGACAATATACAGGAGAGTTACATACATACCAGGCTTAACGGACAACAAAACATTGAGCAAAATAATGGACAAGAACAATACGTGATTTGCCTACAAGCCACACTCAACACTTAATAAAATATTTACAAGAACAAAAGGCAAAGTAGAAAAGGAACAACAACACAACGTCATATACGAAATAAAGTGCAGTGGGAATGTTGAAGAAAAGTGCAACAAAATACACATTGGCACAACAAAGAGAGCTTTGGGTGTCAGAATCACCGAGCACAGAGCAGATGCCAAAAATGGAAAAAACTCAACTGCGCTTTCTCAACACTTAACAAATAAAACACTCAGCTGATTTTGAAAATGTAAAAATTTTAGATGTAGAAGAAAGAGAAAAAACAAGACTGACACTGGAAGGCCTTCGAATACAGCAAAGAATAAAAAAAGCTCTCAATTTTAAGGACTATGTGGACAATACCAGTTGTGCCTACGCCACGGCGATCAAGGAAAATAAATAAAATAAATAGTTCAGTAAATGAATATGTTTTAAGTGAAAAAATTGTAAAATACAATTAATGTAGGGTAGAGGGGGAAGGCTTCGACAGGTTAAGAGAAAATGATTTTTTTAGAGAAATTAGAATGAGAAATAGATAACTCCTTCCATAATTACTGATGCCATGTATGTTTATGACACTTCGGATTTGTGGTTAATATTCCACATGCTTTTTTTTCTAAGTTATAATCAAATAACCAAAAACAAAAAATATGACGAAACCTCCCTTTTTCGGGGAGGCTTCTTCAGTCATCTGGGTGGCTTCGACATTGGGTGGGAGGTTTCGACATTTATCAAATATAGCAATTGTTTACGCAACTACTAAGATTAAATACAACGCTGTTATTCTTTATGTTTCTTTGTCACATATCATTCATTTATTGTTCTAGTATTGTCTTAAGTGACATTCCTTTTTTTCTTGTACATATATAATGTAATATAAAAACATCCGGAAGAAAAAACAAGTAAATTTTTTACAGTCCACATGTTAACGTGATTCAGCAATCGTAATTTATTTGTTAATCGATCAAGTTAATGTATACAAAAATAAATGTTCTTTCAAAATCATTAACCGACACATCGCGTTTCATAATATTTCTTACATTTGGTCCAAACGAGCCGGATTCATGGAATCATTAATACGACAAAGAGCTTCGATTAAAGCTCAAGTTACACGCATAGAAAATTATTTGCAGAAGCCCGAGTGCACAAATGCCGATATCAAAGTACGTTATGCCAAGATAGACGACATTATCAAGCAATTTGATATGGTTCAGACATCAATCGAACAGTCCGTTGCCGAAGACAAGTTTCAGGACGAATTAAATGCAC
The DNA here is from genome assembly GCF_040869045.1 of Eurosta solidaginis. Lineage (NCBI taxonomy): Eukaryota > Metazoa > Arthropoda > Insecta > Diptera > Tephritidae > Eurosta > Eurosta solidaginis. The sequence continues at coordinate 23,707,040 of NC_090324.1, read as the reverse complement.
GTGATGAATTCGAAAGTATTAGCTATAAAGTTAAGGCTAAAATGTTCACCCTACTCGACGAAGCTGCCACTACAATTGGTAGCCCTTTTCAATACGATGAAGCTAGCAATACAAATATAGGTGCCGCCCTAGAAAGTATCGCCAGTAACCAAACTGCTCTTAATTCCATATTAGAGAAGATATCAAATTCATCAATACAGCGGGAATCTACATCTAATCGTGGCATTATGAAGAACAAGTTACCAGAGCTGTCCATTCCTGAATTTAGTGGAGTGTTTGATGATTGGGTTCGCTTTAGGGATTTATTCGCTGCAATAATAAAGTCTCGCAAGGACTTAGCCGGCATTGAAAAAATGGAATATTTGCAAGGTCGACTCAAGGGCGAAGCATTGTCTATTATCAAACATCTTTCACCAAGTGACGACAACTTTGAAATAGCGTGGACCCTATTATGTGATCGCTACAACAAAACTTCTCTTATTGTAGATGCTCATCTACGCAAAATATTTGAGCAATTGCCAATTAAAACGGAGAATATTGATTCTCTTAAACAATTTTATTTCACAACAAACGAAAATTACAACGCATTACAAGTATTAAAGCAGCCTGTGCTTTCATGGTCAAAGGTTTTATTGTACCACTTGCTGAAAAAGCTAGACAACGACTCTAAATTGGCTTGGTCGCGCGAAACTAGAAAAATTGAAGAGCCAACATTTCAACAGTTTCTTACATTCTTAAATGAGCGGATTGTAGAAAAGGAGAAATTCGAAGATTGCACTCGCCACTCACAAAAGGCAGTGCCATCAAAGTACACAAGGAATCGGTCACTTGCAGTTTCATTTCCATCGTGTCTCAAGTGTAAACAACAGCATGCACTTTACCAATGCCCTTCGTTTAAGGAATTGTCAATACCTGCGAGAAATGAGCTCGTACGTACAAATGGCGTATGTCCAAATTGCCTACGTACTAAACACAACTTGATAGAGTGCAAATACTCAAATTGTAGGTTATGCAAGGGCAGACACAATACGCTTCTCCACGAAACCAAGGTATCAACGAATGTTTTATCTGTAAATGCAGCTGAGTATGTACCTATACCAAAATACACAAAAATTAGCATGCTACCTACCGCCGTAGTAATGGTATGTGATAGGCAAGGCGTACTTCATCCATGTCGTGCACTTCTAGATTCTGGTTCGCAGTCGACGCTGATAACAGAATCATGTACGCAGCTTTGGGAGCAAGAAAGCTTCACTGATGGTGAAGGTTCGGATGAAACCACTGAGAATTCAATAGAAAAACATTTCTGTCAAACCCATGCAGTGCGTGCAGATGGAAGGTTCGTAGTTCGGTTGCCTTTTAAATCGAATGTATCATCCCTTGGCGAAACTCGCGACATTGCTATTCAAAGGCTATATGCTATAGAACGTCGTTTTCGTTGCGATTCCAACTTCAAGACCCAATATACGGCCTTCATGCGCGATTATGAGACGCAGGGGCATATGACACGTATTACGCATATTGGCAACGACGATAAAGGCCATTTTTTGCCACATCATGCCGTGCTAAAACCGTCCAGCACATCCACGAAACTCCGCGTAGTTTTTGACGCATCAGCTAAACCTAAAAGGGGATTGGCACTTAATGATTGCTTGATGTTGGGTCCAGTTATTCAAAATGATTTGTTTACAATCCTTGTCCGCTTCAGAACTTTTCGTCTGGCCGTCACCGCTGATATAGCGCAAATGTATAGGCAAATTTTGGTAAACGATAGTGATTCCTATTTCCAAAAGATTTATTGGCGAGAATCTGAAGAGTTAAATCTATCAGTGTACAGGCTAAATACAGTTACGTACGGTACAACACCAGCCTCTTTCCTAGCCACACGAACATTGAAACAAATAGCGCTTAACAACATGGAAATTTATCCTCACGCAGGTTCACATTTGTTAGAACAATTCTATATGGGCGATTATTTGGGGGGTGCTCAAACAATAGAGGCTGCAAAGAGTATATCGAAAGCTTTAAACGAGTTACTTCTATCAGCCGGGATGAAGCTACGTAAATGATCGTCAAATTGTCAAGAATGTATAGAAGATATGCCCACCTCCGACCGGGAAACCAGTGAAGAGCAGTTAATTGGAGGAAAGGGTGCCATAAAAACTTTGGGCATGTGGTGGCAACCACAACCCGATGTTTTCCGTTTTCGAGTAGAGCTTAAGGATATCGGCGTAAATGGTACGAAAAGAGAGTTGCTATCAATAATCGCTCGAATATTTGACCCGATGGGGTGGTTATCCCCTATGACAATATTTCTTAAAATTTTAATGAAAAGGGTGTGGTCTGCTGGTATCACCTGGGACGATCCCATACCAAAACCATTGGTAGACGAATATAACGCATTTAGAAACGGTGCAGAGGTTATATCCGAGCTGTCCGTGGGTAGATGGACACAATTTTTTGAAAATACAAATGCTCAACTGCATGTCTTTGCGGACGCCTCCAAATTGGCCTATGGTGCAGTGGTTTACCTGCGCTTACAAGATTCGGACAACAAAAGTTATGTCTCGCTTATTGCCAGTAAAACTCGGGTAGCGCCCTCCAAACCCGATTTAAGCATTCCACGGTTAGAATTATGCGCAGCACTCCTTGCCGCGCAGCTCATCGATAAGGTCAGCCGCTGTATCAAGCACGCCAGCATGCAATTGTTTGGATGGACTGACTCTACAACGGTTTTATATTGGATCAAAGGGTATCCTCGCCAGAGAAATTTATTTGTCGATAATCGGCTTTCAAAAATTGTTAGCATACTATCGGGTACAAGTTGGGGCTACATTCCCACAACTGTCAATCCTGCGGACTACACGACGAGAGGAGTCACCCCGAAAGATTTATTACAGCTGTCGTCATGGTGGCGTGGCCCTGACTTTTTGCACCACTCAACAGTGAAAGGTTGGTCGATTCCTCCTGTTGAATCAAAGTACGCTCACAACGAAGATAACGTTTATACAAGCACAATTAAAAGCCCTCAAACGCCTAACTTCTATGATGAACATTTAAGCAGATTTTCCAACTATAATCGATTGATCCGCTCTACAGCCAGAATTAAACGACTATTCCGTCCCAAAGGTGAAGCAGTAAACGGTCCTCTCACTACAAACGAGTTAGATGAGGCCAGACTAACACTAATAAGTCTTGCCCAATACTCAATGTTCGAAACTGAAATCAAACAACTAAAAACTGCTAAGCCAATTCCCAAGCGGGGAGCATTCTACGGTTTAAATGCATACATTGACGCTAAGCGTATAGTTTGCATTAACGGCAGACTTACGTCGGCAAATATTCCATACGAACAAGCGCACCCGGCTATTCTGCACAATAATCACCATTTCAGTAGATTGCTCATTGAGTCACTTCATAAAAACAATCTTCATTCTGGAGTTCGGCAAACAATTGCCCTAGTCTCATTGACTTACCACGTTATCGGTTGTTCAAGAGCCGTGCGCCCATGTATATACCGATGCACAGTTTGTATGCGGTACAAGGGAGTTCCATATCAGCAGCTCATGGGGCAATTGCCACGACAACGAGTTCAACCCAGCATGCCCTTCACTAACACCGGCGTCGACTACTGTGGCCCGATAACTATTAGGGCATGGAGGGGACGTGGTGCCAAAACATATAAGGCCTATATTGCAGTTTTTGTCTGTATGGCGACAAAGGCCCTTCATCTTGAGGCCGTAACTGAGCTGTCAACGGAGGCTTTCATCGCAACCCTTCGTAGATTTGTGGCACGACGTGGTCGGTGCCGTAGTATATTTAGCGATAACGGTCTAAACTTCGTTGGAGCCAATCAATTTTTGCGCAACGTTTTCAACTTACAAAGCACTCAAGATTATCAGACAGCAATCGTCAATGAATCGGCCATCTTGGGCATAGAATGGCACTTCTCACCGCCTCATGCCCCAAACTTTGGAGGATTATGGGAAGCTGGGGTAAAGACAGTTAAATTTCACCTTCGACGAGTCATGGGGACTAGTTCCTTTACCTATGAGGAGCTCTCAACCGTTTTGTGTCAGATCGAGGCCTGCGCGAACTCACGTCCACTGTGTCTACGGTTTGAAGGCGACACCGATCCGTTAACTCCTGCATACTTCTTAATAATGCGCCCTATAAAGTCCGTACCGGATCAAGGCAGCACAGTTTCCACCTTGAATCGATGGCGTTATATGCAAACGATCGTAAATGAGCTTTGGCGAAAGTGGTCAGATGACTATCTCACACAACTGCGTAGAAGACCTAAATGGCATAAAGCACTGGCAAACTTAAAGTTAGATGATGTGGTAATACTCAAGGATGTAAACCTACCGCCTTGCAGTTGGCAATTGGAGCGCATAACTCAGCTATATCCCGGAAGTGATGGTTTAGTACGGGAAGTGGATGTCAAAACTTCGAGTGGAGAATATCGCAGATCCATATCTAAAATATGCCCGTTGAGTATTGACGACTAGTTGAAGCCCAGCAAGAACTTCAACCGGGGGAGTATGTTTACGCAACTACTAAGATTAAATACAACGCTGTTATTCTTTATGTTTCTTTGTCACATATCATTCATTTATTGTTCTAGTATTGTCTTTAGTGACATTCCTTTTTTCTTGTACATATATAATGTAATATAAAAACATCCGGAAGAAAAAACAAGTAAATTTTTTACAGTCCACATGTTAACGTGATTCAGCAATCGTAATTTATTTGTTAATCGATCAAGTTAATGTATACAAAAATAAATGTTCTTTCAAAATCATTAACCGACACATCGCGTTTCATAATATTTCTTACAGCAATTTAACCAGCAAAACAAAAAAAGGATGTTGGAAAAAACTCTAAATACGATTTTTAATTCATATTTGATGTTATTTATTTCAATACAGTAACAAATTTTTCGAACAAAAACATAAAAAATTTAAGCGAAAAATAAAGTATAACTGCACTTTTAACGAACATCTAAATTTGAAAAATCAAAGTTAAAAATAAACTTGCTTTGCGCACGTGAAGTTCCTGATGGATGTTCAGTTGCGGGCAATATACTTATTATATCCTGCTTTGAAACCAAGTGTCTGTCTTCTACAATCGGTTCATAGAAATATTGGGTTTTATTTTGATGTCTGAGGAATTTAGCGACGCACGCCGAATTTTCAAATTCCACGACTACACCAGTGTAAAAGAAATATGTTTTGTCAGTGAACATAATAACAAAAACAAAAACGAATCGTCTAGCCTAGTCATACGTCAATCCATGATGAAGATTTGAACATTTCTTGAAGTATAACAGCGCGTTTCTTTTTTTTGTTTTATCTCCTCGATGGCTTTTTTCACTTTGTCTTCGTTGATGATCTTTTCAGGGAACTTTCTTTTGTAGATATTTGGCATCTTGATGCCTGTAAAATATTACTTGCTAAGTAAAAACTTTGTCGAAGCCTCCCAAAACATATTGTCGAACCCTCCCCGTGCACTTATTTCAGAAAAAGTCTTTAAAAGCAATAAATCTTAATTTTATTGCAATATTAATGGGCAGAAAACTCATGTTATATATTCTATATTGTACACTTTACACGCGAATACTTACCAGCAATTTTTACATCAACACTTTTCAAAAATAAAAAATCTCGTCTGCATACTATCGCCGTTGAACAAGCACTGAATAGCTTTCATGACAGCGTCACACTCAATTTGGTTACTGTTTATTGGTGGAATAAGAACAATGGCAGTAATAACGGCGGCCAAATTTGAAAAAGTCGAAGCCTCCCCCTTCTACCCTAAGTGTTTAGTAGAAAATGCTATATAATTTGTCGATGTTATGTTTATAAATTATTTTATGTTTTTTGTCCAATAAACAGACTTCCTGAGGAAGGTGCAAAATAGCATCGAAACATGTAGAAGGAAAGAGAAAAAACTTTGTTTTTTGCTTTAAAACCAACGGCCGGGAAGCTCCATAAGACACAAAAGTGAACAAATTATTGGCCCAATAAATAAAAACATAAATTAACACATCGGAGAGCTAAACCGAAACAAACACGACAAAACACATAAACAACACGGCAAAATGAAGCATTTCTTCCAACATATTAGGTTGAAATATGACAACAACACCTGTTACACAATCAAACAATACAACAAAAACAATCATAGATTGGCGAAACAACAACAAAGGCTTAAGTTCTTACTAAATTGCAAAGACTACGGAATTAGACCTCCACATCCACAAGGTAAAACAAACAAAATTATACATGGGTTCCAACTTGACACTACCCGCCAGGCAATGCGTAAGTTAGAAACACAGTTTATTATGAAAATCTTGAATCTCGAAATAAAAGAAATGAACATTCAAATTAAAATACTTATGAGAGCGATGTCCAACATTAAAGAAGCCCTTAGCAAAAATTTGAACGAAACGGAATTGAACACAATAGTTGATTACCAAAAGAATTTTTATAAAAACACGATAGCTGCCACAGAAAACAATTTAAATACAAAATTAGAAAAAAAAATCAGGAAGAACGTGGACAAATATGGGTTAAGAACCAACGAAGATTGGTTGGTTAATAAAACCAACATTTTCATACCTCAAGATTGCCAATGGATACTTTCAATGGGAAAAAAATTCTCTCTACCTATAACAGGAAATACATTTTCACCAATACTTGTCATTGCAGACCTAGAACAGACCATACAAACAATGGGCGATGAACGGGAAAATGACAGCTAGATGCAAGATCGCTACAAAAATTAACACTTTTAAAAACAAAATCAAAAATGATCCGAAGGAGAAAATTATACTAAAGTGGTTTGAAAACACGATAAAATTTATTAAAAAACACAAGGACTCCTTAATTATTACGAACGCTGACAAAGGGAACAAAACCGTGATAATGTACAAAGGGGACCACACACATAAAATGGAAGAACTACTTAATGACAGAAATACTTATAAAACCATTAGGGAAGACCCAACACAAAAACTACTAAGGAAAAACAACAGCATCGTCAACGAAATCTACAAGCAAAAAATTTTGAATTCCGACAGAAATCACAATTGATGTGCACGGCGGCGACAGCACCCAGACTATACGGACTGCCAAAAATACATAAAGAGAGTACACCTCTCCGTCCAATATCGTCGTGCGCGCTTCCCAAGGCAGTCGGTTCTATGTACCGGAGCGACTCGGAATTTTTCCCGACCAAGGACTGTCATTTCAGTGTGACCCCATTTAATTTGTTTCGTCCCTCCCACAAATTGTCATCCTCCCAGCAGCTCCTTGCAGCAGGACTGCTACATATTCTCTTACTCCGGGAAGGTATCGAACCCAATCCGGGTCCGTCTCCTGACCCCGGTCCTGAGAAATGGTTTTGCTGCATTTGCCAGAAAAGAATCTTTTTAGGACGGTCATACTCTGTTCAGTGTGTCTCGTGCAAGGGATGGTTGCATCGGACAGGTTGTTCTGGGCTTGATCCCAAAACCCGACGTCCACGTAACTTTTATAAATCTTTTGTGGCTCCTTGCTGCTCACGCCCAAGGGCGTCCTGTAGTCTACGCCTAAGCGTATCCCCACTACCTTCCAACAGCTTCACTGCTCAGCAAGCCACAACAAGTACCTGCTGCTGCTCGCGCCCCACGGCGCCAACAACTCAAACAGCTGATACCACTCATAACTACTACCTTCGTAGAAGAGCTGGTAGCAATGCTGAGCATCAGCCCCTGCCCCGTCTTCTTCTCCCCCCCTCTTTTCTGGCAGCAATCGTGCAGGTCAGAGAAACAGGCTCTTAGTCCCTGGCTCCGTTTGCACCGTCTGCCAGCACAGAATATATAGGTTTGCGACATCCGCTCAATGCAGCTCCTGCCTTGGGTGGTGCCAATTTCCTAGATGTTCTGGTCTCCGCGACGGCAACCCCTCGACGGGTTTCATCGCGCCATGTTTCCAGGTCGCAAACCCAAATCATCTGGGTACCCCAATGCTTGCCCAAGGGCGCCCAGTCCCAAGGCCACAACAGCAATTGCGTCCTGGCCTTCCACAACCTAGGCGTAGTCACCCCTCACTTACCCCTAGATTGGCGGCGTAACCCCTCATGCACTTCAGAATTCTGCAGTTCAACTGTAATGGAATAACTGGGAAGATTACGGAGATAGTCGATTTCATGAAGCGGCACAACATCCGCATTGCTGCGATTCAAGAGATTAAACTCACAGCAATATCTGCATTGCAGACCTGCTCTGGTTATAATGTCCACAGGAAAAACCGCGAGAGCGGAAATGGAGGCGGCCTCGCGTTTATTATACACCACTCTGTGCAATATCATATATTTGATCCTGGCATCGACCGCAGTGACAATGTCTTAGAACGTCAAGGCCTATCTGTCCGGTCAGGCGATGCAAATCTAGAAATCATCAACATCTACATCCCTCCTGTCACCTGTTGCCCCAGTGGATACCGCCCTAATATCGAGGCCTTACTCACTGGCAACAATCGCATTATCTTAGGCGATTTCAATGCCCATCACGACCTATGGCATTCAAACTTGCGGGCGGACAGTAGGGGTGAGATGTTGGCGGATCAAATAGACGAAACGACGTTCTGAACAATAAACGGAGACGCCCCCACACGTATGGTAGGAAGCTGTCATAGCTCGCCAGATATCTCAATCGTGAGCGCAGAACTCGTAAACTGCGTCAACTGGCAGCCGATGGTAACATTGGCATCCGACCACCTGCCCATACTTATTTCGTTCGAGCGTACCGCCGACTTCATCGTCACCGAAAAACGCACTTTCATAAACTTCAAAAAAGGAAAGTGGGAAGAATATAAATCTGCAACAGACAGCAGCTTTGCTGCCCTCCCTATCCCGACTGATGCCCGCCAAGGGGAGCGTGCCTTCCGTAAGGTCATTGAATCCGCCTCGGCACATTTCATTCCCGCCGGGAGAATTCCCGAAATCCGGCCCCACTTCCCGGCGGAGGCCGCGAGCTTAGCGAGGGAACGCGACCTTATAAGACAGCTTGATCCAGGCGACCCAAATAAGGGATATAAACCAACGCATCAGATTGCTTGTGGACGAACACAAGCGGGCGAAATGGGAAGAGCACCTAAGAGGTAACCTCTCTACCGGTGTAGGTAAACTTTGGTCCACCGTAAAGTCCCTATCGAATCCGACTAAGCACAAAGACAAAGTTTCCATCGCCTTTGGCGATAAGGTGCTGTCGGATGCGAAAAAATGCCCGAGCGCTTTCTGCCGACAATATATAATGCATCCTACGGTCGACAAAGATAGACGGAGAGCCAATAGACACGCACATAAACACAAACTCAGTGCGTCACCAATTACCATCACCGCTAGAGAGGTTGAGGACGCCATTGGTCGCGCTAAACCATCCAAAGCAGTGGGCCCAGACGGCACAGCCATGCCGATGCTTAAAAGTCTAGGGAAATAGGGTTTCAAATATTTAGCGCATGTCTTCAACCTGTCTCTTTCCACTTTTGTCATACCCGAGAAATCGAAAATGGCCAAGGTGGTCCCGCTACTAAAGCCTGGGAAACCAGCTGACATAGGTGAGTCGTATCGTCCGATAATTTGCAGCTAGTCCCTCATCAGCATGGCTTCAGAAAACTCCATAGCACTACCACCGCGCTAAATGCCATTAGCACCCAGATAAATTGCGGTTTAAATCAATACTCCCACCATAGAACAGTACTCGTAGCGCTAGACCTATCAAAAGCTTTTGATACGGTCAACTATGGCTCGTTACTGCAAGACCTGGAAGGGTCTACCCTTCCCCCATGTCTTAAAAGGTGGACCGCAAATTATCTGGGTGGTCGGCAGGCATAGGTGCAATTCAGAAACGAAACATCAAAACAAAGGAGAATTAAACAAGGGGTGCCACAGGGTGGTGTCCTATCTCCGCTTTTGTTTAATTTCTACATATCTAAGCTACCTTCACCACCGGAAGGAGTCACAATCGTTTCCTACGCCGATGACTGCACAATAATGGCCACAGGCCCAGGCCCAAAGATCGATGAGCTATGCAATAAAATAAACGGCTATCTCCCTGATCTCTCCAGTTTTTTCGCCTCGCGAAACCTGGCATTGGCACCGACTAAATCTTCCGCGACCTTATTTACAACATGGACGCCCCAAATGTCGACCATATTGAACATCCACGTCGATGGCACTACGCTACCGACTGTCCTACACCCCAAAATCTTGGGTGTGACGTTTGATCAGGATCTACATTTTGGTGCGCACGCAACCGCAATTGTTCCAAAAATTCAGAGCCGTAATAAAATCCTCAAATCCCCTGCTGGCAGTACCTGGGGAAAAGATAAAGAAACGCTCTTGACCACATACAAAGCAATTAGCCAGCCGATTACGTGCTACGCGTCACCCATATGGTCGCCAAGCCTAAAAACCACCCACTGGAAGAAACTACAGGGCTGCCAAAATACTGCTCTCAGAATCGCCACGGGCTGTCTTCTTATGTCCCCAGAACACCATCTGCATAATTAGGCGAGAATACTCCCCATCAGGGAGAGAAATGAGATGCTGACCAAACAGTTTCTGTTGAATACCCAGAAACCTGGGCATCCCAACAGACATCTGATTGACGAACCAGCACCGCCTAGGGGCCTAAGGAGTCATCTCCGTAAGCATTTTGAGGAAATACGGCACCTGAGAACCCAGCCGTATGAAGCGGAAAAACACAAGCTGGTCCTTGGTGAACTCCATAGACAGGCGTCGGACCTTTATGTCGGGAATTGCCCGGTGAATCCAGTACTTGAAGAAAAATATCCAGAACTCGCAGAGGAGGAACGCATACTCCCCAGGGAAACGCGTGTCACTCTTGCTCAACTTCGTTCTGGATACTGTAACAGGTTAAACTCTTACCTATCCAGAATCAACCCCGACATACAAAATGTATGCCCTGCTTGCAATGTGTCCCCACATGACACCAACCATCTCTTTAATTGTAATGTGGAACCAACGCTTCTAACACCCCTTTCCTTATGGTCCACCCCTGTTGAAACGGCAAGTTTCCTTGGACTCCCGTTAGGGGATATTGATGACAATTTGTGATCGGTCGCGGCTATTAGGTGGGGCGAGCATTGCTACAACAACAACAACATATAGTCGTGCGTTAACGTTCCGTGCTACAAGCTCTTCAAATATATAAGTAAAAAACCAAAGGAAGTGGTTTCAAAAACATACAATGTGAAAAACTCTTTTCAAGTTAAAGAAAAGTTAAGTAACATAGAGATCAACGAAGATGAAATCCTTATATCGTTTGACGTGGTCTCATCATATCACCACTCAACTAGCGATACGTACAATCATGCAAAAATGGCAAACTTTTGAAAAACACACGTCCCTCACGAGAACGCAATTTCTAAAAGTGGTTGATTTCTGCTTAAAAGAGAATAATTATTTCGCTTATGATGGCACCTTTTATCAACAAATATACGGTATGCCAATGGGAAACCGACTTTCGCCCTCTGTGGCAGACATCGTACTTGACAAAATTATTGACGACAGCCTAGCAGCATTGAAATCCAATCACATATATGTCAAATACATAAATAAATATGTAGATGACATATTATAAAAAAAAATAAATGTAAGGCGCGATAACCTCCGAAGAGATCTAAGGCCGAGCTTCTCTTCCAATTTGTGTCGTGCTCCTCTTGGTTTTTCCCTACAAATTGGCCGGACGGGACCTACATGTTTTATGCCGACTCCGAACGGCATCTGCAAGGCAGATGAGTTTTCACTGAGAGCTTTTCATGGCAGAAATACAATCGGAGCGCTTGCCAGACACTGCCGAGGGGCGACCCCGCTTAGAAAAATTTTCTTCTAATTGAAAAATTTTATTTCTAAAATTTTGATGTTGCTTTGCCCGGGAGTTGAACCCAGGGCATACGGTGTGATAGGCGGAGCACGCTACCATCACACCACGGTGGCCGCCATATGACATATTAGCAATTGTTAAAATACAGGACGTGGAAGAAATATTAAAAACTCTGAACGCTCAACATAATAAAATCCAGTTTACTACAGAAAGAGAAAATAACGCTAAAATATCCTGCCAAGATATAGAAATTATAAGAAAAACCTTGAATCATTATAAGAAAAAATCGAAAAATTATAACGAGCTGGTACGCAAAATCAATAACATCGTCGAGAATGATAAATTATCACTCGAATCATTCCTGGGCCCAAAAGAAATGGACAAGAACAATACATGCTTTGCCTACAAGCCACACTCAACACTTAATACAGTATTTACAAGAACAAAAGACAAAGTAGAGAAGGAACAACAACATAACGTCATATACGAAATAAAGTGCAATGGGAATGTTGAAGAAAAGTGCAACAAAATATAGATTGGCACAACAAAGTGAGCTTTGGTTGTCAGAATCACCGATCACAGAGCAGATGCCAAAAATGGAAAAAACTCAACTGCGCTTTCTCAACACTTAACAAATAAACAACACTCAGCTGATTTTGAAAATGTAAAAATTTTAGATGTAGAAGAAAGAGAAAAAACAAGGCTGACACTGGAAGGCCTTCGAATACAGCAAAGAATAAAAAAGCTGTCCATTTTAAGGATGATGTGGTGCTTACGCCACGGCGATCAAGGAAAATAAATAAAATTAAGAAAAAAAAAATTTTTTAAAAATAAGCTTTTATTATTGGTTAATAAAATTAACTAAAAAGTAAACAATAAATTGACTCTAAGAAATATAACACTTTATAAGTTCATTGTAACCTTTAACGATAATTAGGCTTTTTCGTCTTCGGCAAAAAAATCCTATATTGTACATAATTATATATTTTTAACTTTAAAACTTTACACCTAAATTATTAAATCTTTCAGTTTATATGACAGTCCAAATTTTTCAAATAAAAAACGTGTTAAATTTTGATGGTATAATTAAGAACATTTAGGATCTCCTTTTCTTGCTATCGCAATGTAACACGCTTTTATTAGAACAATTAGGACTGTGATATAAACTGTAAGATTTAATAATTTAGGTGTAAAATTTTAATGTTAAAAATATATAATTATGTACAATATAGAATTTTTTTTCGCAGACGAAAAAGCCTAATTATCGTTAAAGGTTACAATGAACTTATAAAGTGTTATATTTCTTAGAGTCAATTTATTGTTTACATTTTAGTTAATTTTATTAACCAAAAATAAAAGCTTATTTTTAAAAAAGTTTTTTTTTCTTTAATTTTATTTTTTACTTTTTAGTTAATTTTATTAACCAATAATAAAAGCTTAATTTAAAAAAAATGTTTTTCTTTAATTTTATTGTTCATTTTGTTCCCACGAGTATAGGACAAAAACGTTCCATCCCCCAGAGGTCCATTGTAAAGGGATAAGGGCTTCAGTACAACAGGGTTCGCCCTGGTACCCTGAGGCGCAACGTTAGCGATATAAAATTTTTATACACCCTCATATCTTTCAGCCCTCGGCACGTGCTCACCTTGGCATTGGGTCATAAATACTAATAATAAATCAGAAAAAATCCACATTCATAACCAACAAATTTTCTCTGTGGCAGAGATCGGCATCAGGTAACTTTTTAATACTCTAATATATCCGCAGCAATTTGAGTATGAGTACGTATAAAACAACCAAGCGCAGCTAGCCTGATCTTTTCGTTTACATACAAAAATTATTGTGTAAGTATAAGCTATGATGTATATGGATACAAGCTAAAACCGTCTCTCACGAACTATTCTCGTGCTTTGTTTGTTTTCATATGAAATTTTTCATTGAAATACGAAGCAAAAGTTTGCTTCGAAGGGTGAATTTCAAAGCGCAACTGCTAGCTCAGCTAATCAGTTATCAGCTGAGTGAAGGAAATTGTGCTTTTGAAACGATACGTTGAACCAACTATCATCAACCCATTGATAAAAATGTGTAGTGAATGGAGCGGAAAATTTGTATGCTCACTATTTTGCCATAAAGTTGCAACTGTGCGTTCCAAGAAGTTATCACTAATCAACTTCGCCAGCAGTGTTGTTTTTGGAATGCGCCCTATGCTTTGTTCAACTCATTCAAATGAATTTGTATATATGTGCATACACATGTTCACGTGTTCTTGCATCAACAAAACGTTAAATACATACATACATACATATGAATATACAGATTTTCGAGAAAACATATCGTATGTGTTTGTCAAAAGTAGCTTCGGATATCAGCATCTTCGGTTGTCAGATCTTTCGCGTTCAACGCTAACGCGTTGTCAGGATGAAAAAAGACTCAACCAAATTACTGATACGAATCGCTACGTTTGAATAACCCTGACTGAGTATGAGTACACGATTTTTTATATCATGATCCGAATATATTGTGACTAAGTTAGTTGAAGCATTTTTTACAGAGAGCACATATAAAATTGTGTCAAACAGTGTTAACTAACTTAAAATCATATTTTATTGTGACTTTGCCTATGTCGCGTTCAGTTTACAACTACTCATTGCAGATCTCTGCTCTGCGGGCTAAATCTGTTTTAAAATAATAGACGTGTTTTTTTTACACGTAAACGTCTATACGCTTATAATTTATATGGACTGCTAAGCGCCAAACTTTAAATACACCTCTGAAGTTGCTGCGCATAGAATGTGTACTACTAAATTTCAATACGCATTATATGCAGAAGTAAATGAAATATGTGTTTTTGTTTCACCCCCTACACTAATTCTATGTATTCTATGTGTGTACACAATTCATCGCAACTGATTTAGCTATATGTTATACACAGGCATACAACAGAGGGTCGTGTCTCCGCTTTTCGGTACACGCTGTAGCTGTAGCTAGTTGTTTAACCACTGCCGCTAGATGTGTCTCCTAAGCATTATCTAAGCGAGGATAGGCGTTTTTTTTTGCACACGTAAACGTAAACCTATACGCGTGTATAAAAAAACACGGCTAATATTCCAACTTTCGCTTAGCTAAAATTCCATCGCCAAAAATCTGTAAAACAAAATCAAGTGCGCAGAAAAGTATGCAACACTTACCGATAAGAGCCTAACCGCGTTAGCGCTCGTTGTATCACAGAATTTTTACACTTTGAAAATGACGGCTGTTGTTTGCAAGGCTGCATTCCTTTGAGTGTTCGTTTTCTCCATCTGGATTAACAAAGTCATGAGCCTGGGCATTCGCGCAATTTTAGTGATGTAAATTGCATGGCGCCAGCGCCAATGCGGTGCCAGCTCAATGACGAAATGACTCCAAGCGAATTTTTGACGCTACTTAGTAGTGAGTGCGTAGTACATTTCACTTGCGCTATTGAGTGAAACGACTTTTGTGTGTCAGGCACGAGTTTGGTGTTATTGGCAATGATGACACTGAGCTGATGACGGTAGCGCTGGTAGTTCAGCTTTTGAATCAGAGAAAGAATTGATGACCCGTGTAAATTATTATGGCGTATTTGTATATTTTAGATTTAATGCACAATTAATATGTGTGTGTTTGAGCGGCCAAATAATAACAGTAGTACTGCTAAAGTGCTGCTTAGTTGATGGAATGTCGCTAATTTCCTAGCGATGATCAGCAGATTGTCAATATTTCGTTCAACGGACGCGCGAAATTGCCACATCTGCTCAAATTTTCCAAGATTTTCCATTCTTGATTTAAATTAAGCTGTTATGCCAATATTTTTCAGCCAGCTTTTTTCAAATAGGTAATTTTTCCAAAAGCAAAATAAATTACAGAAAAGATTACAGAGTTAATCAGCCTTAAAAATTCAGCTATGTTGGTTATACACAGAAATACAACAGAGGGTTGTGTCTCTGCTCTTCGCAAGCGTGAGATTCACCACGCGTGATTCGCGTGATTCTAAATATCACAATCCACGGTTAGCTACCGGCGGGTTTGTATGGGACTTAGGCTGTTATGCCAAAGTAAACACAAATCTTTACCGATAAATGTGTTATCGATTAATTTATCGAATTCTAACAAAGTAATAAAGCGCCAAGTACACGACACGAACATTTCCGCGAACATTCCCGTTATGTCATGTTTCTGCGACCTTTTCTGTCGTGTATGGTGGTGTTTGCCAGTTCGCGCAAATATTTTAATTTTTGGCGAACATTTGCGCGAACTGTTCGTGCGTGTATGGCGAAATAGCTCATAATCGTAGTAATTTCTGAACGGAACA
Source organism: Eurosta solidaginis (assembly GCF_040869045.1). Taxonomy (NCBI): domain Eukaryota; kingdom Metazoa; phylum Arthropoda; class Insecta; order Diptera; family Tephritidae; genus Eurosta; species Eurosta solidaginis. Next base: position 23,690,817 of record NC_090324.1, on the reverse strand, counting down.
GACGTGCGCGGAAAAGTAAAATGGACAATAAAAAATTTCTGAGTGAATTTATTGAAATGTATAAATCTTTGCCATCATTGTGGCAAGTAAAAAGCAAAGATTATTGTAATATAATTAAAAAGAATAATGATTATGCGACTTTAATTACCACAGCGAGCAATATTGCTGCAGCACAATTGTTGTCCGTATTCATCGCTGTCTGAAAGAGAACTAATGTTCGGCCAAAAGTTCGTATGGTGTATGGCCAAAGCTGCGAACAAGATTGCGGAATGTTCGCGGAAATGTTCGTGTGGTAAATTTGGCGCTTAATAGTGCATTGTCATCGGAGTTATACATGTGTGCAAAATTTCAGCTCAATCGGACACCGGGAAGTGTATCAAGTTTAACTTGCAAGATTCCATTACATACAACAGCCAAGTGAAGGTAAATAAAATCTTATAATAAAATAAATAGTTCAGTAAATTAATATGTTTTAAGTGAAAAAATTGTAAAATACAATTAATGTAAGTGTTTAGTAGAAAATACTATATACTTTGTCGATGTTATGTTTATAAATTATTTTATGTTTTTTGTCCAATAAACAGACTTCCTGAGGAAGGTGAAAAATAACACCGAAACATGTAGAAGAAAAAAGAAAAAACTTTGCTTTTTTGCTTTAAAACCAACGGCCGAAAAGCTCTATAAGACACAAAAAAAAAATCAATTTGGTTTCATGGAAAATTCGAATAAGCTGTCTGCTTGCATATCGTGTATTGAATATGTTTATGAAAACTTAGACAGAAAGAAATATTTAGCGTTATTGGCAATCGATCTTTCAAAAGCATTTGACTCGGTAAATTTATATATAATGATTAGAAAACTGGCTGAGTTAGGTTTAAACGATAATGAACTCAAAATCTTTGAAAGTTTTTTATTAGATAGAGAGCATAGATAGAGAGCAATATATTGAGATAAACAATATGTTGAGATAAACAACGTTAAAAGCGCGAAAAGGCAGGTGAAAACGGGAGTTCCCCAAGGTTCTAAATTAGCAGCCACCTTGTTTCTCATATATAAACAACGCGCTAAAACTCAATCTTCACGAGACTTCGCAGTTCTATGCAGATGACGGTAGCTTTATTTAGGCAGAAGAATCATTCGAAAATTTAATTACAAAAATAAAACTAGACTTGGAAAAATTAGTCAGTGGTTTGACAAAAACATGCTGAAAATTAACCTTTCAAAGACCAATTTTATTGTTTTCAAAAATTACAAACCTCTTCCGGACATTAATGAGTTTTCTGGAATAGTGTTTAATGATGTAAAGATTTCTAGAGTAGAAAAGCTAAAGTACCTAGGTATTTGGTTCGACTCCAATTTAAATTGGGGCGATCAAATAAATAACATTAACTGAAATTAATTCCTTTTAACTTTGCTCTATACAGAAATAGGGGCATCATTCCACGCAAGCATTTGTGGCTTTTATATAATGCATATTGTAACGAATTTACTGCAATTCCCCTTATTTGCAATCTTCTGCTAACGGTCGTATCGCTAAACTGTTGAACAAATAACTTCAATATTGAATAATGGAAAAATGGCCTTTATTAAAGTACTTCATAATAACACTTATAATTTGCAACTAGCTTGCTTAATAACCAAACTGACTGATAGCTTAAATGAAACTGATTACTCGCCTCCACTGTTGTCGCCCTTTTATACTGTCCTACCTCCTCGTTGCATATTTCTAGGCTTTCCTAACACCAGCACTTACTAATTAGTTATAAATTTCTCAGCTACAACTACAGAGGTATAATTTTTATAGCTTCTCTCATACCCCATGCGCTTAAATGTGTGAGCGACACTTCCACAATCACAATTGCATACCTTTAGGAGCATTTTAGATAAGATATCTGCATGTGCTTGTGCGTTGCTTCTCCGCCGCGTGCACGCGTATGTGTAGACATAATGATTGAATAATTGATGTGAATTCACGTCACTGTTTAGCATCGGCCTAGAGATGGCAGTACCCCTTAGTGCCGCCAACATTCGTAACACTGTCCTCCACCTAAGTCTGATCGTCCCGATCAGACAAATCTCTCGATCTAAACGTTGCCAGCTTTTCTAAATGGACAACTTTCATTTTGGTTCGTGGTTTACCGATGGTTTGTATGCGGTACACTACCTCGTTGATCCGTTTTACAACTTTGTATGGGCCTTCCCAATTACACTGCAATTTCGGGGACAAACCTTTTTTACGTTGTGGGTTGTATAACAGCACCAAATATCCTTCCTGAAAACCTTCCGAATTAATTGCTTTATCGTATCTGGTTTTTTTTCTCTTTAATTTAATCTTGTCACTCATAACCTTTGTTCGTTGCCTTATCAGATCATGTATTTCTCTTAGCTCTTCCAAATCACCAGTGGATTTCTTGACATTTCTCTCCGCATTGGCATCTATCCTAAACTTCAAATCAGCTGGCAGTCTAAGGTCATTGCCAAAAATTACTTTTGCAGGGATTTGGCCCGTTTTCTTATGCACTGCTGATCGGTAAGCCATCAAGAATAATGGTATGCGGGTATCCCACTCTTTATGGTACTTGTCTACTACTTTCCTTAAGTGCGCCTCCAATGTTCTATTGAATCGTTCTACCATACCATCGGATTGAGGATGCAATGCAGTTATCCGTGTTTTTGGAATGTCCAATGATTTACACATTTCCTGGAACACAGCTGATTCGAAATTCCTGCCTTGGTCAGAATATAACTCCATTGGTACACCATACCTTGCAACCCAATTGTTTATAAACACTTCTGCTACTGTTTCCGCTTCTTGATTTGGGATTGGGTATACCTCTGGCCATTTGCTGAAATATTCCTTAACTACCAGTACATATTTGTTTCCGCCGTTGCTAGTAGGAAATGGACCGGCAACATCCATAGCGATCCTTTCAAAGGGCGCACCTGAGTTATATTGCTTCATCTGGCCAAGACTTCGGGTTTTGTGCCCTTTCACTCTGCTGCAAACCTCGCAGTTCGCAATCCACTCAGTGACCGGCTGACGGCAACCAACCCAATAGAATCTCTGTTTAATCTTCTCGAGCGTCTTCGTGATTCCAAGATGACCTCCGCTTGGACTATTATCAGTTTATTTTTTCTTTGACCATCCTCACTCTCCCATACTCGATGCAAGCAACCGGATATCAATTCTAAAGTGTTCCACTGTGCCCAGTATGACTTCGCAATGGGACTCTCTGCTGACATCTCCTCTCTGCTTGGTCTTTCGTTTCGTTCGAGCCCTTGCATAAAATCTGACAGATCTGTATCTTCTAGCTGACACTTTCTTAGTTGTTCCTTGTCCCATTCATCCGTACACGTTATAGTCATTAGCCGGACATCTATAATGTCTTCTTTAGCCTCGGCCTTTGAACAGTGCTTGCATTCCAAACTACATGGTCTTCGTGACATTGAATCGGCATTTCCATGGATACTACCTTTTCGATGCTCAACGGAAAAGTCATAGCTTTGTAGTAGCTCGATACACCGTGACAATTGTCCTTCCGGATTAAGGAACTGCAGAGGCCATTTTAACGCTGCGTGATCTGTCCTGACACGGAATCGCTGACCGTAGAGGTATTTGTGAAAATGTTTAATGCACTCTACCAATGCCAACAGCTCTCTCCGCGTAACGTAGTAGTTCCTCTCTGGTTTTCCCATCGAACGGCTGTAATATGCAACTGCTTTCTCCTGTCCATCGACCAGTTGTGATAAAACGCCTCCTATAACATATCCACTCGCATCTGTGCCTAGAATAAATGTTGCTCCTGGAATCGGATATGCTAACATTGGGCCAGTGCACAACCGCTTCTTCAATGTTTGGAAAGCCACTTCTTGCCCCTTCTTCCATTCAAAAGCTTTATTTTTTTCTTGTAAGCTCATGGAGGCTATGGACTACGCTGGAAAAATTTGGTACAAATCGGCGGTAATATGTGCACAGCCCAAGGAAACTTCTCAATTCATGTAGGTTCTGTGGTCTTGCCCAATCCTTTACAGCCTCTATCTTTTCGTTTGCAGTGCAGATGCCCTCTGTCGTTACCTTGTGACCCAAATAATTTACTTCCTTTTAAAACAGCGCACACTTTTTGGGACTTAAGTTCAGACCAGCGCCAGATATTCTCTGGAAAACTTTCTCCAAGTTGTTAATATGTTCATCAAAGTTCTTGCCCAATACGATGATGTCGTCCAGGTACACCAAGTATGTTTTCCAATGTAGACCTTTCAGTACCTGGTCCATGAGTCTCTCAAAAGTAGCTGGTGCATTACAAAGTCCAAAAGGCATCACTGTAAATTGCCAAAGACCATCACCGACACTGAAGGCTGTTTTCTCTTTATCTTCCTCCTTCACCTCAACTTGCCAGTAGCCGCTTTTCAAGTCCAGTGTGGAAAACTATTTCGTACTAGATAGCGAGTCCAGAGTTTCGTCAATTCTTGGCAATGGGTAGTTATCCTTTTTCGTAACGTCATTCAACTTCCGGTAGGCCACGCAAAACCTCATTTTTCCATCCTTCTTCTTTACAAGTACTACCGGTGAGCTCCATGGACTAGCTGATGGTTCGATGACGCCGCTGTCGCTCATTTCTTGTACGATTTGACTCAAAACTTCCCGTTTCGCCAGTGGAATACTACGAGGAGCTTGACGTATCGGCCTCGCGTCTGCAGTGTCACTTTGATGTTTCAAAACATTGGTGCGGCCTGGTTTGGAACCATCCTGGTCAAATATGTTCGCGTACTTTAGGAGCAGTTGTTTTTCCTTACTATGATAGTATCTAGCCCCTGCATCCATGCCGTTATGTCATTTGAAAGATCAGTATTACTAGATGAAACGTTTTCATGGAGCTGTTCACAGTTAATAACTACTTCAGCCTCTAGGCATCTTCCCAAAATAGCTCCTTTGGTCAAATTGAATGGTGACTTGAACTCATTGAGTACTCTTACCGGAATACATCCATCTTGTTTTGTCATAGCCAGGGTTTTTCTTACAAGTACGTTCAGTGCTGATTTGTTTGCTGCTTCGACAACACACAATTTGTTCGTCCCACAACCTCCATTAATCTTTGCCCAGATGACTGCTTCGGATTTCGGTGGTATTTGCTGACTCTCTTCCACCAGCACTCGTTTATTGCTGTAGCCTTTCTCGTAGCCGAAATTAAGTGGCACATCCATGTTCTTATATCGCATCGTCTTGCTTTGCATATCGATCTTGATGCCTTGGTTGATTACGAAGTCCACTCCAATTATGATTTCATCAACAATATCTGCCACTATAAAATTGTGTAGTACCGTGACGTTCCCAATTGCTACTTCACATTCTACTTCTCCAATTACCTGGGTGTGCTCTCCCGTGGCTGTACGTAATCTTGCTCCAAGCAATGGTCTTATCTTTTTGTTGACTAAATCCTCTCAAATGTTGGAATGAGATGCACCCGTATCTACAGTCAGTAAAAGTTCCTTTCCATCCACATGTCTTCCGACAGTAAGATTGCTCGACCTTCTTCCAATTTGCGAGATAGAGATTATGGGGCATTCAATTGCGGGAGCCAGCTGTCGCCCCTTGCGGCTGACTCGCTTTAGTTTAACGATTGAGTGGTCTTGGAAATTTGCTCATCTCCTTCTGCTCTGCGTTTACGACCACCCACATTGTTGGAACTGTTAGGGGTCGTGTTGCAATAACGAGCAATACGCCCTGGCTTTCCACACTTAAAGCATTTCACTGCATCATTATTCTTCTGCTGTTATCCTTCAATGCTTCCAAAATTGCGTCTAACCAGTCTGGCCTTTCCACTTCCACGCGATGAGCTTTGGACACTGGCTTACCCAAAGTGAGGCTGTTTCCTGAGTCAGTGCATGCGATACCGTTTCAGCAAATGTTAGTTTTGGATTCGCATATGTGGCCCGCTTCGTTTCCACATCTCGTATGCCATTTATGAAGCTCTCGAGTTTTACCCTTTCAGCGTATTCAACGGGTGCGTTCGCATTCGCCAATCTTTAAATATCTGAAGCAAACTCCTGCAATGTCTCATTTGCTTTTTGGTAGCGGTTTTGCAACTCTATTTGGTGTATCTGGTTCCTGTGTTCGCTTCCGTATCACATCTCTAGAGCGCTCATCAATGTTTCGTAGTTGTTTCGCTCTCCCTCAGGAATAATCTGTAGCATTTCAGCAGCAGATCCTTTCAATGCCCCGAATAGTGCAGCAACTTTATCTTCAGCACTCCAGTTGTTCACTGCTGCGGTCTTCTCAATCTGAATCTTAAACACCTGGAAAGGAACAGAACCGTCAAAGGATAGTGTTTTTACCTTTGCATTACTCGCTGAAACAGCTGGGCGATTTGGTTGTAACTGCTCCATACGACCCTTAAAATCATCTACTTCTGCCTTAAATTGAGCGATTTTTGCATTCTGCGCTTCCAGCTTTTATGTTACCCATGCTTCCTGTGCTTCTAACTGCGAAGACATTTGTGCCACCTGCAATGATAAGCGCTCCTCTTGTTCTTCCATCTTGGATGTTATGCGTGTCTCCTGCGATTCCAGTTGGGATGCCATATGTATCTTCTGTTCTTCCAGTTGAGTTTCCATCTGGGATGTAAGCTGTGTCGACATTTCTGACATACGCGTTTCTTGTGCTTCAATCTTCGATGTAATCTGTGTCGACATTTCTGACATACGCGACGACATTGATGTTACTGTCGATGTTTTTACAGATGTTGCAGCCATAATCAATTTCAAGTCTGTGCTCGTAACTGTCTGCGATGTTGCGTTTTTCTCTTAAATTTTTGTTGTTGTCTCGTCCCCATCAGGATAAAAGACATACTCGTCCACATCAATTCCTTGCGACTACATTACCTCTCGTAGCCGTGCTTGAACATCGATCTTATTGCCGGTTGTATTCAATCCACGGTTCTCCAACTCCTTTTTCAGTTGCTGGATCCTCAATTCACTTAACTTTGGCATGCCGAAGTTGTATTCGATGTCTTCGGAATTTATTCAACAATTCCTCTTCTGACACCAATTGTAACTAATTTAATGCAATTCCCCTTATTTGCAATCTTCTGCTAACGGTCGTATCGCTAAACTGTTGAATAAATAACTCCAATATCGAATAATGGAAAAATGGCCTTTATTAAAGTACTTCACAATAACACTTCTACTTTGTAACTAGCTTGCTTAATAACCAAACTGACTGATAGCTTAAATGAAACTGATTACTCGTCTCCACTGTTGTCGCCCTTTTATACTGTCCGACCTGCTCGTTGCATATTTCTAGGCTTTTCTAATTCCAGAACTTACTAGTTAGTTATAGATTTCTCAGCTACAACTACAGATGTATAATTTTTATAGCTTCTCTCATACCCCATGCGCTTAAATGTGTGAGCGACACTTCCACAATCACAATTGCATACCTTTAGGAGTATTTCAGATAAGATATCTGCATGTGCTTGTACGTTGCTTCTCCGCCGCGTGGACGCGTATGTGTAGACATAATGATTTAATTATTGATGTGAATTCACGTCACTGCTTAGCATCGGCCTAGAGAGTACCACTTAGTGCCGCCAACATTCGTAACAATATTTTATGTCCAAGATCAGTTATTTAAATCCAATTTGGATTCGGTGTGCAGAATATAAAATAAATGAACTTCAGCGTTTGCAAAATAAGGTAATAAATAATATTCTCTCGCTTCCAATACGAACTTCCACTACAAGTCTGTATGAAAATAGGCTTGATATTAAACAAATATGTATTCTGCAAACACTATTTGCGGTTTTAAAGATCAAAAATAATCTTATAAAGCATAACCTTAAGCTCAATACAATAGATCGTTCAGTATATAGTCTGCATCAGGTAACGAGTATCAGAACCACGTTCTTTCGAACAAGAAAAAGTGCAAATGCATTACCCAATTATGGTGTGAAACTGTTCAACAAACTACCAGAGTATGTTAAAATATATCACAACATTATCACTTTTAAACGTGAAGTGATTCTGTTGTTACTTCAAAGACACGATTTCAGTATCGACCAATATTCATGATACAAGCCATTTAATTAACTTAGCTAAAAAATCCTTTCTTTCTTTTTATGTTTTAATTAAACATTAAAAGAAACTAAAACCTTATATTCTATACTAACTCTACTGTATATATCTACTGTATTTATCAATTTGTGTTGCATTTTTATATACCATTCAATATCTTTTATTTTTATTTTTTTTCTCTACATATAATTGAATCGCGACTGCATGACTGTATGCGTAGAAATTGCTATTTATCTGAGCTAAACTCTCACACAAAAATTAAATTTTTTTTTGAGAATGCATATGTATTATTGTATACGCATATCCAATGAATAAAAAAAAAAAATAAAAAATTGAACATACAAACATATATACACAAAACTTGTCTACCCAAAAACACAAAAGAAATATTTACATTAAGGTGTGTGAAAAAAAAATTGTTTTTTATCCAAAAATTTAATAAGAAAAAGGAAGAAAGAAAATAAAATCCTTCAAAAAAAAAAAAAACAAAGAAAACAAGTAAGGAAGGTTAAGTTCGGGTGTAACCGAACATTACATACTCAGTTGAGAGCTATGGTGACAACATAAGGGAAAATAACCATGTAGGAAAATGAACCGAGGGAAACCCTGGAATGTGTTTGTATGACATGTGTATCAAATGAAAGGCATTAAAGAGTATTTTATGAGGGAGTGGGCCATAGTTCTATAGGTGGACGCCATTTAGGGATATAGCCATAAAGGTGGATCAGGGTTGACTCTAGAATGCGTTTGTACAATATGGGTATCAAATGAAAGGTGTTAATGAGTATTTTAAAAGGGAGTAATCCTTAGTTCCATAGGTGGACGCCGTTTCGAGATACCGCCACAAAAGTGGACAAGGGGTGACCCTAGAATTTGTTTGTACAATATGGGCATCAAACGAATGGTGTTAATGAGTATTTTAAAAGGGAGTGGGCCTCAGTTCTATAGGTGGATGCCGTTTCGAAATATCGCCATAAAGGTGGACCAGTGGTGACTCTAGAATGTGTTTGTACGATATGGGTATCAAATTAAAGGTATTAATGAGGGTTTTAAAAGGGAGCGGTGGTTGTTTTATAGGTGGTCACCTTTTCGAGATATCGCCATAAAGGTGGGCCAGGGGTGACTTTAGAATGCGTTTGTACGATGTGGGTATCAACTGAAAGGTGTTAATGAGTATTTTAAAAGGGAGTAATCCTTAGTTCCATAGGTGGACGCCGTTTCGAGATATCGCCATAAAGGTGGACCAGGGGTGACTCTAGAATGTGTTTGTACGATATGGGTATAAAATTAAAGGTATAAATGAGGGTTATAAAAGGGAGTGGTGGTTGTTGTATAGGTGGTCGCATTTTCGAGATATCGCCATAAAGGTGGATCAGGGGCGACCCTAGAATTTGTTTGTACAATATGGGTATGAAAAGAAAGGTGTTAATGAGTATTTTAAAAGGGAGTAATCCATAGTTCCATTGGTGGACGTCGTTTCGAGATATCGCCATAAAGGTGGAGCAGGGGTGGCCCTAGAATTTGTTTGTACGATATGGGTATCAAATGAAAGATGTTAATGAGTATTTTAAAAGGGAGTAATCCTTAGTTCCATAGGAGGACGCCGTTTCGAGATATCGCCATGAAGGTGGGCCAGGGGTGACTCTAGAATTCGTTTGTGCAATATGGGTATCAAACGAAAGGAGTTAATGAGTATTTTAAAAGGGAGTGAGCCTTAGTTCTATTGGCGGACGCCTTTTCGAGGTATCGCAATAAAGGTGGACCAGGGGTGACTCTAGACTTTATTTGTACGATATGGGTATCAAATGAAAGGTGCTAATGAGTATTTTTAAAAGGGAGTGGGCCTTCTTTCTATAGGTGTTCGCCTTTTAGAGATATCGCCATAAAGGTGGACCAGGGGTGACTTTAGAATATGTTTGTACTATATGGGTATCAAATGAAAGGTGTTAATGAGTATTTTAAAAGGGCGTGGGGCTTAGTTCTATATGTGGACGCCTTTTCGAGATATCGCCATAAAGGTGGACCATGGGTGACTCTAGAATGAGTTTGTACGATATGGGTATCAAATTAAAGGTATTAATGAGAGTTTTAAAAGGAAGTGGTGTGAAGGCGTTTTCCAGATATCGACCAAAATGTGGACCAGGGTGACCCTGAACATAATCTGTTGGATACCGCCAATTTATTTATATATGTAATACCTGCCAAGATTTTAAGGGTTTTTTATTTCGCCCTGCAGAACTTTTTCATTTTCTTCTACTTAATATGGTAGGTGTCACAACCATTTTATAAAGTTTTTTCTAAAGTTATATTTCGCGTCAATAAAACAATCCAATTACCTTACCATGTTTCATCCCTTTTTTCGTATTTGGTATAGAATTATGGCATTTTTTTCATTTTTCGTAATTTTCGATATCAAAAAAGTGGGCGTGGTCATAGTCGGATTTCGTTCATTTTTCATACCAAGATAAAGTGAGTTCAAGTAAGCACGTGAACTAAGTTCATTAAAGATATGTCGATTTTTGCTCAAGTTATCGTGTTAACGGCCATGCGGAAGGACAGACGGACGACTGTGTATAAAAACTGGGCGTGGCATCAACCGATTTCGCCCATTTTCACAGAAAACAGTTAGCGTCATAAAATCTATGCCCCTACCAAATTTCAAAAGGATTGGTTAATTTTTGTTCGACTTATGGCGGTAAAAGTATCCTAGACAAATTAAATGAAAAAGGGCGGAGCCACGCCCATTTTGAAATTTTCTTTTACTTTTGTATTTTGTTGCACCATATCATTACTGGAGTTGAATGTTGACATAATTTACTTATATACTGTAAAGATATTAATTTTTTGTTAAAATTTTACTTTAAAAAAATTTTTTTTTAAAAGTGGGCGTGGTCCTTCTCCGATTTTGCTAATTTTTATTAAGCGTACATATAGTAATAGGAGTAACGTTCCTGCCAAATTTCATCATGATATCTTCAACGACTGCCAAATTTCAGCTTGCAAAACTTTTAAATTACCTTCTTTTAAAAGTGGGCGGTGCCACGCGCATTGTCCAAAATTTTTATTATTTTCTATTCTGCGTCATAAGTTCAACTCATCTTCCAAGTTTCGTCGCTTTAGCTGTCTTTTGTAATGAATTATCGAACTTTTTCGGTTTTTCGAAATTTTCGATATCGAAAAAATGGGCGTGGTTATAGTCCGATATCGTTCATTTTAAACAGCGATCTGAGATGAGTGCTCAGGAACCTACATACAAAATTTCGTCAAGATACCTCAAAATTTACTCAAGTTATCGTGTTAACGGACGGACGGACGGACGGACATGGCTCAATCAAATTTTTTTTCGATCCTGATTATTTTGATATATGGAAGTCTATATCTATCTCGATTCCTTTATATATGTACAACCAACCGTTATCCAATCAAACTTAATATACTCTGTGAACTCTGCTCAACTGAGTATAAAAAGATCAGAGAAGAAAGTGGGGATTTTATTAAAAAAAAAAAAAAATTTATTTACATTTTCTTCCCGCAAAAAAACAAAGTACATAAATTCAAGAAAAGAAAAGAGTGATAAAGTTTACATACATGTATATATGTGCAAACAAATATACATATCTACAATATACATAAAATAATAAAAAAGTGGTAACAGTAAGTGGCAAAAAGGAATAAACATAAAAGTGCTGAATACAACAAAAATAAAAAAAAATAAAATAAAAATTTTCGTTAAAATAAATACATATGCACACAAAAAAACACTTTAGGAAAAAAAAAATTTTTGTGGAAAAAAAATTTGTTTGAAAAACTTAACTGAGAAAAAAGAAGACATACATCAAAACAACATCAACATTACAACAAAGACGAGGAAGACACAACATCAAAGAAGATACCACAACCACAACAACCCACAAGTAACACAGTTAAAAGCAAGTAATGAAGGCTAAATTCGGGTGTAACCGAACATTACATACTCTGCTGAGAGTTATGGAGACAAAATAAGGGAAAATAACAATGTAGGAAAATGAACCTAGGGTAACCCTGGAATGTGTTTGTATGACATGTGTATCAAATGGAAGGTATTAAAGAGTATTTTAAGAGGGAGTGGGCCTTAGTTCTATAGGACGACGCCTTTTCGAGATATCGCCATAGAGGTGGACCAGGGGTGATTCTAGAATTTGTTTGTACAATATGGGTATCAAATGAAAGGTGTTAATGAGTATTTTAAAAGGGCGTGGGCCTTAGTTCTATAGGTGGACGCCTTTTCGAGATATCGCCATAAAGGTGGACCAGGGGTGACTCTAGAATTTGTTTGTACGATTTGGGTATCAAATGAAAGGTGTTAATGAGTATTTTAAAAGGGAGTAATCCTTAGTTCCATTGGTGGACGTCGTTTCGAGATATCGCCATAAAGGTGGGCCAGGGGTGACTCTAGAATTCGTTTGTGCAATATGGGTATCAAACGAAAGGAGTTAATGAGTATTTTAAAAGGGAGTGGGCCTTAGTTCTATAGGCGGACGCCTTTTCGAGGCATCGCAATAAAGGTGGACCAGGGGTGACTCTAGACTTTGTTTGTACGATATGGGTATCAAATGAAAGGTGCTAATGAGTATTTTTAAAAGGGAGTGGGCCTTCGTTCTATAGGTGTTCGCCTTTTCGAGATATCGCCATAAAGGTGGACCAGGGGTGACTTTAGAATATGTTTGTACTATATGGGTATCAAATGAAAGGTGTTAATGAGTATTTTAAAAGGGCGTGGGGCTTAGTTCTATATGTGGACGCCTTTTCGAGATATCGCCATAAAGGTGGACCAGGGGTGACTTTAGAATATGTTTGTACTATATGGGTATCAAATGAAAGGTGTTAATGAGTATTTTAAAAGGGCGTGGGGCCTAGTTCTATATGTGGACGCCTTTTCGAGATATCGCCATAAAGGTGGACCAGGGGTGACTTTAGAATATGTTTGTACTATATGGGTATCAAATGAAAGGTGTTAATGAGTATTTTAAAGGGGAGTGGGCCTTAGTTCCATAGGTGGACGCCTTTTCGAGATATCGTCATAAAGGTGGACCAGGGTTGACTCTAGAATGCGTTTGCACAATATGGGTATCAACCGAAAGGTGTTAATGAGTATTTTAAAAGGGAGTGGGCCTTAGTTATATGGGTGGACACCTTTTCGAGATATCGTCATAAAGGTGGACCAGGGTTGACTCTCGAATGCGTTTGTAAAATTTGGGTATCAAACGAAAGGTGTTAATGAGTATTTTAAAAGGGTGTGGGCCTTAGTTCTATAGGTGGACGTCTTTTCGAAATATCGCCATAAAGGTGGACCAGGGGTGACTCTAGAATTTGTTTGTGCGATATGGGTATCAAATGAAAGGTGTTAATGAGTATTTTAAAAGGGAGTGGGCCTTAGTTCTATGGGTGGACGCCTTTTCGAGATATCGCCATAAAGGTGGGCCAGGGGTGACTCTAGAATTTGTTTGTACTATATGGGTATCAAATGACAGGTGTTAATGAGTATTTTAAAGGGGAATGGGCCTTAGTTCTATAGGTGGACGCCTTTTCGAGATATCGTCATAAAGGTGGACCAGGGTTGACTCTAGAATGCGTTTGTACAATACGGGTATCAAACGAATGATGTTAATGAGTATTTTAAAAAGGAGTGGGCTTTAGTTCTATGGGTGGACACGTCTTTTCGAGATATCGCCAAAAAGGTGGACCAGGGGTGACTCTAGAATTTGTTTGTACGATATGGGTATCAAATGAAAGGTGTTAATGAGTATTTTAAAGGGGAGTGGGCCTTAGTTCCATAGGTGGACTTCTTTTCGAGATATCGTCATAAAGGTGGACCAGGGTTGACTCTAGAATACGTTTGTACAATATGGGTATCAAACGAAAGGTGTTAATGATTATTTTAAAAGGGAGTGATCCTTAATTCTATATGTGGACGCCTTTTCGAGATATCGCCATAAAGGTGGACCAGGGGTGACTCTGGAATGTGTTTGTACGATACGGGTATCAAATGAAAGGTGTTAAGGAGTATTTTAAAAGGAAGTGGGCCTTAGTTCTATAGGTGGACGCCTTTTCGAGATATCGTCATAAAGGTGGACCAGGGGTGACTCTAGAATGCGTTTGTACGATATGGGTATCAAATGAAAGGTGCTAAGGAGTATTTTAAAAGGGAGTGGGCCTTAGTTCTATAGGTGGACGCCTTTTCGAGATATCGCCATAAAGGTGAACCAGGGGTGACCCTAGAATTTGTTTGTACGATATGCGTATCAAATGAAAGACGTAAATGAGTATTTTAAAAGCGAATGGGCCTTAGTTCTATAGGTGGACGCCTTTTCGAGATATCGCCATAAACGTGGACCAGGGGTGACTCTATAATATGTTTGTACGATATGGGTATCAAATTAAAGGTATCAATGAGGGTTTTATAAGAATGTGGGTCCTTTAGTTGTATATGTGAAGGCGTTTTCGAGATATCGACCAAAATGTGGGCCAGGGTGACCCAGAACATCATCTTTCGGGTAACACTAATTTATTTATATATGTAATACCACAAATAGTATTCCTGCCAAGATTCCAAGGGCTTTTAACTTCGCCCTGCAGAACTTTTTCATTTTCTTCTACTTAATATGGTAGGTGTCACACCCATTTTACAAAGTTTTTTTTCTAAAGTTATATTTTGCGTCAATAAACCAATCCAATTACCTTGTTTCATCCCTTTTTTTGTATTGTTATAGAATTATGGCATTTTTTTTATTTTTCGTAATTTTCGATATCGAAAAAGTGGACATGGTCATAGTTGCATTTTTTATACCAATACAAAGGGAGTTCAGATAAGTACGTGAACTGAGTTTAGTAAAGATATATCGATTTTTTCTCAAGTTATCGTGTTAACGGCCGAGCGGAAGGACAGGCGGTCGACTGTGTATAAAAACTGGGCGTGGCTTTAACCAATTTCGCCCTTTTTCACAGAAAACAGTTGTCGTCCTAGACTCTAAGACCCTACCAAATTTCAAAAGGATTGTTGAATTTTTGTTCGACTTATGGCATTAAAAGTATCCTAGACAAATTAAATGTGAAAGGGCGGAGCAACGCCCATTTTGAAAATTTCTTTCATTTTTGTATTTTGTTGCACCATATCATTACTGGAGTTGAATGTTGACATAATTTACTTATATACTGTAAAGAAATTAAATTTTATTTTAAATTTGGCTTTAAACAATTTTTTTTAAGTGGGCGTGGTCGTTCTCTGATTTTGCTAATTTCTATTAAGCATACATATAGTAATAGGAGTTTGTTCCTCCCAAATTTCATCATGATATCTTCAACGACTGCCAAATTACAGCTTGCAAAACTTTTAAACTACCTTCTTTTAAAAGTGGGCGGTGCCACGCCCATTGTCCAAAATTTTGCTAGTTTACTTTTCTGCGTAATATGTCCAACTCACCTACCAAGTTTCACCGCTTTATCCACCTTGGGTAATGAATTATCGCACTTTTGCGGTTTTTCGAAATTTTCGATATCGAAAAAGTGGGTGTGGTTATAGTCCGATATCGTTCATTTTAAATCGCGATCTGAGATGAGTGCCCAGGACCCTACACACCAAATTTTATCAAGTTACCTCAAAATTTACTCAAGTTATCGTGTTAACGGACAGACGGACAGACGCACGGACGGACATGGCCCAATCAAATTTTTTTTCGATACTGATGATTTTGATATATGGAAGTCTATATCTATCTCGATTCCTTTATACCTGTACAACCAACCGTTATCCAATCAAAGTTAATATACTCTGTGAGCTCTGCTCAACTGAGTATAAAAAATGTCTGAGTAAGTTGTAAAGTAGGGACCCAAAATCTAAAATTCCCCAATTCATCCGATTTTGGTAATTTTTAGTTAGAACACATATAGTAATAGAACTAACGTTCTTTCCAAATTTCATCATGATATCTTCAACGACTGCCAAATTAAAGCTTGAATAACTTTTAAATTACCTTCTTTTAAAAGTGGGCGGTCCAAAATTTTACTAATTTTCTATTCTTCGTCAGGTCAACCCACCTTGGTTGGTAGTGGGCGGAGCCACGCCTATTGTCCAAAATTTTGCTAGTTTTCTATTCTGCGTCATATGTCCAACTCACCTACCAAGTTTCACCGCTTTATCCGTCTTTGGTAATGAATTATCGCACTTTTTCGGTTTTTCGAAATTTTCGATATCGAAAATGTGGGCGTGGTTATAGTCCGATTTCGTTCTTTTTAAATAGCGATCTGAAATGTGTGCCCAGGAACTTACATACCAAATTTCATTAAGATACCTCAAAATTTACTCAAGTTATCGTGTTCACGGATGAATGAATTAAATTTTTCGCCGACATCATTTTTACATATCTATCTCGATTATATCTATCTCGATTAGTTTATGCCGTTACGGAGTACCGTAATGTGAACAAAATTAATATACCATTTGAGCTCTGCTCAGCTGAGAATAAAGAGCAAGAAAATAAAATAGCCTTCTAACCTTACAACCTTATACAAAAGAAACAAGTAAGGAAGGTTAAGTTCGGGTGTAACCGAACATTACATACTCAGTTTGGAGCTATGGTGACAACATAAGGGAAAATAACCATGTAGGAAAATGAACCGAGGGAAAGCCTGGAATATGTTTGTATGACATGTGTATCAAATGAAAGGCGTTAAAGAGTATTTTATTAAGGAGTGAGCCATAGTTCTATAGGTGGACGCCATTTAGGGATATCGCCATAAAGGTGGATCAGGGTTGGCTCTAGAATTTGTTTGTACAATATGGGTATAAATGAAAGGTGTTAAAGAGTATTTTATCAGGGAGTGGGCCATAGTTCTATAGGTGGACGCCATTTAGGGATATAGTCACAAAGGTGGATCAGGGTTGACTCTAGAATGCGTTTGTACGATATGGGTATCAAATGAAAGGTGTTAAGGATTATTTTAAAAGGGAGTAATCCTTAGTTCCATAGGTGGGCGCCGTTTCGAGATATCGCCATAAAGGTGGACCAGGGGTGACCCTAGAATTTGTTTGTACAATATGGGTATCAAAAGAAAGGTGTTAATGAGTGTATAAAATTGCACTATTGGGGGGTATGCGCACTGAGGGAGTTAGGGGGAAAGCACTTCACTGCGAAAGAAATCAAACCGCGACAACTTTCGTTTTAAACATATGAATATATATTTTATTAGGAATTCTTTCAGAATTTATTTTAACAATTTAACAATTTACACTTTCGCGAATTTAGTTCATTTAATTTTAGAGGCGTGAATATAGTTAGGCTGATGGCGAATAACTAACTTAAAAGCGGTCCAATGCATTCAGTGGGACCGCTTACTTTTTAACTTAAGGAGAGAGAAAAACGGTAAGTGTATAAATAGGTAAATAGGAAAATATGTATGCATTTCTTAAATCTGCATATTTTAGGCAAACGGCAGCTTACTAAATCGATACAGGGTGAATGTAAAATATGAGTATGAGTATGAGTATGTGATTTTATACAATGTAAATATTTCTGAATGGTAAGTATTTCAAATAAGGGTATGTATTTCTGAAATGTCTATATATAATTAAAAAGGGTAGGTATATATTACAAATTTAAGATAAGTATTAAGATGTAAGGATTATATATATTAATATTGTACGTGTATGCATATGTATATTTGACTCATGTCTTCAACATGGCGGCCGGTCTGCGGAGCTGAGGGATGTAGACGCTCTTCGAGATCCTCTGAGGTTCCGTCGACTTTGTTGAAGATTCTACGCTGATGTAGAGAGTTACTATGGCGGCAGTTCCTGAGATGGGAGGAGGCAGAGTTTAGTAATGTTTCGCGTGACTATACCTGCTTGGGTGCGGACATCTACCACACGAACCCGTTGATCGGCGCCCGCATGGAGTTTGATAACTCGGCCCAAACGCCATTCATTGGGGGGGTGAAGGTCGTCTTTAATAACGACCATATCTCCTTCGCGAATATTTTGTTGGGGATGTTTCCATTTATATCTTTTATGCAAGGTTTGTAGGTACTCGCTCTTCCAACGTGAGCTGAACTGGTGATGCAGAACCTTTAATCTTTGCCATTTCGTAGTAGGGGATACGTTTTCGGCATTCGGTTCGGGTGAGGAAGTTAAGGGGGCTCCTCGAAGAAAATGTCCAGGAGTTAGGGCTAATAAGTCGCTTGGATCCTGTGACATGGGGGAGAGAGGGCGAGAATTGAGCACTGCTTCGATTCGAATGAGGAGAGTGGTGAATTCCTCAAATGTAAACTTTTGAGTTCCAGCTACTTTTGTGAAATGGCTTTTGAAGCTTTTTACTGCGGCTTCCCATAGGCCGCCCATGTGTGGGGCATACGGCGGTATGAATTGCCAAGTGAGGCCCTGTACCGCATACCTTTGTGCAATATCAACAGCTGCTTCTTTGAGGAATAGGGCTATCTCCCTCTGGATCGCTCGTTGTGCGCCAACAAACGTCTTTCCGTTGTCAGACATTATTTTGTGGGGTAATCAGCGTCGCCCTACGAAGCGAGTGAAGGCGGCTCTGAAGGCTTCAGTTGTCAAACTTGTGCATGATTCGAGGTGGACTGCTTTAGTGGAGAAGCAGACGAATACGCAAACGTACGCTTTCGTGTGAGAAGCTCGTCGTAAGAGGGACGTTTTCACCATAAATGGACCAGCGAAGTCAACTCCTCTTACGTGAAATGGCACGGAGTAAGTGGCACGTTCGGGGGGTAGAGGGGCCATTATTTGTGAACGCATTTGTTGTTTTTATATCGTGCACGTCTTGCATTGGAATATGCATTTCTTTACTTTCTGCTTGATGCGGGGAATATAGTATTCAGCTTGAATCATGCGAATCATCAGTTGCACCTCAGCATGATGCAATACTTTGTGGAGAAAGTCTAGTAGCAGTGAGCAGAACTTGGAGTAATCTGGTATAATTATCGGATACCGTTCATTCTCGCTGATGTCGGCATTAGCTAAACGACCCTTAACTCGCAGGAGGCCAGCTTCATCTAGCACGGGATTGAGGGTCAACAATGAACTTTTCTTGCTGATAGGCTTTGCTGCTTCTAATTGGGTGATTTCGGCCGGAAAATGATGGCGTTGCGTGACCATTATAAGTTTAATTTTTGCGAAATATAGTTCTTCTTGCGTGAGAACTAGGGAACTGGAAATTGGTTGTTTCTGGGTTTGGCGGATAAACCGGTACATGAAGGCCACAACTTTTAACGCGCGCGGATATGATGAGAATCGTTCCAGTATATCGGCGTGATCGACAGCATGCCAGGCTTCGACGAGTTTCTTCTCCGGAAGGGTTGAGGTAGAAGGGACATATCTTGGCCAGAACAAGCTCGGTTTAGAGAGCCATTGGGGTCCATTCCACCATAACGAAGAGTCAGCTAAGTCTTGCGGCTTGCATCCTCGGGTTCCTAAATCGGCGGGGTTGTCAGCACTGGGTACGTGGCGCCACGATGCGTTACTAACGTTCTGTAGAATCACGGTGATTCTGTTTGCCACGTAGGTTTTCCATGTATGTGGGGGTTTTTCTAGCCAAGCCAACACGATGGCGGAGTCTGACCAGAGTGTCAGTTCGTGTGGTGGCAGATTTAATTGGGATTGAGTGTTTGCTACTAATTTTGATAACAGTACTGCGCCACAGAGTTCTAATCGTGGTAAGCTAATCGTCTGTAGAGGAGCGACTTTGGTTTTAGCCACGAAAAGCTGAGATGAGAAGGAGTTTTCATCATGTTGTACTCTGATATAGACGCATTCTGCATATGCTTTTTCTGAGGCATCTGAGAAACCGTGTATTTGGATGCATTTATTTGGGGCGAATTGCACCCATCGTGGAATACGTATATTGCTTATGGCTGGGAGACTTTCCCGGGAAGTGTTCCACTTATGAACAGCTGCGGGTTTGACCTGTTCATCCCAATCGGTACCTTCTAACCATAGCTGTTGGAGGAGAATTTTGGCTTGGATCATTATTGGCGAAAGCCATCCTGCGGGATCAAACAGCTTAGCTACGGCCGAGAGTATTTGCCGTTTTGTGTGTGACGTAGAGTCCGGTATTGGGTCGTAAGAGTACGAAAAGAAGTCAGTTAGAGCATTCCATCTTATGCCCAGAGTTTTAGTGGAGCTGTTGTCATGGAATTTAAGAAATTCCGCATCTAAGACATCAGAGGCTGGAATCGAATTGAGGATTTCTGCTCTGTTTGCAGTGATTTTTTTGAGTGGAAAGCCAGCCGATTTTAGAGCTTCGATAGTTTGATTCATGGCAGCGAGAGTGGACTGTATATTATGCCCGCCTGAGAGGACGTCATCTACGTAAGTTTCTCGAAGAATGATGTCTTTAGCGAGCGGGTGAGTTTCTTCGCAATCCTGAGCGAGTTGGTGGAGTGTACGGATTGCGAGATATGGAGCGCAGTTTACACCGAAAGTGACGGTTTTCAACTTAAAGTCTTGGAGTGGCTGGTGAGGAGCTTTCCGAAAGAGAATTCTCTGAAAGTCTTGATCCTCTTCCTTGACGAGAATTTGGCGATACATTTTTTCGATATCGCCATTGAACACGAACTTGTAGAGGCGCCAATTGAGAATTATTGACGTCAAGTCGTTTTGGAGAATCGGGCCTGGGTATAAAACATCATTCAGAGAGTTTCCTGAGTGCGATGTCTTTGATGCATTAAATACCACGCAAACCTTTGTGGTTTTGCTGTCGGGTTTGTCAGCGTGATGAGGGAGGTAAAATGAGAAATATTTACCATTTCTGATTACCTCTGTGTTTGGAGCGGGCTGCATGTGGTCCATTTGGAGGTACTCTGTGAGTACTTCTGAGTACTTTTCACATAATTCGGGCTTTTTTTCCAGACTCCTTTCTACACTGATGTATTGTTGCTGCGCTGATGGGCGGGAGTGCCCTAATGCCAATGAGTGGGGGAAATTGGGTTTAAAGGGAAGTTTTACGATGTAACGTCCATCTTCTCTTCTTGTAGTTGTAGATGTGTAGAGGGCCTCACAAAATTGGTCCTCCTGTGATCTGGACAGAGTTGTGTGGATCTCTTCCTGTTCCCAGAACCGTTTGAGTAGAGTGCTGATGTCAGGTTCTGTTGATTCACTGGCTTGTGTAGAGTAGGTGGAGACTAGTTCCTTTACTAGTCCGCTGAGAACCCATCCAAATATTGTGTTTTGAGCTATAAGGGTTTCTTGCGGATTTCGTTGCAGACCATCGAGCAGTATTTGGGGAATTATATCGCTTCCTATAACCATGTCTATTTTTGAGGGATGGAGACAGTTAGGATCTGCGAGCTGAAGAGATTGGAATGCCTCTAAGCTGACTTTTGAGATTTTCTTATTGGGAAGAAAATGAGTGAGTTGTGGGAGCAAAATTGCGTTGGTGCTAATCTCTTTGCTTAAGTCTGAGGAGCAAAGAGTTACCTCGCAGATTTTGTTTGCTTTTTGCACCACTGTGCCTCCCATTCCTGAGATTTCATATCTTGCATTTTTTGTTGGGAGGCCTAACATTTTTTGGATTCGGGTTGCCAAAAATGTTTTCTGAGAGCCTTGGTCAATAAGTGCGCGAATTTTGTGGTACTCCCCGGCGTGGTGAATGGGGACTAGTGCCGTTGGGAGTAGTGTTGTTTCACAGTTACTGGAGAAATGTGACGAGACCGTGTGGGTTGTTGAGTCCTGGTGTTTCTGCGCCGCTGCTTCAGTCGCTGCTTGCCTTGATGTCGATGCTTGTTCATCATTTATTTGATATGGGATTGTAGTTTGGGCTAGTGTATTTTGGGGTCTGAGGCCTGTTGCCCGAGATGCGTTCTGATGTTGTTGACAATGGAGGAGAGAGTGATGTCGTTTTTGGCAATAAACGCATGAAAACTTGCTCTGACAATCACGCTTGAGATGTGAGTATGACAAACAATTCTCGCAATAATTGTTTTCTTTTACAAATTTGAGGCGGTCTGCTACCGTAAGCTCTTTGAATTTCACGCAAAACATCATTGAATGGTTTGAGTTACA
The DNA here is from genome assembly GCF_040869045.1 of Eurosta solidaginis. NCBI lineage: Eukaryota > Metazoa > Arthropoda > Insecta > Diptera > Tephritidae > Eurosta > Eurosta solidaginis. The sequence continues at coordinate 23,668,694 of NC_090324.1, read as the reverse complement.
CAGCTTGCAAGAGACTTGCTGTGGTTTTGAGTGATGATTATTAGAGTGAAAATTATTTGTTCTGTTTTTATTTGAGAACGTGGAGTTGTGGATTGAGTTTTGGTTTGTGGACCTGGGTGTGAAGTTTGGTAGAGGATTTCTAGGCTTACCTGGTCGGCAATTGTGGAGTCTCTCTACTACTTCGTATCTGGAAGTCAAAAATTTGTCCATATCTGACCACAGTGGCAACTCTTTCCGAGAAGTAAGAGATTGCTCCCATAGGGACAGGGTTTCACTGGGCAGCTTTGAGGAGCAAATATACACAAGAATGGGGTCCCAATTAGAGGTTGGGATATCTTGTGCTTCCAGGGTACACAAACAATTATTTATGGTGGTTTGCAGCTTTTGAATTTGCTCACCATTTTCTGAGAAAATTTGCTGAAGACTAAAGAGGGTCTTCAGTTGGTTATCAACCAATATTCTTCGGTTTTCGTACCGAGCTTTGAGGGCGTCCCATGCTAACTGAAAACTGGTGTCTGTGAGAGGGTATTGCTTCACTAACTGACCTGCTTGGCCTCTCGTTTTCTGCCGTAGGTGATATAGTTTTTGAGCTTGAGTGAGTTTGGGATGATTGCCGTAGACTGCCGTAAACATATCCCTGAATGCCGGCCAGTCTTCGTATCCGCCGTGGAATATTTCAGTATCGCAGGGTGGTACTTTGAGGTATACTTGTGCTGAGTTAGAAGTATTTGGGGGATTTAAGGGCTGAGATATTTGAGGCGAAGGTCGCAGTAGTTGTATGGCGTCCATAATTTGTGACATGCAAATTTCATAGCTTTCAGAGCACTTTTGGTATTTTTGCTCTATCGAATCGGTGGACTCCTGATGGGATGGAGAAAGAGATACATTTCTATAGGAATCTAGGAGTGATTCCCACAATCTTTCGAGCTGTTGTGTTTTTACCTTAAGAAGTGACTCAGTTTGGTCAGCTATCAGGGTTGCTGACCACTTTGAGTAAAAGGCCTCTAGTCTATTGCTTTCGAAAATGAAAGTATCGAGACTTGTGTCGGGTTGACCTACGTCAAGAGTGTCATTTGCTTTTTTGCTCATATTGATTTTGTTCAGGGTAAACAGGTGTTAATTAAAATATTATAATATGGGATACCAAATGAGAAGGGTTCCAAATGTATTGCTTGGTTAAATTTTAAGCAGTGCTGAGTGAGGTAGTAGTATATTAATTGATAGGACACTTTAATTATACTATGTTTGAAATATAATTTTGGTCTTAACTATTTTCCGGCTTATAAATTTTTGTGACACAGTCTAATGCTTGTACACAGGAACGGGAATTTACAGCGAGATGAGAAAATGAGCAAATAGCTGGACCTTATTTATATGTATTTAATTGTGTGCCAGTACTTTGTTTATATTAGGGTGGGTCGTTGTTGTTTTTTTTTGTGTGGAAAAATTAAGTAGGCGAAATATTTTGCGGTTGTGCAAATATTTTTAAATATTATTTACTTAATTACAACTATGCTCGTTGCTGGGGTTTTGTTAATACACCCTAGTGAAGGTGTTTTGTTTTACTTGTTTCTGTACTGCCTTAGCGCGTCTAAGTGCAGTTAGCGGATTGGGGTTAGATTTTTTTTTTTTTTTTATATATATATATATGTATAATATATAAACTGGCACAAGTGGGAGACTCCAATTTGGGAATTTTGCGGTTATATTTTGTTCTTTTGTTGGGATTGAGAATGAGAGACTCAATACAGTGCTCTTATGCCTGTGAGACAGCAATTGATAACGGGAATGTGCCAGTGGGTATGGAGAGTTAATACGCCGTGGGGTATATACGTGATGGGATTTGAGAATATTATGTTATAAGTATATTAGTAACGGTTTGTTTCCAGAGATTTCTTGTGAACAAGAGTGTGTTGAGAAAATGAAATATCGGTAAGTATATGTAGGATATATACGGTTACCGTTTGGAGGAGAGTTAATAGTTCACTAACTTTAATTAACGACCGCTACTTATATACTTATTAAATTGAGACTTACCGCTAGTCTGCTGTTACTAGGGCTTTTTTTGCTTTTTTGGGACTGTACCTTGCTGAATGTTGTTGTTGCTGTTGTGGAAGGGAAGATTTCGTGCTGTTTTTTTTCTTTTTTCTTATTAACTTTAATTTTCAGGTTTGCAGATCACCTCTTTGCTAACTTTTGATTCTTTTTTTCAACAATTTATTCGTTTCTTTGCAGGTTTTTCCGGAGCACCACAGTTATCTAAACCACGCTAATTCTTTTCTTTTTCCGATTTTTTCGAACACCGCAATTATATTAACCTTTTTTATATTTTTTCAGGTGTTTTTTTTTTTCCACGGTTCTGGTGCACCACTTTTGCAGGTCTACTACTCGTGTTAAAAAGAAATATTTATTCGTGTGGTTTTATTTTTCACAGCTCTTTTAAAAATTTATACCGCTCTACTTCTTTTCCGCAGGAATCTTTACGGTGAATAAATATTTTTTTTTTCGAACGTAAGCTAATATTTTTCTCCACAGGTAGGTATACAATTTTTTTCCTCAAAAGTAAGTAAGGTCAGGTAAGTATAAGTATGCTCTTTTATTATATCCACAATATATTTTAGATAAATTGTACCTTTTTCGTTTTTTTTGGATTTTCTATTGTTATATTTTTGTGGCACACCCTATTATGCACTATTTATTATTATATGTAACTCTGCTCCAAAACTTCTTTTTTGTTTCTTTATTTTCACTTGTGTACAATGTAAGCCTTTAAGTATTTCTTTTTTTGTTTTGTATTTGCACAGTAGGCTTTACAAAGTTTTGTTGATTAATGTATTTTATCTGTTTTTTTTTTTTTTTTTTTTAACGAATTCTTTTTCTTAGTTCAGCCTAATGTGCGGTATTTTTTGTATGTACATATGTATGTACGTGATTAGATTAATGTTTCACTGCACTCTTGTTTTTAATTTTTTACTTTATTTTCACAATTTTAAAAAGTCAACGCGTCGCGAAAACCGATTTAATTATATATAATTTTTATTTAAATTTTGAGTATTTTGTAGGTCACTAGCTCACTTTTATGGCTCCAAAAGGACCATGTATAAAATTGCACTATTGGGGGGTATGCGCACTGAGGGAGTTAGGGGGAAAGCACTTCACTGCGAAAGAAATCAAACCGCGACAACTTTCGTTTTAAACATATGAATATATATTTTATTAGGAATTCTTTCAGAATTTATTTTAACAATTTAACAATTTACACTTTCGCGAATTTAGTTCATTTAAATTTAGCGTGAATATAGTTAGGCTGATGGCGAATAACTAACTTAAAAGCGGTCCAATGCATTTAGTTGGACCGCTTACTTTTTAACTTAAGGAGAGAGAAAAACGGTAAGTGTATAAATAGGTAAATAGGAAAATATGTATGCATTTCTTAAATCTGCATATTTTAGGCAAACGGCAGCTTACTAAATCGATACAGGGTGAATGTAAAATATGAGTATGAGTATGAGTATGTGATTTTATACAATGTAAATATTTCTGAATGGTAAGTATTTCAAATAAGGGTAAGTATTTCTGAAATGTCTATATATAATTAAAAAGGGTAGGTATATATTACAAATTTAAGGTAAGTATTAAGATGTAAGGATTATATATATTAATATTGTACGTGTATGCATATGTATATTTGACTCATGTCTTCAACAATGAGTATTATAAAAGGTAGTGATGCTTAGTTCCACAGGTGGACGCCGTTTCGAGATATCGCCATAAAGGTGGACCAGGTGTGACCCTAGAATTTGTTTGTACGATATGGGTATCAAATTAAAGGTATTAAGGAGGGTTTTAAAAGGGAGTGGTGGTAGTTGTATAGGTGGTCGCCTTTTCGAGATATCGCCATAAAGGTGGACCAGGGGTGACTCTAGAATGAGTTTGTGCGATATGGGTATCAAATGAAAGGTGTTAATGAGTATTTTAAAATGGAGTAATCGTTAGTTCCATAGGTGGACGCCGTTTCGAGATATCGCCATAAAGGTGGACCAGGGGTGACCCTAGAATTTGTTTGTACAATATGGGTATCAAAAGAAATGTGTGAATGAGCATTTTAAAAGGGAGTAATCCTTAGTTCCATAGGTGGACGCCGTTTCGAGATATCGCCACAAAGGTGGACCAGGGGTGGCCCTAGAATATGTTTGTACAATATGGGTATCAAAAGAAAGGTGTTAATGAGTATTTTAAAACGGAGTGATGCTTAGTTCGACAGGTGGACGCCGTTTCGAGATATCGCCATAAAGGTGGACCAGGTGAGACCCTAGAATGCATTTGTACAATATGGATATCAAACGAAAGATGCTAATGAGTATTTAAAAGGGAGTAATAAAAAGTATAGGTGGTCGCCTTTTCGAGATATCGCCATAAAGGTGGACCAGGGGTGACTTTAGAATGCGTTTGTACAATATGGGTATCAAAAGAAAGGTGTTAATGAGTATTTTAAAAGGGAGTAATCCTTAGTTCCATAGGTGGACGCCGTTTCGAGATATCGCCATAAAGGTGGACCAGGGGTGACCCTAGAATTTGTTTGTACAATATGGGCATCAAACGAAAGGTGTTAATGAGTATTTTAAAAGGGAATGGGCCTTAGTTCTATAGGTGGACGCCGTTTCGAAATATCGCCATAAAGCTGGATCAGGGGTGACTCTAGAATGTGTTTGTACGATATGGGTATCAAATTAATGGTATTAATGAGAGTTTTAAAAGGGAGTGGTGGTAGTTGTATATGTGAAGGCGTTTTCCAGATATCGACCAAAATGTGGACCAGGGTTACCCAGAACTTCATCTGTTCGATACCGCTAATTTATTTATATATTTAATACCTGCCAAGATTTTAAGGGTTTTTTATTTCGCCCTGCAGAACTTTTTCATTTTCTTCTACTTAATATGGTAGGTGTCACAACCATTTTATAAAGTTTTTTCTAAAGTTATATTTCGCGTCAATAAACCAATCCAATTACCTCACCTTGTTTCATCCCTTTTTTCGTATTTGGTATAGAATTATGGCATTTTTTCATTTTTCGTAATTTTCGATATCAAAAAATTGGGCGTGGTCATTGTCGGATTTCGTTCATTTTTCATACCAAGATAAAGTGAGTTAAAGTAAGTACGTGAACTAAGTTCATTAAAGATATGTCGATTTTTGCTTAAGTTATCGTGTTAACGGACATGGCTGGGCGTGGCATCAACCGATTTCGTCCGTTTTCACAGAAAACAGTTATCGTCGTAGAGTCTATGCACCTACCAAATTTGACAAGGATTGGTAAATTTTTGTTCGACTTATGGCCTTAAAATTATTCTAGACGAATTAAATGAAAAAGGGCGGAGCCACGCCCATTTTGAAATTTTCTTTTATTTTTGTATTGTGTTGCACCATACCATTACTGGAGTTGAATGTTGATATAATTTACTTATATACTGTAAAGATATTAAATTTTTTGTTAAAATTTTACTTAAAAAAATTTTTTTTTTTAAAGTGGGCGTGGTCCTTCTCCGATTTTGCTAATTTTTATTAGGCGTACATATAGTAATAGGAGTAACGTCCCTGCCAAATTTCATCATGATATCTTCAACGACTGACAAATTACAGCTTGCAAAATTTTAAATTACCTTCTTTTAAAAGTGGGCGATGCCATGCCCAATGTCCAAAATTTTACTAATTTTCTATTCTGCGTCATAAATTCAACTCATCTACCAAGTTTCGTCGCTTTATCTGTCTTTGGTAATAAATTATCGCACTTTTTCGGTTTTTCGAAATTTTCGATATCGAAAAAGTGGGCGTGGTTATAGTCCGATATCGTTCATTTTAAATAGCGATCTGAGATGAGTGCGCAGGAACCTACATACCAAATTTCATCAAGATACCTCAAAATTTACTCAAGTTATCGTGTTAACGGACGGACAGACGGACGGACATGGCTCAATGAAATTTTAATTCGATCCTGATTATTTTGATATATGGAAGTCTATATCTATCTAGATCCCTTTATATATGTACAACCAACCGTTATCCAATCAAACTTAATATACTCTGTGAGCTCTGCTCAACTGAGTATAACAATGCGCAAAGAGGAAAAGGAAAAATCTAATTGTGAAGGGGGAAAAACCAAAAATTTATCGGAGTAACATTTATACTGGACCTAACGGTATAATCTCGAAATATAAATTACGCCCACAAACCTAACAACACTATACGACATATTTTTACCAAAACAGAAAACAAAGTGGAAAAAGAGCAACAAAATAACGTAGTACTTATACCAAATAAAGTGCAACAGCAAAGATGATGAAAAATACGATCAGTACTATGTGGGAACAACTGGATATACGGCTAAACGAACACAGAGCAGATGCAAAAAACAAGAAAATGACCACAGCTCTCGCCCAAAACTTGACTAACGCCTCGGTTCTGAGCGTTACCGGTAAAATAGTTCCCAGAACATTATGTAACCGAATATCGTTACCAGTTCTTTTATTCGCGATTCTGGCCCAAGCGGTAACGCTGTCATCACCAAGAAACTCACCAGTGTCTGTGGAGAAATTTGAATGGTTGTCTTCTTCGCTTTCGCGGTTGCCACTTTGGTCCAATTGGACCAAAATGGTCCCTTTCAACTCCATTTGGTCCGCTGGTCCCTTTTCTTCAATTTTGGTCCTTTTTAGGCAGTAGCCACGATTGGTACTTTTCATTCTTTTTCACTCAGGTAAAAATTCACAATATTGCCCAAAAATTTGCCACACTATCGTTAGCCATATAATTTTGAATTTACTTCAATGGAACTCCCACCATAAAAAATTGCTCAGTCAGTAAAATGTACCAGAACAATAACATTTCACCTAGGATATAATTAAGCCAGGCATTAAAAAGAAAAGTGTTGGCAAACACATTGTCGTTAATTGTTGATGAAATAACCGACTGATCAAAAAAAAAACTCTTGTTTTATAATAATATTAATAACGGCTAGGTATTTCGATCGGTTATACAACACTATGTAAAATATATGAAAATAAAAATTTCTTCTCGCCTAGCATAGCTTATAGCGAGCACTCTGTCTTGAGCCTAACACTTTCAAAACTTATACAAATAAATTCGATGCATTACTTCTGGTTTGGAAATTTGATATTTAAATCTTTCTCACCCAGCTCAATGATTCAAGGAATTCCAGGTGTTAAGCCACGCAAGGTAATTGAAAACTAAGTATTTTCGCACAAGAAATATTTTAGCTCGAAGACAAAAGGAAGCAAATGCAAAAGAGATTTGATTTCGGAAGAAATGTTTTGTATAAAATTATTCCCGTAGGTGCTAGCAGAATCCCTGAGTCCTGGGATCAAAACTCACACTTACTGAATCTAAGCCCTGATATTAAGTTTAAACGCTAAGATAAAAGGTAAGCATCTATAAAAATAGCACTAACAAAATTGCCTAGTTTCATTTTTGATTTACTGAGTTTTCCACATACATTGTTCGGCAACACCAGAACGCAAATTTTGAACCGTTTCTTACTAAAACCTAACTGCACCATACATTTTATTTCATTGCAATCAACAACATAATGCTGGAACCAAGAGCTTTGTGACCAAAACTAGGTTCACAACGTTTGGTTGGTGGAAGACATAGACTTATCCTACGTCAAAATATAGTATCATTTTCGGTTGCATACCCATATATTTGTTTGTTCAGCTTGAATTAAAGGAAAGTCTTCACTATGTTTAGTCAAATTTTATATAGAAACATCCTAAAATTTTGTATTTTATACTAATAAAATAAAACAAAAAATTTGTTCTTTTTTTCGATGAATTTTGGTCCCAAATGAAAACATGGTGTGGCAACCGTGTTCGCTTTACCAAAAATTTCTCACTTGTAGATACGAGGTTAACGAATAAACGGGACGATGTGTATATGCATATTATGCATGTTAGGTTTCTACATAGGTATATTGTAATTTATACTGTGAAAGTACATAATGTAAACAAATATGCAAGAGGCAACATTTTTTACTATTAATTGCGCTTACAATTCTTTATTTTTCAGTTTTTCCCTTTTCTGAACAACAGCTGTTGTGTGATTATTTCGATGTAACCACCTACTTTTGTGGGTAAAAAATTATCCGGCTACTTTCGCAGGTAGAATACCAAAAGGGTGTAAAAGTTGCCACATGATTTCGGCACCGTGGTGAAGAATGTTGTTACCACACTAGAATCGGGCCGTAAGAGCAAACATATAGCGGACTTTGACCATGCACAAATCTTAGATATAGAAAAAAGAGGAAAGAAAAGACTAATTTTAGTGAGCTTAAGGTAGGTAGGTTGAACTGGCCGGTCCATGAGGACCTCACATAGACTGATTGAGTCCGTAGTGTTACCAGAAGTTTGTTTTAACGACCAAACTGAAAAACCCTATCAAAACCAGGACCTATGTTATAAAATAACTCCCTCCTCTTGGCAAATACTAGAAGCTTCCTAGGACTTAAGCCACTTGCTGTTTCTAGATCTGACAGCTGTATCACTCCTAATAGCTGGAGTCTTAGCCTGGCAAGTGCAGGGCACGAGCACAGAACGTGCTCGATCGTTTCCACCTCCAACCCGCACTTCCTACATCTGCTATCACTGACCAAGCCTAATTTAAAGGCATGTGACGCCAGAATACCCGCCATGAGTCTACAGTCTCCTCTTTTTAATGATAGAAGCAACTGTGTTAGTCTAAGGTTGTACGACCTACACATAATCTTCGACACTTTACAGCCCCGCGCTTGAACCCACGCCTTTCCCGCTTGGTCGATCAAGGGCACTTCTCGCATTCGCTTAATCCTCGCCCAATATAATTGGGACATCTACGGAGCAAGCTTCAAGGGATGCGCCCTATTTAGCTAGTTCGTCCGATTTTTCATTCCCATCTATTCCCATATGCCCTGGGACCCAATATAGATGTATGCTTCTCCCTGTCCCGATTATCTCCAGATACTACTTACACTCTAACACGCATTTAGATGCTGTGCTATGCGAGATTATTGCCTTAATTGCTGCTTGACTGTCAACATAAAAGCTAACACGGTTGCAGCTTAAGCTATTCTCTTCCAGGGTTTCTACTGCTTTGGTTATGGCTAATATTTCCGCTTGGAAAACGCTACAGTAATCCGGCAGCCTGTAGGATCTGCTTATTTCCGGATCAGCGCAGTATACCGCAGACCCTACTCTTTGCACTACTTTGGAACCATCGGTGTACACATGTATCGCCTCGTTCGCCATTTGCGCACCCATGCGCCAACCGTCCACCTCTATTGTGGCCTTAAGATCTCCCTCGAAGCGCAGATAGGGAATCATAGAGATCTTAAGAATACAGCAAAAAATAAACAATGTAATGAACTTCAAAGAAGATATAAATAACATAAGTAATGTATATACCGCGGTTGTGTAGAAAGGAAATAAGACAAGTAAAATTCAATATTAAAATACTTACCTAGATATTTATGTCGATACACAGTGTAAAAAAATGTGATACTATTTAGATAAATTAATCAGTGTAAGTAATAATTTCATGTTTGTTGTTAAAAGATTGTCAAATTATTAAAATATTTCAATAAATAGCTTCCTGAGGATGACGCATAAAGCGTTGAATCGCGTTGAAGCAAATTAAACAAAAACAATTTTTGCTTTTTTAGACGACCAATAAGCTCAACCCAGCAAACCATAAGATTTAAATTGGTCCAAACAAATTCTTTAAAATACAACATCAGTGAGCAAATCCGAAAGACAAACACCATCCAAACTCACAACAAACATGAAACATTTGTTTTCGTTACATACAACTCAATCGCAATTAGGAAACCCAGTCCACAATTAAACAGTGCAATAACATCTCTAAAAAAATCGTCAGACAAAAGGGAAAACTAAAATTTCTACTTAGATGCAAAAGCTCTGGAATTATACCAACATACCTTCAAGGTAGCGTCCTACCTTAGTTATATTTTTTTAAACATGATCAAACACGTCTCAGTTTTGAAAAAATAGAGGAGTGCTTTCTACAAACAATTTCAATTTGGAAATCAAAGAAACAAATATCAAAGTAATCGAAAAAAATCTAAAACGCACAAAAGACTCGCTGAAAACGATGCTCGGAGAAGAAGAATACAATAACATTGTAGAAAAACGAGATCACTACATCAAATACTTCGATACGGGGATGGAAGAACGCACCAAAAAAGCTACAAAAAGAAATTTCTAAAAACATATAACAATTTGGGATTCGATTTAACGAAGACTGGTATATAAAGAAAACTAAAATTAAAAGACCAGAAGAGTACCATTGGTTACTTTCATTAGGCACAAAATTTGCTCTACCAGTCACCAAAAATGGTTTTTCACCATTGCATATCATCGCAGAACTTGAGCAGGCGGTTCAGGAAATCGAAGATGACAGAACCAAAGATAGTGCAAGAAGCACCATTGCAATGAAAACAAGTAAGAACGGGACTGTCATCGGATGTATAAGATAAGAAATATATAGTGAACAGATCTACATACCTAAACAATTTTTAAGATAAATATAAAATACACAAGTAAGAACGGGACTGTCTTCGGCTGTGCCGAAGACTTCATGCCTTTCATGAATGGGGCTGAACAATAATCTTATCCCCTTCGTAATCTCCGAATAATCGGATGTATAAGATAAGAAATATATAGTGAACAGATCTACATACCTAAACGATTTTTAAGATAAATATCAAATAAAAAACAGGTAGGTACTTTGCGTGAGGATGCAGTTTCCGGTTTTTTGTGTTCTGCGTGTAAAAACTATGACTAAAAATCACGTATTTCAACAATATATGACGTAAACGTAACTATTTGATGAAATTTGATGAATTTTGAAGCTTCTAGCCGTAAAAAAGGGGCAAAATTACAGTTTATATGGGGTATATAATATATATACCACCGATCTCTATGATTTTTTCAGACAACAATATATGCTATATACGTAAGCAGTTGGTGAAATTTGAAGCTTCTAGTAGTTAAAATGGGGCAGAAATTGCGCAAAGTTTCTTATCTGAACAAACGGTTGTATGAGATATATACTATATATACCACTGATCTCAATGATTTTTTCAGACAACAATGTATGCTATGCACGTCAGCATTTGGTGAAATTGCGCAAAGTTTCTTATCTGAACAATCGGTTGTATGAGATATATACTAATTTGCATACAAACAGACAGACGGACATGGCTGAATCAACTCAGCTCTTCATCCTGATTATTTCGGTATACTTAATGGTGGATCTATCTATTTTCCTTTAAGGACTTACAATTTTGGGTTTCGTGACGAAATTAATATACCATTTAATTTTCATGAAAGGTATAAAAATAGGTAGGTACTTTGTGTGAGGATGCAAAGCTTCACGTTTTTTGTGGTCTGCATATAAAAACTATGACTACGAATCACGTATTTCAAAAATATATGACGTAAGCGTAACTATTTGATGAATTTTGAAGCTTCTAGCCGTAAAAAAGGGGCAAAAATGACAGTTTATATGAAGTATATAATATATGTACCACCGATCGCTATGATTTTTTCAGACAATAATATATGCTATATACTAGACGGGGTTGGTCCCCATACAAAAAAAAAAAGTTGCTAATGTCCGCCCCTAAATTTGAAGATTATGTTGAGAGGGTTTAAGAAACATTTTTTTTAATTTTTTTGATCCTTCGAAATGCACCCAAAAAGGTTTTTTCGTTGTAACTTGGTTATTTGACGTCCGATTTTTAAAATTGATATGTCATTATTTTGGCCTTGAGAAGCTTCACATTTCCGTTTAAGCTATGAAGTCGTTTTCACATGATTAGGTCAGCTAAAAAATTTTACCCTCCCCTAATGTATGTTTTTTTCCTTTCCAAACGAAAGTACTTGAAAATTCAAGAAAATGTTGCTTTGAAACCATATTACTAAAATAATAAAAAAAATAAGTTATAGCACTTTCAATATTTATTGCAACTGTTATCTTACCTGATTCTTTTTATACTTAGACCTGAAACTCATGGTATTTTTGGAGGAAAAATTGCAGGGTTTGCATTAAAAAGTTAATAAAGATATGCCAAATATCAGGAATAGGGGAAGTCAAAGTAAATAAGTGAGTTAAACCTGTAGTTTCGTATTTATAATAATAACGCTATGCGAAAAAATCAACATTTTTTCTGTGTATTGGACAAAACCCACTTTTTTGTAGAGATTGGGGCTTAAGTAAACAAAGTACTATCTCCATTTTTCGAACCGAAATTTTATTTTTTTGTTAACTCGTTCAGCAAATTGAAAAAGTAATGGTGAAAAATCAGAATTCAGAAGTCGTATTCAGAAGTCAGAGTCTGACTTTTCACCTCGTATAACAGCTGTTATACTAAATTTCTCGAAAAAAGAATCCAGCCCTTCTAATAAGGGAAAGGGCGGACCACGCCCACATTTCTACTTTTTCAATTTGCTGAACGCGTTAACAAAAAATAAAATAAAATTTCGAAATGTAGAATTTCGAACTTCAAACTTCGTAAGCAGATATCTATTTTTTGGAGGCTAACTTCGAAAAACGGAAAGAGTACTTTGTTTACTTAAGCCTCAATCCCTACGAAAAAGTGGGTTTGTCCAATACCCAGAAAAAAGGTTGATTTTGTTGCATAGCGTTATTATTATTGTCGCTGAATCAAACCAAGATTTTATATTACCTTAAACATTGTAAACATGACATAATAACTCGACAGTTTAAACTTCATTTTATTTAATTTCATAAGTATGGCATCCTTTTATTATACATATAAATTTTCGTTAAACACGAAATTGAACGAAGCGTTTCTTCGTAATATCTAAATCGCTTCCTTCAACTTCATTTTATAGAAAAACCTTCGAGGAAATTAAACGAACAAGTAAGAATCTTGTTACAAAATTTTTAATTTAATCATTTACTTATTATAACTATCTTGTAGATATTAAAACTTGCACAGTAAGACTAAATAAACACTGTCATGTTAAAATATTAGTTGTGTTTCCTTGAAACGTTAGTTGCAGCGATAACATTTTTTAATATTTGTTCTGAGACAAATCCGCAAACTATAATTACAGCGTGGAATCACATGAATACTCATGAAACGATACGATCTTAGAAGCGGTAAAAACGAAATACCATTGGTCGGTACGGAAAACAATTCAACGGACTCGGACACCAGCGCTGAGATGGCTTCAGCCAGCGAGGGAGAAACTGATAAAACAATCACACAAACAAATAAGTCAATTTATGAATTTAAAGCACAAATAAGAGAATTGCAGCTCCTATTGGCGGCCGCAGAAAAGAAAAGTTAGATTTAAGAGAAACAATCGCATTACAAGCGAAATTTAGTACAGTAATTGCAAATAACACAGGTTTCGTCAAAACCCCTTTAGCCAGCATCATCTCTGCCGATGATGTCTCGGTTAACGTCACCTCTGCCGACGTAACCTCTGCCAATGCCTTTTCAGCCCATGTCACATCTGCCGAAATACCCTCTTCAAACGTTAACGTATTTAATGGTAGCTTTGCCAATGCTGCCGCCGTATCCTCTGCAAACGTCAACGTAGTTCCAACGCTGCCGCCACTAAAGTAATTTTTGCCGACAGCACTGGCGCAAGAGTTTGCTTTCCAAACAATAGCCCCTGCAACATGCTCCCTAATACTGATATCACTCTAGGCCATGGTAACTTGCCTAGTATCTATACTACTGCCGCATATGCTAGTGTACAGCCAGCCTATCTAAACTATGCCGACGTCATGAACACCAGAATCAGTCATTCTGTAAACTCTAATGTAAGCCAAGCGTGTAGTAATATTTATACTAGCCAAGCCTTAAATGTGTCAAGTATTAATGGATTGTATTCCCCATTTGCCATAAGTCAAGCGCCACCAGCACAGTCAAGTGTGCAGCCAAACCATTTGCCACCGTCAATTTCTATACAACAGCCGTATGTACGCAAATTACACGCCCTGCCTGAATTCAACGGATCGCCGGAAGAATGGCCAATGTTTTTTGCGGCATTCAAGGAAACTACCTCAATGTATATGTACACAGATTTGGAAAATTTATTCCGTTTGCAAAAGGCTTTGAAAGGGCCAGCCAGACAGCGAGTAGAATGCCTACTAATTCACCCATCTAGTGTAGGTACTGTAATAAATACGCTTGAATTCCATTTTGGACGTCCACAGCTACTAATACGTAGCCAAATAGCTAAAGCGCGAGCGTTTCCAACCATAGCCGAAGGAAATATGTCAGAAATTGTAAACTTCAGTACAATGGTGAGCAACCTAACTGCTTTCTTGGAAAATGCAGGAGCAGCCTCTCATCTTTCGAATCCGACGTTGTTAGACGAATTACTAAGTAAATTGCCGATGAATAAACGCGAAGAATGGGCCAGGTATACTTTCTCCACGAAATTGTGTTTCCCAAGTGTTCGCCATTTTAGTAATTGGTTACAAGAAGTCGCTATATTTATTTCAATTGCTACAGACGTTGTGCCGGTAGAGACTTCCAAAACAAGTGAACAGTTGATTTCGAAGGCAACCAAGATAATGAAACCAGTGCTAGTGATGACAGAAAGTAAATGTTTATATTGCAAAAGTAACCACAATTTAAGCCAGTGTGAAAAGTTCAAAAATATGGACTGCGGCGACAGATGGGCGTTTGTGAAAACAAATCACTTATGTTTCAGTTGTCTACGACCTGGTCACAGCACTATCAATTGAAATACACGTCCCGAGTGCGGACTTGAATTTTGCCGTAGATATCATAACCGGCTATTGCACGAACGAAGTAGCAAAAATTTCAATGGCAATGCAAAGTCGACGTCGACTGCGGACAATGCAGATGTGGTAAAGCAGGCAGCTGACACAGCAAATGTCGTCACTATATTCGCAAAGGAATTTAGTAAGCAAACGCTATTTAAATTTCTGCCTGTAGAAATAAAAGGACCAAAGGGTAGTTGTAAGGTTATTGCATTTGTCGATGACGGTTCAAAAATATCGTTGATCGAAGAGCAGGTAGCTAAAAATATTGGCTTGAATGGTCCAGTTGATAAATTATCATCAAAATGGATAGGAGGTAAGACCACAAGCGAACTATCACAACGATTAGACGTCGAAATTTCTGGCTTGAATCAGAATACAACATTTCAGATGAGAAATGTACGCACAACAAGAAAGTTAGAGCTACCAGCACAAACGTTGAATGTTGACAGTTTTAAATTAAAGTACGATAAAATTCGAAACTTGCCAGTGGATGATTATGTTAATGCTGTCCCACAAATTCTCATCGGTATGCGGCACACAAATTTGGTTCGTCCAATAGAAGTTATAAACATAGACGATTGTTTTTCTGTCCACAGGTCAAAGTTGGGATATGTGCTCTTCGGATCCAACGAAGATAGTGTAGAAGGAGTTGTTTGTCGTATAGACTGCGAATTAGACGCAATCAACGATATTCAGCAGCAAATGAAAGAATATTTTACGCTGGAGAGTTTTGGTATGAAGCCCCTACAGCCGGTTATGTCTGAAGCAGACAAACGAGCTGAAGCAATTTTATTGGAGACAACCAAGCAAATCGGTTGCCGTTATGAAACCGGTTTATTGTGGCTAAGTAATGAGGTAGAATTTTGTGAAAGCTATAGTATGGCACTGCGTCGCCTGGAATCATTGGAGACAAAATTTGAAAAAAACCGTGAATTTGGGACTTGGTACATAGATAAGATCAATGGGTATTTAAGTAAATCATATGCTAGGAAACTATCGCGGGCGGAAGCAATGGAGGTTAAACCTCACACATGGTACCTACCCCATTTTGCGGTATGTAATCAAAATAAAGAAAATAAACTACGTTTAGTATTCGATGCCACAGCGTCAGTAAATGGTGTTTCTTTCAACTCAAGGCTAATGAAAGGTCCAGATGCTTATCAGCCAAAGCCTTTATTGAGTATACTATTTAATTTTCGACAGGGTGTCATTGGCGTATGTGCAGACATACGATAAATGTTTAACAGAGTTCTGATACGCCAAGAAGACCAGGATGCACAACGCTTTTTGTGGCGGGGTGGAAATTCGTCAAAGGACCCAGATATATATATTATGAACGCGATGATATTTGGATCAGCCTGTTCACCATGTTCTGCACAATAAGTGAAGAATACAAATGCGATGAAGTTTCGAGACCTTCATCCAAGAGCTACTAGTGCTATTATTGACCGCCACTATGTGGAGGACTACGTAGACAGTTTCGAAACATGAGATGAGGCTATAAGTATTTCAAATGCGGTCACAGCTATGCCGGGTTCGAGTTGCGAGGATTTAAATCCAACTCTAAAGAGGTCTGTATTGCACTCGGGGAAACGAAGACCCCTCTTACGTACGTTTAAACAATGAGCTTTTGCTCCAACGAATCCATGGCAGAGAAGGTACTTGGAATGTACTGGCGTCCACTGGATGATTCATTCTGTTTTAAACTAAAATTCGTGAAAGTTCCGAATGACGTCTTGACGGGACAAAGGCGACCGACGAAAGCTGAAGTTTTAAGCCTTACCATGTCAATATTTGATCCGTTCGGGTATCTGGCGAATATTACAATCAAATCGAAAATTATCTTGCAACAGCTATGGCGATTAGATGTAGATTGGACAAGTTCTATTCCGGAGCAGGTTTATCGGGAATGGTACAACTGGTATACAGAGCTCGACAAAGCTAAAAGTCTTATCATTCCACGCTGCTATCACCGGAATTTTAGTAACTTAGTTTCCACAATTGACTTACATATTTTTGTAGATGCCAGCGAGTTTGCATATTCTGCAGTTGCTTACTAGCGAATCAAATTCGATGGTGAAGTCAGTGTAGTCTTCGTAGCTGGAAAATCTCATTGTAGCGCCGTTAAAGCACTTTCGATACCACGACTTGAACTGCTGTCTGCCGTATTGGGCGTTCGTCTGCAGGAGGCTATTTTAAATGGTCATGACAGGAGGCCTAACGTAATAACATTTTGGTCTGACTCAAAGACGGTCCTTAGCTGGATTAAATCAGATAGTCGTTGTTACAAGCAATTTGTGTCACACAGAATTACAGAAATTTTGGACTCGTCGAACGTAAACTGTTGGCGATGGGTTCCCGAAAGTTGAATCCTGCTGATGATGCAACACGATTGAACGCACGCCTTGTTTCGAACTCTCGATAGATATGTGGCCCAGATTTCTTGAAAGAGCCGGAGGACTCTTGGCCCAAGCTAGTTGATGGTGCTACCGAGAAACAGTGCCTCGAAGAAAGGCGAGCGAAGTTCATACTTGCAATAAGTATTGACTCATCGTTAATAGATTTTGACAGATTTTCGAATTATTATAGGCTGTTAAGAGTCATTTTCTGGGTAAAGAAAGCTATGATGAAGTTTAGGTCTGTTCAAAAGCTGGAATTCACACCAATATCATCACATTTCGTGCCACAGTTGACAGCGGAGGACATTTCTCAAGCTGAAAAGATTGTATGTCGTTTGGTTCAGGAGAACGTATATCCGGAGGAGATGCGCATTTTACTAAACAGAAAACCAATTCCTAAAAACAGTCCGTTATTTAAGCTGACTCCGATAATTGACGACGAGGGAATATTGCGGCTATCAGGACGTATCGATTATGCTGATAGTGTCCCATTAGAAACAAAAAGGCCGATAATTTTACCGCATAAGCATCGATTATCCGGCCTCATTGCTAGACATTATCACGAAAAATACAAACATCAAAACAATGAGGGTACGAATTTCGTTGGTGTGAGTAAAGAAGATTGGGTAGAAGTTGGGAGGAAGTTGGTCGATGAAGGTGTAAAGTATGGGGTAGAATGGTTGTTTAACCCACCTGGTAGTCCTTCAGCTGGAGGTGCATGGGAGCGAATGGTGGGCTGTGTCAAGCGAGTACTTTCCTTTACGTTGAAGACAAAGGTGCCCCAAGTGGAGACGTTACAAAGTCTTTTAATTGAAGCTGAGAACTTGGTGAATTCTCGTCCACTAACTTATTTGCCATTAGAGGAGGAAGATGCTGAACCTCTATCACCAAATCATTTCATATTAGGCTGCCCGAATGATGTTCAAACACCGTCCGTAGATGAAGGTGTTTGTTTGCGTAAGCAATGGCAAATCCTCCAACAAATGAAGCAGACCTTTTGGAAGAGATGGGTCCTAGAATACCTTCCTACATTAACGCGTCGAAGCAAATGGTGTCAACGAGTAGATCCAGTGAAAGTTGGTGATGTTGTCTTTATATGCGATGAAAACGAGAGACGTGGTGAATGGAAGCGAGGCATCGTAGTGGAAGTTTTTACTGCATCTGACGGTCAAGTCAGATCAGCAATTGTCAAGACAGCTACAGGAAATTTACGGAGACCTGCTTCTAAGTTGGCGGCATTAGACGTAGTTCGTGAATCTTCGGGCATCCAATCGATTCATGGGGGCCGGGATGTCGCTGAATCAAACCAAAATTTTATATTACCTTAAACATTGTAAACATGACATAATAACTCGACAGTTTAAACTTCATTTTATTTAATTTCATAAGTATGGCATCCTTTTATTATACATATAAAAATTTTGTTAGCTTACCTAATCATGTGAAAACGACTTCATAGCTTAAAAGGATATTAAACGGAAATATGGAGCTGCGCAGGTCAAAATAATGACATATCAATTTTAAAAATCGGTCATCAAATTACCAAGTTACAACGAAAAAAACCTTTTTGGCTGTATTTCGAAGGATAAAAAAAAATTAAAAAAAAATTTTTCCGAAAACATCTCAACATAATCTTCAAATTTAAGGGCGGACATTAGCAACTTTTTTTTTCGACCCAGTCTACTATATACGTAAGCATTTGGTGAAATTTGAAGCTTCTATCTGTTAAAACGGGGCAGAAATTGCGCAAAGTTTCTTATCTGAAAAATCGGCTGCATGAGATATATACTATGTATACCACCCATCTCAATGATTTTTTCAGACATCAATATATGTTATACACGTAAGCATTTGGTGAAATTTGAAGCTTATAGCTGTTAAAATGGGGCCGAAATCGCAAAAAAAAAAATATATATATATATATATATATATATACTATATATATATACTATATATACCATCATATATATATTACATATATCACTGATCTCTATAATTTTTGGACACAACAATATATACTATATACGTGAGCAATCTGTGAAATTCGAAGCTTATAGCTGTTAAAATGGGGTAGAAATTGCGAAAAGTTTCTTGTCTGAACAATCGGTTGTATGAGATATATACTATATATACAACCGATCTCTATGATTTTTTCAGACAATAATATATGCTATATACGTAACCATTCTTTGAAATTTGAAACCCCTAGCTCTTAAAATAGGGCAGTAATTACGAAAAGTTTCTTATCTGAACAATCTGTTGTGGGGGATATATACTATATATACGACCGATCTCATCAATTTTTTCAGGCAACAATATGTGCAATATACGAAATTATGTGGTGAAGTTTGAAGCTTCAACATTAAAATACTCTTGATTTAAAGAAAAAAATAATAATACATATATTTTTGACGATGAGAAGTTAATTTCGTTCGATGTTGTTGACAATAATAGAAAAATATACAAAAATAATACAGAAAATGTATATGGAAATTTTAAAATTCTGAATCAAAGAAAATAGATACTTCAAATTTAATGAATCAATATACACACAATTGAAGGGATTACCAATGGGATCACCAACTTCCCCAGTAGTTGCAGATATTGTAATGGAACAATTGCTTGAAACTACACTTAAGGAATTAAATCATAAACCAAGACTCCTTACCAAATACGTGGATGACATATTTACAATAATAAACGAAAATTCGGTTAAAAATACAATTGACGCATTAAATTCTTTTGACAAACATATACAATTTACTACATTAGAAGACGACGGAAAATTACCATATCTTTACTCAATCGTAATCAAACAAGGCAATCAAATGGAACTAAAGTGGTATAAGAAACCAAGTTCATCCGGACGACTCATCAACTGTAATTCAAATCCAAGAACGATGATAATCAACACAGCAAGGAGCTGTATACAAAGAATGCTACAAATATTGGACGACATTTACCACAATAATATAAGGAAAGAAATAGTAATTTTACTAAGAAACAATGATTTTCCCGAGAATATTATAAAAACATTAATAACAAGTAAGGAAGGCTAAGTTCGGGTGTAACCGAACATTACATACTCAGTTGAGAGCTATGGAGACAAAATAAGGAAAATCACCATGTAGGAAAATGAACCTAGGGTAACCCTGGAATGTGGTTGTATGACATGTGTATCAAATGGAAGGTATTAAAGAGTATTTTAAGAAAGAGTAGGCCATAGTTCTATGGATGGACGCCATTTAGGGATATCGCCATAAAAGTGAACCAGGGCTGACTCTAGAATGTGTTTGTACGATATGGGTATCAAATGAAAGGTGATAATGAGTATTTTAAAAGGGAATGGGCTTTAGTTCTATAGGTGAACGCCTTTTTGAGAAATCGCCATAAAGGTGGACCAGGGGTGACTCTAGAATATGTTTGTACGACATGGGTATCAAATGAAAGCTGTTAATGAGTATTTTGAAAAGGAGTGATCCTTAGTTCCATAGGTGGACGCCGTTTCGAGATATCGCCATAAAGGTGGACCAGGGGTGTCTCTAGAATGTGTTTGTACGATATGGGAATCAAATGAAATGTGTTACTGAGCATTTTAAGAGGGAGTGGGCATTAGGTCTATAGGTGGACGCCTTTTCGAAATGTCGCCATTAGGGTGGGCCAGGGGTGACTCTAGAATGCGTTTGTATGATATGGGTATCAAATGAAAGGTGATAATGAGTATTTTAAAAGGAATTAATCCTTAGTTCTATAGGTGGACGCCTTTTCGAGATATCGCCATAAAGGTGGAGCAAGGGTGACTCTAGAATGTTTGTACGACATGGGTATCAAACGAAAGGTGTTACTAAGCATTTTAAGAGGGAGTGGGCATGAGGTCTATAGGTGGACGCCTTTTCGAGATATCGTCATTAGGGTGGGCCAGGGGTGACTCTAGAATGTTTGTACGATATGGGTATCAAACGAAAGGTGTTACTGAGCATTTTAAGAGGGAGTGGGCATTAGGTCTATAGGTGGACGCCTTTTCGAGATATCACCATTAGGGTGGGCCAGGGGTGACTCTAGAATGTTTGTACGATATGGGTATCAAACGAAAGGTGTTACTGAGCATTTTAAGAGGGAGTGGGCATTAGGTCTACAGGTGGACGCCTTTTCGAGATATCGCCATTAGGGTGTGCCAGGGGTGACTCTAGAATGTGTTTGTACGATATGGGTATCAAATGAAAGGTGGTAATGAGTATTTTAAAAGGGAGTAATCCTTAGTTCTATAGGTGGACACCTTTTCGAGATATCGCCATAAAGGTGGACCAAGGGTGACTCTAGAATGTTTGTACGATATGGGTATCAAACGAAAGGTGTTACTGAGCATTTTAAGAGGGAGTGGGCATTAGGTCTATAGGTGGACGCCTTTTTGAGATATCGCCATTAGGGTGGGCCAGAGGTGACTCTAGAATGTTTGTACGATATGGGTATCAAACGAAAGGTGTTACTGAGCATTTTAAGAGGGAGTGGACATTAGGTCTATAGGTGGACGCCTTTTCGAGATATCGCCATTAGGGTGGGCCAGGGGTGACTCTAGAATGTTTGTACGATATGGGTATCAAACGAAAGGTGTTACTGAGCATTTTAAGAGGGAGTGGGCATTAGGTCTATAGGTGGACGCCTTTTCGAGATATCGCCATTAGGGTGGGCCAGAGGTGACTCTAGAATGTTTGTACGATATGGGTATCAAACGAAAGGTGTTACTGGGCATTTTAAGTGGGAGTGGACATTAGGTCTATAGGTGGACGCCTTTTCGAGATATCGCCATTAGGGTGGGCCAGGGGTGACTCTAGAATGTTTGTACGATATGGATATCAAATTAAAGGTATTAATGAGGGTTTTAAAAGCGAGTGGCCCTTAGATGTATATGTGAAGGCGTTCTCGCGATATCGACCAAAATGTGGACCAGGTGATCCAGAAAATCATCTGTCGGGTACTGCTAATTTATTTATATATGCAATGCCACTAACAGTATTCCTGCCAAGATTCCAAGGGCTGTTGATTTCGCCTTGTAGAACTTTTTCATTTTCTTCTACTTAATATGGTAGGTGTCACACCCATTTTACAAAGTTTTTTCCAAAGTTATATTTTGCGTCAATAAACCAATTCAGTCACCATGTTTCATCCCTTTTTTCGTATTTGGTATAGAATTATGGCATTTTTTTCATTTTCGTAATTTTCGATATCGATAAAGTGGGCGTGGTTATTGTCGGATTTCGGCCATTTTTTATACCAAGAGAAAGTGAGTTCAGATAAGTACGTGGGCTAAGTTTAGTAAAGATATATCGGTTTTTGCTCAAGTTATTGTGTTAACGGCCGAACGGAAGGACAGACGGTGGACTGTGTATAAAAACTAGGCGTGGCTTCCACCGATTTCGCCCATTTTCACAGAGAACATTTACCGTCATAGAATCTATGCCCCTACCAAATTTGAGAAGGATTGGTAAATTTTTGTTCGACTTATGGCATTAAAAGTATTCTAGACAAACTAAATGAAAATGGGCGGAGCCACGCCCATTTTGAAATTTTCTTTTATTTTTGTATTTTGTTACATCATATCATTACTGGAGTTGAATTTTGACTTAATTTACTTATATACAGTAAAGCTATTAAATTTTTTGTTAAAATTTGAATTAAAAAAAATTTTTTTTTAAAAAAGTGGGCGTGTTCTTCATCCAATTTTGCTAATTTTTATTTGGCACATATATAGTAATAGTAGTAACGTTCCTGAAAAATTTCATCATGATATCTTCAACGACTGCCAAATTACAGCTTGCAAAACTTTTAAATTACCTTCTTGTAAAAGTGGGCGGTGCCACGCCCATTGTCCAAAATCTTACTAATTTTCTATTCTGCGTCATAACTTCAACCCATCTACCAAGTTTCATCACTTTAGCCGCCTTTGGCAATGAATTATCGCATTTTTTCGGTTTTTCGAAATTTTCGATATCGAAAAAGTGGGCGTGGTTATAGTTCGATATCGTTCATTTTAAATAGCGATCTGAGATGAGTGCCCGGGAATCTACATACCAAAATTCATCAAGATACCTAAAAATTTACTCAAGTTATTGTGTTAACGGACGGACGGACATGGCTCAATCAAATTTTTTTTCGATACTGATGATTTTGATATATGGAAGTCTATATCTATCTCGATTCCTTTATACCTGTACAACCAACCGTTATCCAATCAAAGTTAATGTACTCTGTGAGTTCTGCTCAACTAAGTATAAAAAAAGCGTTAACAAAGAAACCAAAAAAGTTTAAATCTGTTGTGTATGTCCCTAAACTATCTGAATGTCTTACAAAATCAAATTGTTATAATAGCGAAGAAATTAAAAGAGCCCACAAACCTATTAACACATTAAAGCATATATTTAATAGAACAAAATCAAAAATACTTGAAACGGAGAAAAGTAATGTAATTTACAAAATGCCATGCAAAGGGAATGAGATTGAATCTTGCGATATCATTTATGTGGGCACTATAAAATCAAAATGGAAAACTCGACTCTCACAACATAAATCCGACTACAAAGAGTGTCACAGTACGAATAATTATAAAACAGCACTCATGGCCCACTGTGCTAACAAAAGCCACTGTCCGAACTTCGACGCAGCTTCAGTTGCTCAGCAAGAACAACAAAGCAAGAAAAGGATAACAATAGAAATGTTACACATAATAAACACACCGGCAAATAGAAGAATAAATTACAAAACAGACGTTGACAGTATTTCACAATCATACAGGCATTTATTAAAAAAGAATGGACAGTGTAAAACTCCACGTTAGGCTGTAAACACGTGAAAAATAAATGTATGTATTTAGACCGAATTAAATACACAACTAGAAATCTAACATCCAAACTTTTAAGCCTAGAAGGAACTCTTATAAAAAAACTTATAAAAAATCGTCTCAAACGTAAACGGCTAAATAGAAAACCATCAGCTCTGCAAGCTATCACAAGTTTTGCAAAAAATATCGGTCTTAGCATCAACATGGGCACATGCGCTGGTTCTCAAAGCCCTCCGTGGTTGCTACAGTCAAACTCAGTTATTTTAATACTGGCAAAATACAAAAAAGACAACACTCCGAATATCGTCTTTATCCAGGAGTTCCTAAACATAAGCAGAAGTTATTCCGACTGGAAATTTCTCTACACAGATGCCTCAAAAGACCAAGGTGCTACTGGATGCAGCATCGTTGACGAGAACTCAACAATTCAGACAAACATTTTACCATCATTTGCTTCAGTATTTACAGCCGAAGCAACAGCCATACTTAACGCCGGTCTACTAGGAAAAGTAAGAAATGCAAAATACATGATTTGCTCAGACTCACTATCGTCACTTCAAGCAGTTCTAAACATCAACCACAGCAATCCAACAATAAGCCAAATACGCAATCTACTAATCCGTTACCCCCAAAAGATTAGGCTACTTTGGGTACCAAGCCACATTGTAATTCCCGGCAACACGCTCGCTGATAACACTGCTAAGCTGGCAACAGTATCACCACTTAAACTAATCAACGCCTCAAGTAAAGCAGACATCAAGAATGCAGTACGCAATATTCATCTAAAATCCGCAAACGACCTATGCACAACCTATTCACACAGCTACAAGTCAATAAACCCCATGCGCTATCGTCCCATCTTTCCAAATGAAATACCGAGAAAACAGTTAATCATCTATACACAATTCCGTTTGGGTCTTACTCGTCTGACACACAAACACTTATTGGAAAAGGCACAAACACCAACCTGCAATTTTTGCAACACCGAACTCCTTACCCCCACCCACATCCTATATTCCTGTCCCCAACTAGAATATCTAAGGCAAGAGATTTTTGAACAAGACCCAAGATAGATATTAGAAAATATAACCACAGAAAATATAAAAAAATTTATTAAGTTTATTTGTAAGTTGAAAATCTACTTTGAAATATAATAATTTATACAATAATATTCAATTTACCAATATGTACGACTTAAGACTTGTACTCTACAATATAAGGAAGCCAATAGCCTATGTCGCTAGTGCTTTTTTAAACATTGTTTATGTTAATTTATTATCCTAAGTCAATAAATAAATAAATAATAAAATAAAATATTTCAATAAATAGCTTTCTGAGGATGGCGCACGAAGCGTTGAATCGGGTTGAAGCAAAATAAACAATAACAAGTTTTGCTTATTTAGACGACCAATAAGCTCAACCCAGCAAACCATAAGATTTAAAATTGGGCTAAACAAATTCTTTAAAATACAACATCTGTGTGAGCAAATCCGAAAGACAAACACCATCCAAACTCACAACAAACACGAAACATTTTTTGCGTTACATAAAACTCAATCACAATGAGAAAACTCAGTCCACAATTAAACAGTGCAATAAAATCTCTAAAAAAATCGTCAGACAAAAGGGAAGACTAAAATTTCTACTTAGATGCAAAAGCTATGGAATTATACCAACACACCTTCGAGGTAGCGTCCTACCTTTGTTATATTGTTTTAAACACGAAACAACATGTCGCAGCTTTGAAAAAATAGTGGAATGCTTTCTACAAACAATTTTAAATTTGGAAATCAAGGAAACAAATATAACTATCAAAGTAATCGAAAATGATCTAAAACGCACAAAAGACTCGTTGAAAACGATGCTCTGAGAAGGAGACTACAATAGCATTGTAGAAAAACGAGATCATTACATCAAATACATCGATACCGGGATGGAAAAACGTACCAAAAAGCTACAAAAATAAATTTCTAAAAACATACAACAATTTGGGATTCGATTTATAAAAGACTGGTATATAAACAAACCAAAAATTGAAATACCAGAAGAGTACCATGGTTACTTTCATTAGGCACAAAATTTGCTCTATAGGTCACCAAAAATAGTTTTTCACCATTGCATATCATCGCAGAACTGGAACAAGCAGTTTAGGAAATCGAAGATGACAGAACCAAAGATAGTGCAAGAAGCGACATTGCAATTAAAATTAGCAACTACTAAAGAAGGGTCAGCAACAACCCGAAGGACAAATTTATAATGAAAACATATGAAAACACGAAAAAGTTCATATCAAAATATAAGGAGGAAATATTTCTAACACAAGCTGACAAAGGGGAAAAAACAGTCTTGATGTACAAAAAATATTATGTGAAGAAAATTAATGAATTATTAATTGTTGAAGGCATGATCCAAGTCCGTCCCCCTCCGTCTGGCAACACTCGGCCAGTGCGGCCAAGCGCAAGTACAGTTCAGCTGTGCTTGCCGACCACCACCGCGCACAATCAAGTCAGTTTACATTAAACTACCCGCCAACACGCATCGATCGTGCCGCATCGTTCGCCAAAAAAATTGTGTTTTTTAAATCGCCCGCCCTCCGTCGCGCAAAGTTTATGCTGCAATATTTTTTATATATTTACCTTTTGTGAACATAAATTGTGAATTCGAAAAAAGGAATAAAATATTTTAGTAGTGAATTAAAATAACTAGTTCATAGTTAACCATACCCCGTGTGTGAGCAGTGCCTAGCAATACATATACATGGTCCTTTGCGGCCAAAACCACCAGCGACCAAAAATAAGGGTGAAAAAACGCAAATATAAAAAAAAAACAAAAAAAAACTCAAAAACTATTTTTACATAAAAACGCGTTTCGGTACGGACACAAAAAACCATAAATGTTCTTTATAAAAAACATTTTTTTTGGAAAAAAATTATTAAATTGAACAAACATATAAACACAAAAACATATATATACACAAACATATATACACAAAACTTGTGTACCCAAAAACACAAAAGAAAAATTTACATTAAGGTGTGTGAAAAAAAATTTTTTAATCAAAAAAATTTTTTGAGGAAAAAATAAAATACATTTGGAAAAAATTTTTGTTTGAAACACATACCTAATTGAGAAAAAAGAAGACATACATACATCAAAACAACATCAATATTACAACAAAGGCGAGGAAGACAAACCATCAAAGGAGATACCCCAACCGCAACAACCCGCAAGTAACACATTTAAAAAAAAGTCTGCGTAAGTTCTAAAGTACGGACCACAAACCTAAAATTCCCCAATTTATATACCCCTTCGATCTAAAGATCCGGACCCTGGTATATCATATCATAAAGCCCAAAGAGCAAAAAGTACGGTACCAAAATGTCCAGTCGCTTAAAAAACCCTTATAATTTTTCAATAAATAAATTTTTATTCCCGCACCAACGGAAAATTCAACTGGCCGGTTCTGTATACCCAACAAGTTCATGGGTCCATATATATACATAAATATAAAAATGTATACGTACATATATACCCCTTAGTTCGGTAATATTCCCCAGCTACATATTTTTCAAGCGTGAAATTCACCGCTTCTCAATTTACCCTTATATACATATATTACATAAAATATAATTATAATACCCCCATAGCAACGAACTTTGCCAAATTTTTGTCACTTTTCTTAAAGTTTATTTTACCGGTGCAGCCAAGATTATTTTGCATAAAAATCGACAAATATATGCACTCACAACACCCACACGCACTTTGTATATCTTTTTGTTTAAGCCAAACCCCACCCTCAACAAAGTAAGTGCATGACCATTCATGAACTCTACACTATAATATCATGGAAATTATTTAATAAACTACCTGCTGAGTTACAAACGATTAAAAGGCAAACTGTGTTCATGAGGGAAGTGAAGGGGAGTGCCACAAATCCCAAAACACAAAATCCCCAAAGAAAAAAAAAAAATACCCAAACACATAATCCCCAAATTCAAAATCCCCAAAATCAAAATCCCCAAAATCAAAATCAAAATTCCCAAACACAAAATCCCAGTGCTATGATAAACATCATGACCGTGTAAAAAATAGCAATATCTCTTTCCTCTTTCATTCATATTTATGTATGTATAACTATATATTCACGTTTTGGCAATACATATTGTTGAAGCCAAACACCTTCAATAGTTGGGAACGACTGGTGTTTCTTCATTCACAGCTGTTCGGCACAAAGCTGCACTGTGATTGGAAATCTACCGGTGGTTCTCTTTCGAAGTTAGGGTTCGTTAACGCTGCGCTCAACTGCAAAGGCATACAGGCCTGTTCTGAATTCCGACTCGGAATGAAAAGTAAAACGATATTGATTTCGACTCGGTTTCTATTTGGTGTTCTCAATTCCGATAGTAAAAAATTGTCGATTCAAAGTCGATTTCGAATCGTTTTCATTCCGATTCGGTAACCAGTTTAATCAGCTGTTTTTGTTTATGTATTTTGGTTTAAGTATCATAAAATTTTATTTTAATTAAAAAATGCTGCAGATATGGTTTTTGGATGCGCAGACGCAAGAAGATGTGCTATTGTGCGTGCGAATCGTAAAAATGCGCTGGATCGGAATTCAGAACAGGTCGACTTCATTTCGATCAGCATCGATTTGTTTGCCTAATCGATTTCTTGATAGAAGTTTTTAAAGAAAGATTTATTATGCCAATTTAACTCAAATTTAAACAAAAAAAATACACACAACTCTTCCAAATAAAATGAAGAATTAAAAAAAAAATTATTTGAAAGACAAATATCGCAACATTTGTGTATAATCTGTCAATTAATTTTCATTCCGACTGCTCAGAGGTAATACTTTTCAAACCGATAATTTTTGGTCGGAATCGAAATTGAGAACACCAATCCATTTCGATTCCGAAAAAATTGATCGGAATCGGAATTCAGAACAGGCCTGATAGTCTTTTACTTACGACAGCAGTTGAGACAGCGATACACAGCAGGATTTTCAATTTAAGCTAAAATAAATACTTTCGGTAATATTTAACTTTATAAATTTTTATATCTATTGCGATTTATATTCGTCAATTTAAATTCGATTTTTCACCCGCATATATCGTCGTATATGCGGTTTCTACTTCTTAAATAAACCCAAACATTTTTTATATTATACTTTACTAATTCCTTTGTTTCATTTCTTTGTTTCGCCCTTTTCATTTTTTCGCGTTGCCGGTTCGACGGCATACTATTTTGTTTGTGTAGACAAACACTTGGTCCTCGAGCCGACGAACCCACCACAACATAGGAAGTTATACTTACAAACATTTATACGAACAGAGAATCAGCAGCACAACAAATACTCGAAATAACAAAGAGAGGGATACACAAAGCGGAAAACTAAACATAAAGCAGAACATCACAAAACGATAATAACAGGTGCGTGTAAAAAATAAAATAAATTGTTGAGTGAATAAATAAATAGAAATATACCTAGTGCGTGTTGAATTGTTTATATTAAATAGTGCACAAAAGACCACAACAAAAAGTGAAAGAAAAGAAAAAAATAACCGAATAAAATTCGCTCCAACAAAAGTTAAAAAAAAGAGAAAATTGTGTAAATACAAAAATAAATTAAATACATCGATTTGTAATACGTTGGTTTAGTGAGTTTTCTTTCGCCGAAGTTCTCGAGTGTGCACAACAAAAAATATTGTAGATCATTTACATTTGCATATACGGACATATATGGTCAGAAGAGTGTGTGGTTGCAGATAAATTACATCAAAGCGATCGTTTAACTTTTTTTTAGAAATTTATAACTTTTTTATTGTGAGAAAGTTTTTGACTTTAAATCATAAATTCGCATTTGGTTCAACCATTTATCTTGACCATATCTATCTGTGCTTTTTCGTAAAAATCAGTAAATATTGGGGGTGATAATTTAAAAAATGCATACAGAGATATTTGTTATTGCGAGATAGTTCGCACTTTTCCCGTCGGTTCTTCGTAAACTGATCTCTGCCAATTACATTCTTTGGTATAGCATTAATTTTCCCGTTTTCTATTGCACCCACATACGTACCTACATATTAATTTATACACCGAAATTTAATTCCAATCTCTCAAACGAAGAGAATAGCATTCAATATTTCGCGTTTTCCCCCCTAAGTCTCGTAAATATTAATATCTGCCGGCTATTTACATAGCAAAAAACACATTAGCTCGTTTGCGATTTGACCGACATACGATCTCATCAAATTCGCGTTCTTCCTCCCCTTTTCAGGGTCTCTTCATATAAAAATCCAAGCATTGGTAAATTCGGTACAAATTTTCGTTTAGCTAACCTTTTTTATTGTTCTCATAACACGAAAGTTCAATTGTGAGCGCTCAGTTGTTGACTTTGCTTTTTTCTACTTTGTCATACCGTACATATGCATACAAGGCACATTTGTAGGAACATCCAGCCCAGTAGGAAATTTTTACATTGACCCCGTAGGAAATTTTTCAAAAATTAACTTTTAAATTAAATTCGAGAAATTTTTTCAAATCTATATTTAATTGGTGGCGCTTATCATTCCCTTTGACGGTTTTCTGTATTCGGGTATATTCCAATAGTCGTCATATTTTACTCGATCGTTTTTATACTCAGTTGAGCAGAGCTCACAGAGTATATTAACTTTGATTGGATATCGGTTGGTTGTACAGGTATAAAGGAATCGAGATAGATATAGACTTCCATATATCAAAATCATGTCCGTCCGTCCGTCCGTTAACACGATAGGTAGGTAGGTTGAACTGGCCGGTCCATGAGGACCTCACATAGACTGATTGAGTCCGTAGTGTTACCAGAAGTTTGTTTTAACGACCAAACTGAAAAACCCTATCAAAAACCAGGACCTATGTTATAAAATAACTCCGTCCTCTTGGCAAATACTAGAAGCTTCCTAGGACTTAAGCCACTTGCTGCTTCTAGATCTGACAGCTGTATCACTCCTAATAGCTGGAGTTTTAGCCTGGCAAGTGCAGGGCACGAGCACAGAACGTGCTCGATCGTTTCCTCCTCCAACCCGCACTTCCTACACCTGCTATCACTGACCAATCCTAATTTAAAGGCATGTGACGCCAGAAGGCAGTGTCCAGTCAGAATACCCGTCATGAGTCTACAGTCCTCTCTTTTTAATGATAGAAGCAACTGTGTTAGTCTAAGGTTGTAAGACCTACACATAATCTTCGACACTTTACAGCCCCGCGCTTGAACCCACGCCTTTTCTGCTTGGTCGATCATGTGCACCTCTCGCATTCGCTTAATCTCGCCCAATCTAATTGGGACGTCTACGGAGCAAGCTTCAAGGGATGCGCCCATTTTAGCTAATTCGTCCGCTTTTTCATTCCCATCTATTCCCATATGCCCTGGGGCCCAATATAGATGTATGCTTCTCCCTGTCCCGATTCTCTCCAGAGACTGCTTACACTCTAACACGCATTTAGATGCTGTGCTATGCGAGATTATTGCCTTAATTGCTGCTTGACTGTCAATATAAAAGTTAACACGGTTGCAGCTTAAGCTATTCTCTTCCAGGGTTTCTACTGCTTTGGTTACGGCTAATATTTCCGCTTGGAAAATGCTACAGTAATCCGGCAGCCTGTAGGATCTGCTTAATTCCGGATCAGCGCAGTGTACCGCAGACCCTACTCTTTCCACTATTTTGGAACCATCGGTGTACACATGTATCGCCTCGTCCGCCATTTGCGTACCCTTGCGCCAACCGTCCACCTCTATTGTGGCCTTAAGATCTCCCTCAAAGTGCAGGTAGGGAATCATGTAGTCTGTTCGTCTTGTGACTGAGGACGCTATACTACTATGGCCATATGGTCGGCGTTCAAGCTGCCCCGAAGCATCGAGCCTGGTTGCGGTCGTTAACGCTTTGTTCTTTGCTACCAGGTCTACAGGTGGAATGTGCAGAATGGCATACAGTGCAGCCGTCGGGGTTATTTTCAGGGCTCCCGTAATGCAAAGCATCGATAGTCTGCATACCCCCTCTAATTTTTTGAGGTATGTTGTTTTTTGTGTGGCTTTCCACCAAACAAGAACTCCATAGTATAGAATAGGGCTTACAATCGCTGTAAAAACCCAATGAGAAAGAGAGGGCGATAGGCCCCACGTACACCCCAGTATTCTTTTACATGCATAGAGTGCCGTTGAGGCCTTCTTGACCCTCTCCTCCAAGTTGAGCTTCCATGACAGCTTACTGTCTAGGATGATTCCTAGATATTTTGTGCAAGGTTTCTCCTGTAAGGTCACCGCTCCTAACTTAGGCCTGGTTCAATTTGGGATCTTGTACCTCTTTGTAAACAAGACCATATCCGTCTTCTCCGCATTGACTTTCAGCCCGACATTAGATGCCCAGGTATGAATATCCCGAAGAGCCCGATCCATCAAAGAACTAATCGTTGGAATGCATTTTCCACTTATGACAATTGCAACGTCATCTGCGTAAGCCGTAAGTTTTACGGGTCCCTCATCGAATTGCCTGAGCAGTTGGTTGATGACCAGTGTCCACAGCAGAGGCGATAGCACCCCTCCCTGCGGCGTGCCCCTG
The DNA here is from genome assembly GCF_040869045.1 of Eurosta solidaginis. NCBI lineage: Eukaryota > Metazoa > Arthropoda > Insecta > Diptera > Tephritidae > Eurosta > Eurosta solidaginis. Next base: position 23,636,021 of record NC_090324.1, on the reverse strand, counting down.
TCCACTGATTTCGTGGCCTCGTACAATCCCCATTGTGATGTAATCTTTCTGCAATTTAACATGCAGCCGATCCATCTGATTAAGGCAGGATGTACTTTAATGTAATTAAGACCATCCATAATCGCCCATTTTGCAACATTATTGAAAGCCCCGGCAATGTCCAAGAAGACTCCTAGAGCATACTCCTTATATTCCAGGGATTTCTCTATGCTTATTACCACCCTATGCAATGCCGTGTCTACCGACTTGCCTTTGGTGTACGCATGCTGTGTTGTGGAGAGCAGCTTTTCATCCACGTTGGACTTTATGTACACATCTATCAGCCTCTCAAAGGTTTTGAGCAGAAATGATGTTAAGCTAATGGGTCTATAGTCTTTGGGATACACGTGACCGATCTTCCCCGCCTTTGGTAGAAAAGCTACACGAGCAGTTCTCCAAGAGTGCGGTACATGATTCAGTCTTATGCACCCATCGAATATTATTTTAAGCCATTCCACGACCGCCCTACTTGAGACTTGTAGCATGGCCGGGAATATACCATCTGGGCCCGGCGATTTAAACTTAGAAAACGTCTTCACTGCCCACTCGATCTTGGTATCGGTCACCAAGCCCGGCACCACTAGCTCCGTGATCGAAGTGTGAGTGATGTCTGCTGGTTCTTCTAAACCGTCTCCCGATGGGAAATGTGTATCGAGAAGCACCTCAAGGGATTCCTCACTATCACGTGACCATTCCCCGTTCTCTTTCTTTATTAGTCCCTGGACTATGTTTCCCTTTGCTAGGACTTTTTTCAACCGTGCTGTTTCACTGGAGCACTCTATGTCCGTACAGAAACTTTTCCATGAGTTTCTCTTCGCCCTGGTAATTTCACGCTTGTAGATCCTCAGTAGATCCCTGTACTCGTCCCGACACGCTTCGCTTTCCGCGGTCTTTGCGAGTTAAACATTTCTTTTACCTGTCTTCTTAGAAAACTCAGCTCATTGCTCCACCATGGCGGCTTTGCTTTTCCTCTGAATCTTCTTAGAGGGCAAGCTTTGTTATACGCAGTCATAAGCGTCCTTGTTAGGAACTCATTCGACTCCTCCAGTTCCTCTACATTAGCAACCTCTTTGGGTTGTCCCAGTTTCGTTTCTACATGTTTCTGGAATTTAGTCCAATTCGTTGCCCTAGGGTTTCTAAAGGTTCCTCCCTTCTCTACCCTCTTTAGTGGGATGCTGAAGCTCATATACGCATGGTCGGAGAAGGATGGTCTATCGAGAACCTTCCAATCATACCTTGATATATCACGCTCGGAGCTCAATGTAATATCCAGAACATTGCTGGATGTTGGACCAATGTATGTAGGAACATTTCCCCTGTTGGCTATCTGCAAATTGGTTTGCAGGATGTAACAAAATAGAGATTCGCCTCTCTCGTTCGTATCTGCTCCTCCCCACGCATTGTGGTGCGCATTTGCATCTGCGCCTATGACCAACCGCCCTTTGCGCCCTTCCTCTTGTACTAGCCTTTTGCACTCCATCGGTGGAACCTCCGCAGCATGGGCCATGTAGCAGGATGCCAGGATAAATGCCTGCTTATTCTTTTGCTCAACGGCCACCGCTACGAGATCCTCGGTGGTGTAATTAGGCAGCATATATGAATGCAGCTGTTTCCTTACCATTACTACAGCTCGCACCCGTCCTTCCGTTTGTGCGTAGTAAACGCCAAACCCGCGCGGGCTAAGTCCAGAAACCTCTCCTCCCGATGAGAGCCACGGCTCCTGGATCAGCGCCACGTCAAACGAACCCTCCTCAAGGGTTAGGAGGAGTTCGCTCGACGCCACTTTACTGTGTTGGAGGTTTATCTGTAGGACTCGCAGCACCATTGGGCTGTTTGTCCCCCTTCAGCACCTTCGTCTTGACGTCGTCGTCCTCCTCTTGCCCTTTTGGTTTAGAGTATTCGAGGCCCCCTTCAGCCCCTCGTGAATGTTGTGCCGTGTGTTCCTCTGTGCGAGTCACAGCACCATTTAGCGGTTGGTCCTCTTCTAGCACGTTCGTGGTGACGTCGGGGACCTGAACCTGTATTTTTTCCCTTAGGCTTCTGAGGTCCTTTTCGACTTCGCCCACTTCCAGCGTGTTAGGATTTTTATCCTCGGGACTTCTTTTCCTGAGTCGCATGTAAATTTTGCCAGTGCCAAAGGACATTTTGCCAAGCTGCGTGTACAAAATATCCTCCGCCTGCGTGTTTATTTTTAAGATGTAGAACGGACCATCCTCGGTAGGCCGAGATACAGTAAGTACCTTCCAATCCTGTGCCGGTATGTTCGGATTCTGATTCTGCAGAAGTCGCAGTGTATCCTCCGACTTCATCACGCATGGTATCCATACCTTAACTTTTGGTACCGTGGGGATTTGCGCTTTATCCACCACCTCAAACCGCGCGTTCGTGCCTTGCCCTTGGAGGTTTGGAACGACTTCCTCCAGCCACCGCAAGCTCGCGATGTTGTCGCACGCTATCATCTTCACACCATTATACCATCCCCCCGAATCAAAGGTTGGAAGGGGCTTACTTGGTTGTTCCCGCATCATCTTAAGCATTAAGCTAATAAGCTCCCTTTCCACAGATCTCCACCTTTCAATAGTCATTTGTCCGAACGGACTGCTACGATCAACCAGCGCCACAGTCAGTGACTGCTTTGCCACATCACTCATATTCTCGGGAAAAGCAGGAGTCTTAGTGTTATCTCCCTTTGGAACCTCCGAGAACACCGGAGTCTTCGCGTTAACTCCCTTTAGCGCCTCCGAGAAAGCCGGAGTCTTAGCGTTATCTCCCTTTGGCTTATCTCCTACTTCCGTAGTTGGAACTTCCCTCTGACTGGCAGCTTTCGAGGTAGTTGCTACCTCGCTATTGGAACCCATCTGTCTTACAGCTTTGGGCCTACTTGTCTTGTCTATGCAACTGCCCTGCCTCGCGGCTCTAGGACTGGGTCCTTTCTGCCTCTTGAAAGCAGGCTTGTCGCCTTCTGCCGAACGTTGCCTCTTCATTCTGCCATTCGACGCTTCTTCCTCCTCGTACCGGTTGCAGAACCGAGGGTTTCTCGCAGCAAACCTTTTGAACTGCCTTCGACCTACTTCTACCACTTCATGGGCCCATTCCAAGCGCTCGATCTCCACTTCTGTTGGGTCGACCACTGCTCCCAAGCGTTGTACAATTCTTAGTGCTGCACGGTACTGCGAGAGAGCTCTTTTACTTCCTCTGCTCCGTACCCTTCTCCACTCTTCTACTCCGTTTTCATTTGTGTGCTTCTCCAACACGGAGTTCATTGAATCAGCACTACTCTCGCTCCCCGAGTCCGACGCATCGCTTAATTCGTATTTGTCGTCCTTGGATTGCGACTCAGTCCTCCTCTTTACATCCTCCTTATTACATTCAGGTAATGAGTTGTTCATCTTGGTCGTACGACCACCTGCCCGACAAGGCGGGCTCAGGGGTCCAGTATTATATACGGGGAAAGAACCGTCCGCCATAGCAGCGCCCCTTACTGCGGTAAGGCCATAACTACTTCCCGAGATGGCCCGGTATCGGGAAGGCTCCGTTCGAATACAGCCGAATTTATCCCCTGGCTGCAAATCGTCCAATAGGCACGGTCCGCATAACACCCTGGATTAGGGGGTTGGCAGTTCTTGGTCACCGACATCCCGCCGCCCTCCTATGAGGCGAAAAGGCGTAGATGTCAGTCCTAAACAGCTCCGCCTCATAGTCGGGCGCTATGGAGTTCGGCTAAGCTCTCACACCAACGACAAGGTGCCTACCCTAGTGAGGGGTTAACACGATAACTTGAGTAAATTTTGAGGTATCTTGATGAAATTTGGTATGTAGATTCCTGGGCACTCATCTCAGATTGTTATTTAAAATGAACGATATCGGACTATAACCACGTCCACTTTTTCGATATCGAAAATTTCGAAAAACCGAAAAAATGCGATAATTCATTGCCAAAGGCGGCTAAAGCGATGAAACATGGTAGATGGGTTGACGTTATGACGCAGAATAGAAAATTAGTAAGATTTTGGACAATGGGCGTGGCACTGCCCACTTTTACAAGAAGGTAATTTAAAAGTTTTGCAAGCTGTAATTTGTCAGTCGTTGAAGATATCATGATGAAATTTGGCAGGAACGTTACTACTATTACTATATATGTGCTAAATAAAAATCAGCAAAATTGGATGAAGAACACGCCCACTTTTTAAAAAAATTTTTTTTTTTAATTCAAATTTTAACAAAAAATTTAATATCTTTACTATATATAAGTAAATTAAGTCAAAATTCAACTCCAGTAATGATATGATGCAACCAAATACAAAAATAAAAAAAATTTCAAAATGGGCGTGGCTCCGCCCATTTTCATTTAGTTTGTCTAGAATACTTTTAATGCCATAAGTCGAACAAAAATTTACCAATCCTTCTCAAATTTGGTAGGGGCATAGATTATATGACGGTAACTGTTTTCTGTGAAAATGGGCGCAATCGGTGGAAGCCATGCCCAGTTTTTATACACAGTCCACCGTCTGTCCTTCCGCTCGGCCGTTAACACAATAACTTGAGCAAAAACCGATATATCTTTACTAAACTTAGCCCACGTACTTATCTGAACTCACTTTCTCTTGGTATAAAAAATGGCCGAAATCCGACCATAACCACGCCCACTTTATCGATATCGAAAATTACGAAAAATGAAAAAAATGCCATCATTCTATACCAAATACGAAAAAAGGGATGAAACATGGTAACTGGATTGGTTTATTGACGCAAAATATAACTTTGGAAAAAACTTTGTAAAATGGGTGTGACACCTACCATATTAAGTAGAAGAAAATGAAAAAGTTCTACAAGGCGAAATCAACAGCCCTTAGAATCTTGGCAGGAATACTGTTAGTGGTATTGCATATATAAATAAATTAGCAGTACCCGACAGATCATTTTCTGGATCACCTGGTCCACATTTTGGTCGATATCGCGAGAACGCCTTCACATATACATCTAAGGGCCACTCGCTTTTAAAACCCTCATTAATACCTTTAATTTGATATCCATATCGTACAAACACATTCTAGAGTCACCCCTGGCCCACCCTAATGGCGATATCTCGAAAAGGCGTCCACCTATAGACCTAATGTCCACTCCCTCTTAAAATGCTCAGTAACACCTTTCGTTTGATGCCCATATCGTACAAACATTCTAGAGTCACCTCTGGCCCACCCTAATGGCGATATCTCGAAAAGGCGTCCACCTATAGACCTAATGCCCACTCCCTCTTAAAATGCTCAGTAGCACCTTTCGTTTGATACCCATATCGTACAAACATTCTAGAGTCACCCTTGGTCCACCTTTATGGCGATATCTCGAAAAGGCGTCACCCTATAGAACTAAGGATTACTCCCTTTTAAAATACTCATTACCACCTTTCATTTGATACCCATATCCTACAAACACATTCTAGAGTCACCCTGGCCCACCCTAATGGCGATATCTCGAAAAGGCGTCCACCTATAGACCTAATGTCCACTCCCTCTTAAAATGCTCAGTAACACCTTTCGTTTGATACCCATATCGTACAAACATTCTAGAGTCACCCTTGGTCCACCTTTATGGCGATATCTCGAAAAGGCGTCCACCTATAGAGCTAAGGATTACTCCCTTTTAAAATACTCATTACCACCTTTCATTTGATACCCATATCGTACAAACACATTCTAGAGTCACCCGTGGCACACCCTAATGGCGATATCTCAAAAAGGCGTCCACCTATAGACCTAATGCCCACTCCCTCTTAAAATGCTCAGTAACACCTTTCGTTTGATACCCATATCGTACAAACATTCTAGAGTCACCCTTGGTCCACCTTTATGGCGATATCTCGAAAAGGCGTCCACCTATAGAGCTAAGGATTACTCCCTTTTAAAATACTCATTACCACCTTTCATTTGATACCCATATCGTACAAACACATTCTAGAGTCACCCCTGGCCCACCCTAATGGCGACATTTCGAAAAGGCGTCCACCTATAGACCTAATGCCCACTCCCTCTTAAAATGCTCAGTAACACCTTTCGTTTGATACCCATATCGTACAAACACATTCTATAGTCACCCCTGGCCCACCCTAATGACGATATCTCGAAAAAGCGTCCACCTATAGACCTCATTCCCACTCCCTCTTAAAATGCTTAGTAACACTTTTCGTTTGATACCCATATCGTACAAGCATTCTAGAGTCACCCTTGGTCCACCTTTATGGCGATATCTCGAAAAGGCGTCCACCTATAGAACTAAAGATTACTTCCTTTTAAAATACTCATTACCATCTTTCATTTCATACCCATATCATACAAACACATTCTAGAGTCACCCCTGGCCCACCCTAATGGCGACATTTCGAAAAGGCGTCCACCTATAGACCTAATGCCCACTCCCTCTTAAAATGCTCAGTAACACCTTTCATTTGATTCCCATATCGTACAAACACATTCTAGAGACACCCCTGGTCCACCTTTATGGCGATATCTCGAAACGGCGTCCACCTATGGAACTAAGGATCACTCCTTTTCAAAATACTCATTAACAGCTTTCATTTGATACCCATGTCGTACAAACATATTCTAAAGTCACCCCTGGTCTACCTTTATGGCAATTTCTCGAAAAGGCATTCACCTATAGAACTAAAGCCCATTCCCTTTTAAAATACTCATTATCACCTTTCATTTGATACCCATATCGTACAAACACATCCTAGAGTCAGCCCTGGTCCACCTTTATGGCGATATCCCTAAATGGCGTCTATCCATAGAACTATGGCCTACTCTCTCTTAAAATACTCTTTAATACCTTCCATTTGATACACATGTCATACAACCACATTCCAGGGTTACCCTAGGTTCATTTTCCTACATGGTGATTTTCCTTATTTTGTCTCCATAGCTCTCAACTGAGTATGTAATGTTCGGTTACACCCGAACTTAGCCTTCCTTACTTGTTAATTTTCGGCACACAGAGCGTGGTCCTTTAAACAAGAGATATGGCTTTGAGTTATTTTACCAGGTGTTCAGACCAAGTTGTTGACGACGCCTTTTTAAAAGAAAATTCAAAAACGTCTTTAGAACTTTTAAAACAAGAAGTAATCGCTTCGTGGTCCAACACAAAGTTGTCGTATGAAAAATGCCTACAATCCTTGAAGAATGACGAGGAAGTAGAATCGGTTAAAGCAAATCAGTCAACCACTCTTAAGGACTACATATCCTGTCTTTCGCGTATAAGCGAATACATTCAAAAGGTCGAAGCAAGCGTTGCTCCGGTCATAGCCCCTGCCCAAGTAGCCACCCAATCTAATAGTCTGCGTTTACCGCCATGTGATACGGAATTATTCCATGGTGATTATGTCTCTTGGCCATCCTTCCGCGATCTATTCACTGCGATTTATATTAAGAATTCGCGACTAGATGACGTCGAAAAACTGTATTTCTTGCTTCAGAAAACAAGTGGTGAAGGAAAGGAAATCGTCGCGAAAGCCCCGCTAACCAATCAAGGCGTGGTCGAATCTCAAAGCGGCGTACGAAACCAAACGGGTGCTGGTCAACAGCCATCTAAAGGCACTTTTCTCACTTTCAGTCATTCGGACTGAAAGTGCAAAAGCGTTAAAGGAACTTCAGCGGAGCATTAACTGATGCTTATCAGCCCTTGAAATACACGAGGTCAAGGTGGAAAATTGGGATCTAATTCTAATCTTGCATTGTTCTAATCGCTTACCGGAAGCAACGCTCGGTTTATGGGAACAATCCTTAAAAGACAAAGCGGCTCTACCCAGATGGAGTCAAATGGACGCATTCCTAACGCAACGATACAGGACTTTGGAATCAATAGTGGAAATGTTCTACAACGACGTCGTCGCCTAACACCCTTCAAGAATCATCGGCACATTCGACCAACAACGCGGGCCAAAAGAAAGTAGCTCTTGCTACCAAAGTTTCAAATTCAAACTGCGTTCTATGTCCGAAGCAACACCATCCTCTCCGATTATGCACCAAATTCCTCTCCCTTTCCGTAAACGATAGGTTTGCGGCAATAAAAAAGCACAACTGCGAAAGGCCATTCCATAAAGGACTGTAAAAGTCATTACTCCTGCGCTACGTGCAAGAGTAGACAACACACTTTACTTCATAGAGTGCCTTATAACGCGCAACCCTCTAAAAAAACCACGGCTGGAAATGCGGCGCAAGCATTCCACACAAATATACAGTCCACTTCTTCGAATACAAATTTGTCGTTATCTGAGAATAATCTGAAATCGTCAGGTTTATCCTCAGCTCTTCTCGGAACTGCCATGGTTCACATTTGCCATGCGGGCGCAGCATACATAGCTCGCGCGTTAATAGATTCTGCTGCTGAAGCGTCGTTTATTTCTGACCGACTGCGAAAACTTCTTAAGCTTCCTTTCTCGAAAACAAACGTTGTTATTTCCGGGCTAAACCAAAAGGTTTGCAACAATTCCGCGAAAAGTTGCTCGTTTATTTTGGGCTCACCCCGTGACCCAAACCTCTTCATAGAAGCCTCGGCATTCGTATTACCTCAAATTACAGGTAATTTGCCATCGGCTTCAATCGATGAAACACTTCTCGACCAACTGCCAAAAGTACCTTTAGTAGATCCAAAGTTTTAGAAAGCGGTCCCATAGATGTTCTGATCGGGGGAGATTTATACCCTAAAGTTATGTTAGATGGCGTGAAACGTAATATTCATAAAAATCTTTTATCTCAAGAGACCGTGTTCGGGTGGATTGTCACTGGGACATCGGACACCGCACACGTCTCTTGCTTTGCTACCAAAGTCTGAATAGGAGAAGATATTAATTTAGATAGTTAGATTCGTAAATTCTGGGAGTTAGAAGAAATACCCAAGAAGAATCATCAGTCATCGGAAGACTTGTTTTGTGAAGAATTGTACTCGAAGACGACTATACAAAACCCGGATGGTAGATATGTCGTGTCGTTGCCGTTTAAAAGTTTTTATCCCACGGATTTAAAATTAGGTGCAACTCGGCCAATCGCGCTGCAGCAATTTTATCGCAACGAAACAAGATTGTTAAAAACCCCTTCGCTGAAAGAAGATACGACAATGTCGTTAAGGAATACCTTGAATTAGGACATATGGAGCGAGTAGAAGCTCCAAATTTCGAACATTCACCTAGCAACTTTTACTTCCCACATCACGCGGTTCTGAAACCGGAAAGTACTTCGACGAAGTTGAGAGTAGTTTTTAACGCGTCATGTAACTCTTCGAATGGCGTCTCGTTAAATGATATTCTCCATGTAGGCCCGGCTCTGCAATCGGATTTAACTCTTCTTATAATTCGGTGGCGGCTGTACAAATTCGTTCTAAGTAGCGACATACAGAAGATGTATCGTCAAATTCTGGTAAAACCTGAACACAGACCTTATTAGGGATGACCCGCAAGGTAGCATACAAGACTGTCAACTTAAAACAGTCCCTTTCGGAATAAAGTGCGCGCCATACTTGGCAATTAGAACACTTATACAATTAGCTCAAGACTGTCAGGATTCTCATCCATTGGCAGCACAAATTCTCCGGAACTCCACGTACGTAGATGACGTATTAGCTGGATTCCATGATATAGCCACAGCTTTACAAGCGCGAGATGAACTTATCGTATCATTATACAGCGCTGGCTTTTCCTTGAGGAAATGGTCCTCAAATTCCAAAAATAACGCTGAATCAGATCGATTCTTCTTTAAAGTTCAGGTCCCCTCGTTGCTTTTTGACCCAGCAGGTTAGCTAGCACCAATCGTGGTGCTAGCAAAAGTAGTTATGCAGCAAATATGGTCTGACGGTACTCCCTGGGATAAGCCCTTATCTCCTCAAACTCTTTCCAAATGGAAAGCATTTTTAGAAAATTACCAACTTGTAGAGGAAATCAAAATTCCGCGATGGGTATATTATTATGAGGAATCACCTTTCCAAGTTCATGCCTTTTGCGATGCCTCGGAAAAGGCATACGCGGGGGCAATATATTTAAGAGTCGAAAACCAGGGAATCACGTCTTCCAATCTTTTACTGGCCAAAACAAAGGTCGCACCAATCAAAACCATTTCACTTCCCCGTTTAGAGCTGTGTGGTGCTGTTCTGGTGGTCGATATGCTTCAATCACTTCTAAAGGAACTTCCATTCAAAGTAGAAAATATATACTGCTGGACAGATTCTACCATCGTTCCCGCGTGGTTGAGAAAAATGGCCTGCTCTAGGACCACCTTTGTCGCTAATCGAGTGGCAAAGATCCAAGATGCTTTCAGCGTTAGGCATTGGAGTCACGTTGATTCCAAGGATAATCCCGCGGATCTTAGTAGCAGAGGAACTTACCCACAGGACTTATGCTCGAATAAGTTGTGGTGGTACGGCCCCTCCTGGTTAGCCAAATGCGTAGAACAGTGGCCTTCCTTGGATGTAGATATAGACGACATTACGCTCGAAGCGAGGGGATTAAAGGCACAAACTTCACAAGTGTCGAAGCAGGAGGATCCCTTAGAAAGGTTTTCGTCGCTTCCGCGTGCACTGCGGGTCTTAGCATATGTGTTTAGGTTCTACAATCGAACTAACCGATATACCCGACGGTTTCATTCTTACCCCTCTCTAATTATTTCTGGAGAAGAAATTTCTAAAATTCGAGTTCGGCTCATAATACTTGCCCAGATGAATTACTTTCCAGAGGAACACAAGAATCTTACCGCTAAAATTGCAATATCGTCAAAGAGTAAAATTCTCTCCTTAAACCCATTCCTCGATATTCATGGTGTAATTCGAGCCAACGGCCGACTGACAAATTCGCAGATGTTGTCTGAAGACGAAAAGCGTCCGACTATTTTGCCCTATAGTTGTTATTTTGCAAAGTTGTTGGTAGAACTTATTCACAAGGGCTCTCTTCATGGCGGAAATCAATTGGTATTTCGGTTACTGCGCCAACAATATTGGATTTCGAAATCCAAAAATCTCATAAAGACCGTCATTCATAATTGTAAACCATGTGTTATACACAGAAAACAAAATCAATGTCAAATTATGGCGGCTCTCCCGGAAGAACGGACCGCACTTTCCAGACCCTTTGAAAATACAGGTCCATTCGACAATAAAAGCTTTTCGGGAAGATCCTACAAGATGACTAAAGGTTACGCTTGTGTTTTTGTATGCTTTGTTACGAAAGCGATTCACTTAGAAGCTGCCAGCGATCTTTCAGCAGAAGCCTTTCTAGGCGCATTTTCAAGGTTCATTGCTAGAAGAAGCTGTCAAAAAATATCTTTTCGGATAATGGAACTAACTTTGTAGGGGTATCCACCGTTCTTAAAAGGGACTTTAAAAAATTCATTACCACAACTCAAGAGTCTGTATGCAACCTATATAGCCTTCAAGAAGTCTCCTGGTATTTTATCCCGGCAGGAGACCACCCATATGTCTCTGGGAAGCAGGGGTTAAAAGTTTAAAATTCCATCTTCGTCGTACCGCTGCTTCTCAGAAATTCAGCTTTGAAGAATTTCAAACCCTTCTTTGTCGCGTCGAAGCCTGTCTAAATTCAAGACCGATATCACCTAATTCCAACGACCCCGCTGATTGTGCAGCTCTTACTCCGGGTCATTTTCTAACTGGGGGGCCAATATTCGCCCCACCGGAACCCTCAATCTAAACAAATCCAATCTCATTAATCAATCGATGGCAAAAACTTAAGGCTCTTAGCCAACAACATTCGCTTCGCTGGAAGGAGGGATATTTAAAGGAGCTTCACAAATGTCATAAATGGAAGTCTCCTCAAAAAGATATTGCCATCGATGACCTAGTTGTAGTTCGCCATGAAAATCTTCCACCTAGTGAATGGCGCTTGGGTAGGGTCACCAATATATACCATGAAACTGATAAAAGAGTTCGAGTGGCCGACATTCGCACCCAAAAGGGAATGATAACGCGCCCCATTGTAAAGTCAGTTGTTTTACCAAACTAACCTTCAGCATTTATCATCTCTTTTAATTCCTTAGCTTTACAATATGGATGCACCACTTATTGAATTTTCACCGACCCTATCCCACAATGCAGCGGCACCAGTGGAGACATCGACAAGCATTGAACGAGCAACAACGGATACATCGGCCAACACTGAGCAGGCAGCAATGAACACGTCAACACCAGCGAAGGAATTGCCAGGCCCCAACAACCGAAGCAATACGCTCAAATGCAGAGTTTGTGATCGATCACACCCTCTTCGATTTTGTAAAAGGTTTATCGACGCAAGCTTTGAACGCCGACTACGTTTAGTACTCTTACACCGCTATTGCTCGCGATGCTTAGCGCATTCGCATATAAAAAAAAATTGCAAAAGAACGGGAACATGCAATTTTTGTGGTGAGAAGCATATTCGCGTCTACACTCCAGGATGTATATCACAAAATCATTAAAACCGAAATTGTAAAGTGTCAAGGATATCCGACAGCCCAAAGTTCCGTGTTCGGATGGGTCCTTTCTGGCCCATGTGTCCTTTAAGGCACAGCGACCACTTAATGGGTACCGTTTCGCGTCTTCCGCGTTCGCGTGGGTCCTATCCGGCCCGGGTGTGCCTTCAGGCACAGCGACCCCCTAATGGGTACCGGTTCGCATGTTGTAATTTTGATTAAGTCAGTTTAAGGACTAAATTGAATTGTATGGAACTTACATTACATATATCATTATATAAGTTGCATTTGAATTACAGCCCCTACTGGGCAACGATTATGAAGCTTACTCAACCATTAAACTTGAATTTATCTATAATAAAGCACTGTACATATTAAAGAAAACTCAACAATTTATTACTTTACACGCATTTAATGAATTTTAGTTTTAGTTTTGAAATTTATATACACACACTCGGACTTTGCATGGCGTAGGCCAGGGTTATTTTTTATAAGCGCGGCCGAAGGCCGCCTATGCAGAAAGTTGGTATGAATTATTAGGCATTTTTGGTCGCGGCGATTTTAAATCTAATTTGAATTTGTATTTAATTAGCGAGCTTTGCTCATATTGCTTTATACAATAGTTTTTTGTAATTGATATTAGAGAAAAATTGTAAGTTTACAAACGGCGATGGTTACTAGGACATGTTTCTAAATTTAATTTCTTCATCAGCTAGCTTTTCGGGAGCTGAGCGTTGAACTCGAATCTCCAACATTCATATCAGTGCAAGCCTTTAGCTGCTAAGCCATATGAATGTCCCGTTGTTCGCTGTACAATTGGTCTCTAAGAGTTGCCTTTTTGTTTATATTCCTTTTGATCACCATGTAGGCACATACACCCTGTATGTAGTTTATTCCTAATGGTGTGGATATGATTTTTAGGCGCGCTTTTGAAAGCTTAGTAACATTTGTTTGGATTTTTACAATATTTGTTTTTAATACTTCCGCTGTTACTATTATATCAATATGATCATATGTATTTAATTAGCGAGCTTTGCTCATATTGCTTTATACAATGGTTTTTTGTAATTGATATTGGAGAAAAATTGTAAGTTTACAAACGGCGATGGTTACTAGGACATGTTTCTGAATTTCACTTCTTCATCAGCTAGCTTTTCGGGAGCTGAGCGTTGAACTCGAATCTCCAACATTCATATCAGTGCAAGCCTTTAGCTGCTAAGCCATATGAATGTCCCGTTGTTCGCAGTACAATTGGTCTCTAAGAGTTGCCTTTTTGTTTATATTCCTTTTGATCACCATGTAGGCACATACACCCTGTATGTAGTTTATTCCTAATGGTGTGGATATGATTTCTAGGCGAGCTTTTGAAAGCTGAAGTATTAAAAACAAATACTGTAATAATCCGAACAAATGTTACTAAGCTTTCAAAAGCGCGCCTAAGAATCATGTCCACACTATTAGGAATAAACTACATACAGAGTGTATATGCCTATATGGTGACTAAAAGGAATAGAAACAAAAAGGCAGTTCTTAGAGACCAATTGTACAGCGAGCAACGGGACATTCATATAGCTCAATGCTCAGCTCCCGAAAAGCTAGCTGATGAAGAAGTGAAATTCAGAAACATGCCCTAGTAACAATCGCCGTTTGTAAACTTTACAATTTTTCTCTAATATCAATAACAAAACCAATTGTATAAAGCAATATGAGCAAAGCTCGCTAATTAAATACATATGATCATATTGATATAATAGTAACAGTGGAAGTATTAAAAACAAATACTGTAAATATCCGAACAAATGTTACTAAGCTTTCAAAAGGGCGCCTAAAAATCATGTGCACACGATTAGGAATAAACTACATACAGACTGTATATGCCTACATGGCGACTAAAAGGAATAGAAACAAAAAGGCAATTCTTAGAGACCAATTGTTCAGCCAGCAACGGGACATTCATATGGCTCGGTAGCTAAAGGCATTTGCCTGTACACTGATGTGAATGTTGGAGATTCGAGTTCAATGCTCAGCTCCCGAAAAGCTAGCTGATGAAGAAGTGAAATTCAGAAACATGTCCTAGTAACCATCGCCGTTTGTAAACTTTACAATTTTTCTCTAATATCAATTACAAAAAACCATTGTATAAACCAATATGAGCAAAGCTCGCTAATTAAATACATATGATCATATTGATATAATAGTAACAGCGGAAGTATTAAAAACAAATACTGTAAAATACCGAACAAATGTTACTAAGCTTTCAAAAGCGCGCCTAAAAATCATATCCACACCATTAGGAATAAACTACATACAGAGTGTATGTACCTACATGGTAATCAAAAGGAATGTAAATAAAAAGGCAACTCTTAGAGACCAATTGTACAGCGAACAACGGGACATTCATATGGCTTAGCAGCTAAAAGCTTGCACTGATATGAATGTTGGAGATTCGAGTTCAACGCTCAGCTCCCAAAAAGCTAGCTGATGAAGAAGTGAAATTCAGAAACATGTCCTAGTAACCATCGCCGTTTGTAAACTTACAATTTTTCTCTAATATTAATTACAAAAAACCATTGTATAAAGCAATATGAGCAAATCTCGCTAATTAAATACATATGATCACATTGATATAATAGTAACAGCGGAAGTATTAAAAACAAATACTGTAAAAATCCGAACAAATGTTACTAAGCTTTCAAAAGCGCGCATAAAAATCATATCCACACCATTAGGAATAAACTACATACAGAGTGTTTGTGCCTACATGGTGATCAAAAGGAATATAAACAAAAAGGCAACTCTTAGAGACCAATTGTACAGCGAACAACGGACCATTCATATGGCTTAGCAGCTAAAGGCTTGTACTGATATGAATGTTGGAGATACGAGTTCAACACTCAGCTCCCGAAAAGCTAGCTGATGAAGAAGTGTAATTTGAATGGGGATTTTGTGTTGGGGATTTTGATTTTGGGGATTTTGATTTTGGGAATTTTTATTTGGGGATTTTGTTTTGGGGATTTAGATTTTGGGGTAATGTGGTAGACCCAAGTGAAGCAGTGGCCTCTTGATTTCAATCATGAGGATATCGAAATTCTGCTGCGACCTATAATGTAAAATATCCCGCTGCCTTTAAAATATAGTTTTTAAAATATAGTAATAAATAATTATATGAAAGTATTTACTTTGCACCTCCAATTTTTTCTTATATTCAATAGTTATATTAAGCTCACTTAAAGATATTTCCCTTTTTATGGTTTTGTTCCTTTTTAAATACATATAAGTTCTTGTATTATCATTATACGCCCCACAAGCATCTATAATACAAAATGTAGGATATGACGCTTCAACTGTTCTTAACCCTTTCACTTGATCTTTTTTTTTTAAGTTCTAAAAATCCAATTTAGTCAAATAACTGCCTTATTTGACCTCAATAGTCATAAGCAATCGCAGGTTTAATTTTTTTTTGGAAATAGGTTTTAAATAATATTTTAATATTTAAATATTTTTTGGCAAGTATTTTTATTTATTCAAAAAGTATTTTTTAAGTTTACACTTCAGTTTTTACATCAACAAACTTAAGTAAAATGGAATTATATAAAAATTCAATTTAAAACAAGTAAGGAAGGCTAAGTTCGGGTGTAACCGAACATTACATACTCAGCTGAGAGATATGGAGACAAAATAAGGGAAAATCACAATGTAGGAAAATCGCCATAAAGGTGGACCAGGGCTGACTCTAGAATTTGTTTGTACGATGTGGGTATTAAATGAAAAGTGTTAATGATTATTTCAAAAGGGCGTGGGCCTAGTTCTATAGGCGGACCACATTTCGAGATATCGCCATAAAGGTGGACCAGGGGTAACTATAGGATTTGTTTGTACGATATGGGCATCAAATGAAAGGTGTTAATGAGTATTTTAAAAGGGAGTGGGCCTTATTTCTATAGGTGGAAGCCTTTTCGAGATATCGCCATAAAGGTGTTAATGAGTATTTTAAAAGGGCGTGGGCCTTAGTTCTATACCTGGAAACCTTTTCGAGGTATCGTCATAAAGGTGGACCAGGGTGACTCTAGAATTTGTTTGTACGATATGGATATCAAATGAAAGGTGTTAATGAGTATTTTAAAAGGAAGTGGTCTTAGTTCTATAGGTGGGCGCCTTTTCAAGTTATCGCCATAAAGGTGGACCAGAGGTGACCCTAGAATTTGTTTGTACGATATGGGTATCAAACGAAAGGTGTTAATGAGTATTTTAAAAGGGATTGGGCCTTAGTTTTATGGGTGGACGCCTTTTCGAAATATCGCCATAAAGGTGGACCAGGGGTGACTCTATAATGTGTTTGTACGATATGGGTATCAAATAAAGGTATTAATGAGGGTTTTAAGGGAGTGGTGGTAGTTTTATATGTGAAGGCGTTTTCGAGATATCGACCAAAATGTGGACCAGGGTAACCCAGAACATCATCTGTCGGGTACCGCTAATTTATTTATGTATGTAATACCACGAACAGTATTCCTGCCAAGATTCCAAGAGCTTTTGATTTCGCCCTGCAGAACTTTTTCATTTTCTTCTACTTAATATGGTAGGTGTCACACACATTTCACAAAGTTTTTTTCTTAAGTTATATTTTGCGTCAATAAACCAATCCAATTACCATGTTTCATCCCTTTTTTCGTATTTGGTATAGAATTACGGCCTTTTTTTCATTTTTCGTAATTTTCGATATCGAAAAAGTGGGCGTGGTCAATGTCGGATTTCGGAAATTTTTTATACCAATACAAAGTGAGTTCAGATAAGTACGAGAACTAGGTTTAGTAAAGATATATCGATTTTTGCTCAAGTTATCGTGTTAAGGGCCAAGCGGAAGGACAGACGGTCGACTGTGTATAAAAGCTGGGCGTGGCTTCAACCGATTTCGCCCTTTTTCACAGAAAACAGTTATCGTCCTAGAATCTAAGCCCCTACCAAATTTCACAAGGATTGGTAAATTTTTGTTCGACTTATGGCATTAAAAGTATCCTACACAAACTAAATGAAAAAGGGCGGAGCTACGCCCATTTTGATTTTTTCTTTTATTTTTGTATTTTCTTGCACCATATCATTACTGGAGTTGAATGTTGACATAATTGACTTATATACTGTAAAGGTATTCAATTTTTTGTTGAAATTTGACTTTAAAAAAAAATTTTTTTTTAAAGTGTGCGTGGTCGTTCTCCGATTTTGCTAATTTGTATTAAGCATACCTATAGTAATAGGAGTAACGTTCGTGCCAAATTTCATCATGATAGCTTCAATGACTGCCAAATGACAGCTTGCTTACTTGTTCAGAACGTTATATATATAAAAAGTGGGCATGGTTATCATCCAATATCGTTCATTTTCAATCCATATAAGCTCGTGTACCAAATTTGGTGAAGATGTCTCAAAATTTGCTCAAGTTATCGTGTTAATGGACAGACGAACAGACGGACGGACGGACGGTAGGATGTTCGGATATGGCTCAATCAAATTTTTTTTCGATACTGATGATTTTGATATGTACAACCAACCGTTATCCAATCAAAGTTAATATACATTGTGAGCTCTGCTCAACTGAGTATAAACATATGTGCATACATAAAAGGTATATAAAATATGCATACATACATAAAAAAATAAATAAATAAGAAAAATTCATTCAAAACTAAAAAAATATTATTGAAAAGCTGATACTGATACTATATACTTACTGTCTTATTCTATTACTTATCTTAACAACTGTGAAACTTTTTAAAGCAGTTTCGTGTTCCGTTGGGTATGCATAAATGAACGTTGCATTTTGAACACATAAATCTCGAATATCCTGTACACTGCTTGATTTTACACCTCCGCTTTTCCACGGTATACTCCGGCCAATGATGAAATCCGTCATAACGTGGAGAAAGAGATGGAGCTGTTTCAAATTGTTGCCTGGAAGTCGTTGGACTGCTTGTTGCTGATAGAGATGGACTACATTTATTATCCTCTACAACAGTTGATTTGAGACGCCCGCGAGTTAGTGCAACAGAAAATACACTACTGTACCGATAACATCATCCCATGTATGATATAGAATCAGTAGTTTACATAAAAAGTATGGTCCTCTTTAAACATTGTCTATCTATCTATTAACCATTATCAGAAACCAAAACATTGTAAGCAAAGATAAGATTTCTATCTAAACATAAACCAAATACAAACATAAACAAAACATAAACAAAACCAAATAGAATATTATCAGCGAACAAAAGATTCCTATTCAACCATTGTAAGCATAGATAAGATTTCTACTTAAACATTATCAGCAAGATCCTTTTTTTGAACATTATCAGCAGCCACTAAACAAAAGAAACCAGAGCATATAAATAGACGATTAAGCATAGAAATAAGTTAGTCTTCTATTACACTGAAGCATATGAACTTCAGTTTAGAATTCATTAAAGTACATATAGATACAAATAAAGTATATTGTTTTATTTAAAATCGAAAGTACATACTTAACTGGGGGCTCAATAAGTGAATAAGTGAATAAGTGAATAATAAAAGGAACTCCTAAAAAATCAAATTCCACACGTCCTGAAAAAGAGGACAAGGAGAACCAGAAAATAAAACTGGACCTCTTCCGCAAAAAACGATTACAAGTGTTTGACCAAAGCAGGGGAATCATTATGGAAGCAAGGTTAGTAACCTTGGAACAAGCTCATGCCGCTATAGAAGCACAATTAGCCCAGCTGCGGCAAGCGCAAGTACCTAATATCGAAGAATTCCAACCGATAAGTCCCAGGATAAACAATGCAAATGAAATAAATCTGAGACTATTCGAACGGCTACCAGTGTTCAACGGAGACACATCCAAATACGGGACATGGAGAGCAACCATTATATCAGCAATGAGTCCCATAGAAGCCTTTATTAATACCAAACCATATTACGATGCATTATTTATAATACGTCACACGAAGATCGAAGGAGAACCAGCAATTCTTCTACAGAATCATGGCACAGTGTTCCACTTACAAGCAATACTCCATCGCCTAGATTACAGCTACGCCGATACTAGAAGCTATAACGCCCTCATAGACGAAATGAAAAGACAAATACAAGGAAAACAGACGCTATCCGAATTCCACAGCAAGATCTTTCAAATCTTTAATTTAGCAATGACTAAATGTGTAATTGATTACCCAGGGAATACTCACTCTCTACAGCAGGTCACAAAAGAAATGGCCACAGATTGCTTCCGCAATGGCATAAATGATGAATTTACTCAACACACATTATATGCAGCAAAACCAAGAGATTTAGAAAGTGCATACGCAATTGCCACGGAGATTCTTTATAAAAGGCAGAATAATCCGATACGACGAGAAGCGTATAACTACCCTAAACAGCCACAAAATGGAAGGAGGTATCAACCAGGAGTTCAACCTATTCCCCATATGGGAAGATCAAACCCGACACCAATGGACGTGGATACATCAATAGGAAGATTCCGGCAATCCACGAATAATCAGCATCAACAACAGCAATCGTATCAACAGAATCCTTTCAGAAACAACTATGAACGACAAAGAGCAGGATATGCACCTTTTAATCCCAATAGAGGAGAACCATTTAAACGAAACCACCAACCAACGTCATTAAGATATAATATAGTACCGCAGAAACTACAAAGGATCAATCAAATAACGGATAATAATAGTGATCAGTCATTAAAGGTAAATATAGATGAAAGTGAATTTGAAAATAGAGCTACTTTTTTAGACGAGTAAATAATCTGCCGTGTCTTCAGATTATTTTACATGATAATAAAAAACTTTTGGTTTTAATAGACACAGGCTCGACATTAAATTATATTAGGAAAAATATTCCAAATGGAAAGACCTTTCCAGTTAAACAATTTGTTAGTAGAACTCTGAATGGTTCAAACACAATAAACTCAGCTAAGAAGATAAGAATGCTAGGACAAGAATTAGTATTTTTTGAAATCGAAGAATTAAAAGAATTTGATACGATATTAGGAGAACAATCCTTGAGAGAAATGAAGGCTAAGATAGATCTGTTCGAATATAAAATGATGTATGTCAGGAGAACAGAGCAGAAGAAAAAAGAAATGGATGTCAGTCAAGTAAATTTCACAATAGATGAGAGCAAATATAAAAAACAAGGAAACAAATCCTATTTTACCATTTACAACAACAATTGAAGCCACGATTCGCACTAAAACTGAAGAGCCAATATGGACAAAACAGTACCCTTACCCCTTTTCAGACAATAATTTCATAAATAAAGAAATAAATAAAATGCTAGAGAATAATATAATTAAACCCAGTAAGAGTCCCTATAACTCACCCGTTTGGACTGTACCAAAGAAAGGAACTGACGAGTTAGGAAACCCTAAGAGAAGAATGGTCATAGACTTCCAGAAATTGAATAGCGAAACCATTACCGATAGATATCCCATACCTGGTGTCAACATGACAATACAGAATTTAGGTAAAGCAACTGTTTTTACAACCCTAGATTTGGAAGCAGGTTTCCATCAGATAAAAATCAAGGAGTCAGACACCGAAAAGATAGCCTTTAGCATAAACGGAGCAAAATATGAATTCTTAAGGCTGCCGTTTGGACTAAAGAATGCACCTTCAATATTTCAAAGATGCGTAGATGACATATTAAGAAATTACATAGGAAAATTCGTACATGTATATATAGACGATGTGTTAATATATTCATCCTCACATGATGAACATATGGAACACATAAGAATTGTTATAAATGCACTGCGTCAAGCAAATGTGAAGATTTCATATGAAAAATCTCATTTTTTCAAAGACAGCACTGAATACTTAGGACATATTATTAAACATAACAGAATAACTGTAGACCCACAAAAAATTGAGACCATAAAAAACTACCCTGTGCCTATGAATCTGAAAGAATTAAGATCAAAGATAGAAAATTCATCAAAGACTACGCCAAGATTACCAAACCCCTAACATTGTTTTCAAGAGGAGAAAACGGTATCGTAAAGAAAAAGCAAAGTGAAAGAATGCAAATAAAATTAGATGAGGAAGCCATAAAAGCGATGAATATATTAAAAAAGGAATTACAAGCACAAGTCGAATTCTTTCAACCCGATTTCAATAAACCCTTTGATTTAACCACGGACGCAAGTAATTTTGCCATAGGAGCTGTGTTATCCCAAGGTAGAAATCCCATTTGTTTTATATCCAGAACACTAAGCGAGACGGAACAAAAATATAGCACAAACGAAAAAGAGTTATTAGCCATAATTTGACACTACAAAAACTCAGAAACTATTTATATGGACGATCAGACCTTACAATCTATACGGATCATCAGTCCTTAACCTACTCTATTTCAGAGAAGAACCCTAATAATAAACTAACAAGTAAGGAAGGCTAAGTTCGGGTGTAACCGAACATTACATACTCAGTTGAGAGCTATGGAGACAAAATAAGGAAAATCACCATGTAGGAAAATGAACGTAGGGTAACCCTGGAATGTGGTTGTATGACATGTGTATCAAATGGAAGTTATTAAAGAGTATTTTAAGAGAGAGTAGGCCATAGTTCTATGGATGGACGCCATTTAGGGATATCGCCATAAAGGTGGACCAGGGGTGACTCTAGAATATGTTTGTACGATATGGGTATCAAATGAAAGCTGTTAATGAGTATTTTGAAAAGCAGTGATCCTTAGTTCCATAGGTGGACGCCGTTTCGAGATATCGCCATAAAGGTGGACCAGGGGTGTCTCTAGTTGTACGATATGGGAATCAAATGAAAGGTGTTACTGAGCATTTTAAGAGGGAGTGGGCATTAGGTCTATAGGTGCACGCCTTTTCGAAATGTCGCCATTGGGGTGGGCCAGGGGTGACTCTAGAATGTGTTTGTATGATATGGGTATCAAATGAAAGATGGTAATGAGTTTTTTAAAAGGGAGTAATCCTTAGTTCTATAGGTGGACGCCTTTTCGAGATATCGCCATAAAGGTGGACCAAGGGTGACTCTAGAATGTTTGTACGATATGGGTATCAAACGAAAGGTGCTACTGAGCATTTTAAGAGGAAGTGGGCATTAGGTCTATAGGTGGACGCCTTTTCGAGGTATCGTCATTAGGGTGGGCCAGGGGTGACTCTAGAATGTGTTTGTGCGATATGGGTATCAAACGAAAGGTGTTACTGATCATTTTAAGAGGGAGTGGGCATTAGGTCTATAGGTGGACGCCTTTTCGAGATATCGCCATTAGGGTGGGCCAGGGGTGACTCTAGAATGTTTGTACGATATGGGTATCAAACGAAAGGTGTTACTGATCATTTTAATAGGGAGTGGGGGCATTAGGTCTATAGGTGGACTCCTTTTCGAGATATCGCCATTAGGGTGGGCCAGGGGTGACTCTAGAATGTTTTTGTACGATATGGGTATCAAATGAAAGGTGGTAATGAGTATTTTAAAAGGGAGTAATCCTTAGTTCTATAGGTGGACGCCTTTTCGAGATATCGCCATAAAGGTGGACCAAGGGTGACTCTAGAATGTTTGTACGATATGGATATCAAACGAAAGGTGTTACTGAGCATTTTAAGAGGGAGCGGGCATTAGGTCTATAGGTGGACGCCTTTTCGAGATATCGCCATTAGGGTGGGCCAGGGTGACTCTAGAATGTTTGTACGATATGGGTATCAAACGAAAGGTGTTACTGAGCATTTTAAGAGGGAGTGGGCATTAGGTCTATAGGTGGACGCCTTTTCGAGATATCGCCATTAGGGTGGGCCAGGGTGACTCTCGAATGTGTTTGTACGATATGGGTATCAAATGAAAGGTGGTAATGAGTATTTTAAAAGGGAGTAATCCTTAGTTCTATAGGTGGACGCCTTTTCGAGATATCGCCATAAAGGTGGACCAAGGGTTACTGAGCATTTTAAGAGGGAGTGGGCATTAGGTCTATATGTGGATGCCTTTTCGAGATATCGCCATTAGGGTGGGCCAGGGGTGACTCTAGAATGTTTGTACGATATGGGTATCAAACGAAAGGTGTTACTGAGCATTTTAAGAGGGAGTGAGCGTTAGGTCTATAGGCGGACGCCTTTTCGAGATATCGCCATTAGGGTGGGCCAGGGGTGACTCTAGAATTTTTGTACGATATGGGTATCAAACGAAAGGTGTTACTGAGCATTTTAAGAGGGAGTGGACATTAGGTATATAGGTGGCCGCCTTTTCGAGATATCGCCATTAGGGTGGGCCAGGGGTGACTCTAGAATGTTTGTACGATATGGGTATCAAACGAAAGGTGTTACTGAGCATTTTAAGAGGGAGTGGGCATTAGGTCTATAGGTGGACGCCTTTTCGAGATATCGCCATTAGGGTGGGCCAGGGTGATTCTAGAATGTGTTTGTACGATATGGATATCAAACTAAAAGTATAAATGAGGGTTTTAACAGCGAGTGGCCCTTAGATGTATATGTGAAGGCGTTCTCGCGATATCGACCAAAATGTGGACCAGGTGATCCAGAAAATCATCTGTCGGGTACTGCTAATTTATTTATATATGCAATACCACTAACAGTATTCCTGCCAAGATTCCAAGGGCTGTTGATTTCGCCTTGTAGAACTTTTTCATTTTCTTCTACTTAATATGGTAGGTGTCACACCCATTTTACAAAGTTTTTTCCAAAGTTATATTTTGCGTCAATAAACCAATCCAGTTACTATGTTTCATCCCTTTTTTCGTAGTTGGTATAGAATTATGGCATTTTTTTCATTTTTCGTAATTTTCGATATAGATAAAGTGGGCGTGGTTATGGTCGGATTTCGGCCATTTTTTATACCAAGATAAAGTGAGTTCAGGTAAGTACGTGGGCTAAGTTTAGTAAAGATATATCGATTTTTGCTCAAGTTATTGTGTTAACGGCCGAGCGGAAGGACAGACGGTGGACTGTGTATAAAAACTGGGCGTGGCTTCCACCGATTTCGCCCATTTTCACAGAGAACAGTTGCCGTCACAGAATCTATGCTCCTACCAAATTTGAGAAGGATTGGTATATTTTTGTTCGACTTATGGCATTAAAAGTATTCTAGACAAACTAAATGAAAATGGGCGGAGCCACGCCCATTTTGAAATTTTCTTTTATTTTTGGATTTTGTTGCATCATATCATTACTGGAGTTGAATTTTGACTTAATTTACTTATATACAGTAAAGATATTAACTTTTTTGTTAAAATTTGAATTAAAAAAAAAATTTTTTTAAAAAGTGGGCGTGTTCTTCATCCAATTTTGCTAATTTTTATTTAGCACATATGTAGTAATAGTAGTAACGTTCCTGCCAAATTTCATCATGATATCTTCAACGACTGCCAAATTACAGCTTGCAAAACTTTTAAATTACCTTCTTGTAAAAGTGGGCGGTGCCACGCCCATTGTCCAAAATCTTACTAGTTTTCTATTCTGCGTCATAACGTCAACCCATCTACCAAGTTTCAGCGCTTTAACCGCCTTTGGAAATGAATTATCGCATTTTTTCGGTTTTTCGAAATTTTCGATATCGAAAAAGTGGGCGTGGTTATAGTCCGATATCGTTCATTTTAAATAGCGATCTGAGATGAGTGCTCAGGAACCTACATACCAAATTTCATCAAGATACCTCAAAATTTACTCAAGTTATCGTGTTAACGGACGGACGGACGGACGGACGGACGGACGGACGGACGGACATGGCTCAATCAAATTTTTTTTCGATCCTGATTATTTTGATATATGGAAGTCTATATCTATCTCGATTCCTTTATATATGTACAACCAACCGTTATCCAATCAAACTTAATATACTCTGTGAGCTCTGCTCAACTGAGTATAAAAAGGTGGAAAAACCAAATAGAAGAATACGGTGCCAAATTGGTATACAAACCAGGTTCTCAAAACATCGTTGCGGACGCACTAAGTCGGCAACAAATTAATCAATTAACCGACTCAGAATCGCAGCACTCTCAACTCAGCTCACCCACTGAAACCATAAGAAGGGTAGGCACTAGCTTAAACCATTTTAACAATCAAATTATTATCCAAACTAACAATGGATTCGTAAGAATAGAAAGTAAAAATATATTCGGAAAATTTAGACATACCATATACTTCACAACTATAGAACAATTGATAAGTGATATTAAAGGCGTACTACACCCAAACAATATTAACGCCATAATCACTACCGAAGAAATTCTATACAAAATAAAAACTACACTAGTACAAACTTTCCCAACCACTACTTTTGTAATAACAAATGCATTAGTCAGAGACATCACTGACGAAAATGAACAGAATGAGATAGTTGAACAAATACACAGAAGAGCACATAGAAATTATAGAAATAATATAAAAGAACTGTCTGAGAGCTATTACTGGCCTAACATGCGAGATATGGCAAAGAAGGCAGCACAAATATGTGAGATATGTAAAAAATGTAAATACGACAGACGTCCTAATAAATTACTTTACGGAAAAACACCAATACCAAATGAAGTAGGTACACATCTGCACATGGATACATTTTTTATGGACAAACAAATATATATAACTACAGTAGATAGATACTCAAAATTCTGCTATATAAGAAAAATACCAGATAAGAAAAACTCATACATATATTTGAATGAAATACTATCCCAAATATTCTCATACGCAACGAACCTAACAACTGATAACGACCCGACATATGTTAATGTAGTAGCAAAATCCTTATACGATCGACTACATATACAGCACACAGCAGTGCCACCACAACATTCGACAACGAACGGTCAAGTAGAGCGGACGCACAGCACAATAGTGGAGCTAACTAACTTACTAGTAAAGGAAACCAAAGGTAAACACGAAGAGGTAATATTCGAAGCAGTACGACAGTACAATAAAACCATTCACTCGGTCACAGGACATAAACCCGAGGACGTTTTTTTCAACAGGGGAGGATACGACTATACAGTCATCAGAAACAGAATTCGTTATAAGCAAGAAAGAGATATCACCCAACAGAAGGCACCGAACAAACAAATTATTTACGAGAAAGGTGATATTATTTACGTTAAGAGAAGCCGAAGAAATAAAAAACACGATAGATTTATGAAAAAAATAATTGAACAGGATAACGGTAAAACAGTCACAACAACTGATAAAAGAATAATACACAAAGATAACATCCGTACGAACTAGAAATGAATCTCACAATAATAATAATCTTGCTGTGCATAAACAGAATTAGTTCAGACACAAGTATTACAGACCTGAAAGGAAAAGATTATATATTAATAGAAACGAATCCAGCTTTTATATTTGATAGCTATGATTATTTATATCATATTACAAATTTAACTAGAATATTAACACCTTACCAAAATATATTAAACTCAAAATATAATTTAGATTCAAATCCTGAAGTGAAAATATTACACCGAAAAATTGAAATATTAATAAAACAGATTAATCCAGTTAATAGATTTAAAAGAGGATTAAACGCTTTAGGGACAATATTAAAATGGATAACAGGTACACCAGACCACGATGATGAAGTAGAGATACAGACAAGAATCAATCAACTAATTGAGGGACACAATAAACAAAAAATAATAAATAGTAATTTCGAAAAAATGTTAAACAAATTAAACCCCAAGGATTTCTCTGAAAAATTAATACTCACAGAAGTCTACAATGAACTTAATACTCTCCTAACTACAATTAATTTAGCAAAAAATAACAACTTCCTGTCAACTTCATTGGACTTAGAAGAAATTACAGAAATCATTGCGAAAGAAAAAACAAATGTTTTAACCATAAATATTTTAGAATATGCAGAAATTAAAATTGTTAAATTCAAACAAAACTTTGTAACAGTTTACAAATACCCAAAAATCAAAGAAAAATGTGAACAATTCTACATCCACTCATTAGCTTCAAAAAAAGGAAAATTAGTTATGGATAAAAATATTGCTTTATGTAAAGGAAATCAATACGTAAGAATCAATAAATGTAAAGATTTTATAGATCAAACTATATGTAAGCAGAATAAAAAGGACGGATGTACAATACAAATATTAGAGAAAAATAATGCTTAATGTAAAATGATAAAAGAAAAGAATCCACCCTTTATTAATTATGGTAACGGAAACATTATTATTAGCGGATTGAATTTTTAGATGGAGATTTTTCAATCTATTTCAAAACCAATATAACATTAAATAACGAAGTATATATAAACGTTAGGGAAACTATGGTAAAAATACTCCATAAAAAGCATAAAGAAAATCTAGATATATTAGAATTCTTAGAATCTCAATCAGAATACAAGTTCAATAATCTAGACGAAATATTATCCATATTTGTACCAATTGAACAAAATCCAATCAAGACTACATTTATAACTATATTAATTATAGCCCTATTAATCACAATAACCAAACTATTATTAGAATTTAGAGTAAGGAGAAGGAATATACTTTATCAAAGAGCACTAATACAATGTCAAAAAGGCCATGAAGAAAGAAAACAAAAATTACCAGAGTCCAAATTGTAAATGAGGACATTTAATTTTAAGAGGGAGGAGAGTTAGTGCAACATAAAATACACTACTGTACCGATAACATCATCCCATGTATGACATAGAATCAGTAGTTTACATAAAAAGTATGGTCCTCTTTAAACATTGTCTATCTATCTATTAACCATTATCAGAAACCAAAACATTGTAAGCAAAGATAAGATTTCTATTTAAACATAAACCAAATACAAACATAAACAAAACCAAATAAAATATTATCAGCGAACAAAAGATTCCTATTCAACCATTGTAAGAATAGATAAGATTTCTACTTAAACATTATCAGCAAGATCCTTTTTTTGAACATTATCAGCAGCCACTAAACAAAAGAAACCAGAGCATATAAATAGACGATTAAGCATAGAAATAAGTTAGTCTTCTATTACACTGAAGCATATGAACTTCAGTTTAGAATTCATTAAAGTACATATAGATACAAATAAAGTATATTGTTTTATTTAAAATCGAAAGTACATACTTAACTCGCGCTTTCGTTGATGCGTTTGCTGAGCTGAAAGTGCTAGGAGACCATCTGCGATGTCATTTCGGAATGCCAAGAGATCCATCCACTCTTTTGATGCGATATGGTTGTTTTCACAATCCATTTTGTATTATAACCAGGCATTAAAAACCGCAAGGTCAATAAAATGATCAAAAACTTTGAGAGTTCATTTTCTAGAACGAATAGAAATTCGGTATAGCGAGACTAGAAAGTCCATCTTATCTACGCCACCCATGTTTTTGTTGCACATAGCAACAATGTTTGGTTGCTGGATCTCATTTTTTTTTTCATTACAAAATCTTGGAACTTTATTAATACATTCCGTTCCATAAATAGCTGAGGCATGTGTAACAACTCCTCCATGAAGCCATTTTAAAACAAAAATTTTGTTATTTCGTTCTATTCTGTAGTCATAACCACCACGGCCTATTTTTTTCAGGTCCTTTTCGGAAGAAAGGAGTTTTGCCCATCCTATTACCCGAATTGTGCCAGTTGCCCAAATTCCATGTTGCTTCAAAAATTTGATAAAATTCAGAGTTTTGAAGTAATTATCAAAGTAAATTTTAAAATTAAAATTTTAAGAATGGTTTTTGATAAATGAATAACTATGTCTGAACAAAAGCCCAGTTTTGAGTCTCCTGCAACTTTATTTTTCCCTTGATAAATCTCCAACTCATATATCACACCTTTTGAGCTACAAAAACAAAAAATTTTTATTCCCCATTTTATAGGTTTCTTTGACATATATTGTCGAAGCATAGTTTTTCCTTTGAATGAAACCATCATCTCATCAACGCAAACATTTTCATCTTTAGGAATCGCATACAATTTTTTATAGAACACTTCTAATAGGGGCGAATTCTGTGCAATTTATCATCTGGAGTCTGATCAAGAGAAAATTTGAGGTTGTTACGCAGAGAATAAAATCTTACTCTTGACATACTTTCACGAAAACAAGGAATCTCCGTAGTTTTTGACCAATACATCTCCAATCGAGGGTAGCTAATTGTACCAATCATAATTTCGAGCGCTAAAAATTTATAAAACTATTGTTTTTTTTAAATTAACTGATTTCCCATTGTCCAAAAGCGAGGCCTGATTCGTTGTATCAACAACTTTTTCAACGAAGTCCTCAGT
The DNA here is from genome assembly GCF_040869045.1 of Eurosta solidaginis. Classification (NCBI taxonomy): domain Eukaryota; kingdom Metazoa; phylum Arthropoda; class Insecta; order Diptera; family Tephritidae; genus Eurosta; species Eurosta solidaginis. Next base: position 23,606,280 of record NC_090324.1, on the reverse strand, counting down.
AAAATACTCCAAAAAATATTCTACAGGTGTTTTAGGCATTTTTTTCGAACAAATTCCGTAAAACTTACATCTGGAACATGCCATGTCTCTTTTTTCAAACGGAACACATCAATTTTTTTTAAATGTCCATTAGAATCGTGATCATCTACACTTATTGTACTAGCTTCAACTTATAACGACAAATGTTTCTGCCGAACTAAATGTGCCATTCTTGTGCATGCCAATGTTACATTTTTGTGTACCTCTAAACGAAATTGATGCCATATGGCATCCAGTAAAGTTTGAAAAATTTTACAAGGCTACAGAATTTTTTTGAAAAAATATTAATTATGCAAAAAGTTTCTACAATTCTTAGCTATATTATTGCATTTAATTGCGTCGGAAAATATTTGACGTTTGGAAAAAAATGGGAATTTCTTCAAGGATTTTTCTACGAAAGATTTTAGTGATGTAGTGGGTATCACCAAAAAAAAGTTGTTTGCTCTAAACAGCCCAAAAAATAAAACTTGGAAAACTGAATACTTCTAAGGGCTCAATAAAATGAATTTTCAATAAAAAAATTTAATATTTGAGTCGGTATTGGTTCCAAAGCGCCTCAAAATTGATTGTTGCCATATGGCATCAATTTCGCGAAAGGGTTAAAATGAACATTTAATGCCATTAACTATTTTCTTATTGTTATTATTTTAGTAATATTTTATGAAAATTGTTATCTATTGTACGAAGATAATGAATAAACAAACAAAACAAACATAAGCGAAGGAAGCAACAAAAGCAGATCATCTGTTAAATATTGGCATTCATTTACTTTGTCAATAAATCAAGTGCATCGGCACTTCAAATAAAAAGGTATTCTTGGTACACCACACTTTTACCGACAAATATATTATACATATATATATATATACACATACGTATATACCCACATTACTTGTACTCAGAAGCGCTGAGACAAGTACACATAACAAAAACCCAGCATATGTACATTAGGCGGGTTTTACAAAAAAAACCCTAATGAACACAAATTTATATACCCACATTACTTGTACTCAGAAGCGCTGACACAAGCACGTATAAAGAACCAAGCGGGCTGGTTTCAAGAAAGAAAAAAATATTTTTTTTCCCTTTTTAGAATTTTTTTCTATTTCCACAGCTTAATAAAAGCCCCCCTTTTGATAAATTAAATTAATTCATACTGCCAAAAACGAACGAAATCCAAAAATTGACAACTGAGACAAGTGCACATAACAAAAACCCAGCATATGTACATTAGGCGAGTTTAAAAAAAAACCCTAATGAACACAAATTTATATACCCACATTACTTGTACTCAGAAGCACTGACACAAGCACGTATAAAGAACCAAGCGGGCTGGTTTCAAGAAAAAAAATTTTTTTTTGCCCTTTTTAGAATTTTTTTTCTATTTCCACAGCTTAATAAAAGCCCCCCTTTTGATAAATTAAATTAATTCATAATGCCAAAAACGAACGAAATCCAAAATTGACAACTGCAGACCAATGCCTGTTGAAATTAATATATGGCGGTAACCAATTAGAGGTTTACTGCTCAAGATGGTCAACCTCCCAAGCTACCGATCTATTAGAGTGTATGCTTAAGGTCAAACTACAAGACCTAGATAAAATATGGGCAAAGGTTCTAAGTCCCATCGAGGAGTAAGTTTTTCCGACAATTATTCGGAAGTTAGGGGTTCCGTTGAGACAAATTTTCCAAATGCAAGGAAACTTACCAAACATGTAAATCTGCAATTTTAGAAGCCTTGCAGCTTTTCAACACTCCTATCACCAACCAACAACTAATACACGCCCACCCAATAAATTATTCGAAATCAAATGGTTTTTATATGAAAGTACTACCATCATGCGACACCGAATTCTTTCATGGTGGATACGAAGAGAGGCCATCCTCAAGAGATATGTTCACGCCAGTCCGTAAAAACCACCCTAAACTATCACACGCTTAAAAATTATACCACCTACGCCTTAAAAAAAAGTCAAGCAGGGCCTATTTTCAAACAGTACACATTGATCGATGATAATTTCGAGCTTGCCTGGTAAGCGCTCAGATCTAGTTACGGAAACAACGAAAACAAAAGGATACTGTTCGACAATCAACTGAAAACGCTGTTCAATCTGCCCACAATATTCGCGGAAAACGGCGAACAAATCCAAAGATGCAGACCACGATCAGCAATTGCATGTTATCATACGCAGATCAATAAAACGGCTTCGTGTAGGTTATGAAATCAATACCATGCAGTCAAATCTTGCGTTTGGTTTAGGAATTTGTCGATACCAGACAGAATCAAATTTGTGAGAGGAAATAGTTACTGCGAAAACTGTTTTTCAACGTCGCACCCCAAGAACGAATGTAAAATTAGTTTCTCGTGCGTATATTGCCAAAAGCATCATCATTTGTTACTGCATTTGCAGCCTAAACCCCAACAATCAGAACCAAATCCCAGAGCTCAAAATGCCCAAGCCGGCACCCCTAGAACGAACATCCCTCACCATCGAAAGCCGTCGCAGTATCAACCTCCACCCAACAGTCTGTTACGTAACTGGCTTTTGGTGGTAAGGCGGAGGTGGCATGTGGCATGGTTGCAAGCCCCTGCTAGCTCGCCGGATGGGGTAGGTTTTGCACACCCTCCGTACCCGCAGTTACCTTTACAAAAATAAGAGTGGTTCATGCCTAGCTCAAAAGAAGTAAACAGGAGAATCCTGAGGAAAGTAGGAGGAGAAGAAAAAGGTGAAGGCATGTCTTGTCAGGTGGAGTCTACCCTCCCTCTGCAGTGCTAGTGGCATTGCACCGTGGGCACTGTGTTGACTCCGGTTTACCTTACATTGCCCCCAAACCTGACGTCCGTCTAAGTATATATATGTCACTCAGCCATTTCTCCTCTGTGTTATCCTTCACCTACCATAGCGGGCCCAAAGGCAAACCACACACCAAAATTATTTTTACCTCAGCCCTGCATTTCAATGAAGATCACGTAGTTCAAGGATACATTCTTCATGTGTTTATTTACAAACAATTATCTTAAACCTAGGTATATTCTAGTCTAAGTAATCCTATCTCTACGATTAAAGCTCCATTATAGATATTCACAAATAAGAATTTAGTAAAATAAATATCCCATAAAACTCGAACTCAGCATAAGATTAAACTGTAATGATCAAATCTAATTGTGTTTCCTCTAGTCTACTTAATTACACGTCTTGATACAAATTCAATTTATGACGTGTTTTAAACCCAGAAAAAAAATGTTAACACTAAAATATGTCTTAAACTATGACTTATTTCACCTAGCCTTTGTATTGTTTAATTATATCCTAACACAAAAAAATTTTATTTATATTCTTACCATATATATATCGCCCTATATTAATATTTTCGTTTGCACAAGCAAACTTAACGAATCTAAAACTTACAATCTCTCTTAGCTTAACGCTAACGCAAACTTGCAAACTTTTATATGTGAAGGATTACTAGCCTACCACAAAATGCATATGAAATTGCGGAAGGAGAAAAGAATAATAAAAACTTGTTTTGCGAAAAAAATAAAAGGAATAAGAAGAAAGGGAAATACGCTCAACGACATCGATTTTCTGGTGAGCTTATGTTTATGTATGTTTGTATAGTATATTTTTTTTCTCAGCTACAATGCATGCATATACATCTATTTTCTTACTCTCGCTACTAATCATTCAAAATGCATAGAATTAGGAGCGCCTAGCTTAATCTATGTGCATACATAAGCGCATATATGTTTTTATGTTTTGTATTTGCACTCACCTGGTCACTCCTTCGCTCTGGTACCGTCGCTCTTGAGTACCTGTTGCTGAAAAAAAAGTAACTCGAAACACATATGCTAATATACATACATACATACATAAAGGAAGCGTGATTACTACGCTCTATCACCTATCACTAATTTTGGGGTATTAGCTTGTGAAACTTGACACCATGTGGTGGCAATTATATGTACATATTAGTAGCGTGCCGTCTTACAAAAAAATCGGAATAAAAAAATTTCAATAAAAAAAACTGCCAAAAAAAATAAAGAAGATAGAGGCGGGCAAACACGGTGTGTATATCTAATATTCGGCTTGAAGCCGCGAAATCGGAAAATCCGAGGTGTGCAAATACCCTTACCAAAGGTATTTCTTGTTTGGTAAGCAAATATTTGTTCCTGGTGTTTTTGGTGTTTCTGTTTCTGTTTTTTTTTTTTTTTCTAAACAGGGGTTGAATTATGCCCTAGCAATTATTAAGGACAAGATCGGACAAATCGGAAGATCCGAGGTGTGCAACTACCCTTACCAAAGGTATTTCTTGTTTGGTAAACAAATATTTGTTTCTGGTGTTTTTGGTGATTCTGTTTTTTTTTTTCTAAACAGGGGTTGAATTATGCCCTAGCAATTATTAAGGACAAGATCCCTAAAATGGGTCCAAAAATAGTTTAACCTAAAATATATGCTTTGGTAAAAAAAGAGCAAAAAATTTGCAAATAAAATTACGTGTATATGGGCTAGTAGCAAAGGCAAAGTAGACCCACAAATAGGGGTAAACACAAAAAAAGTAGTGCAAGCTAAAGCCAAAATCAAAGGGAAAATCACTTCAAAAGAATTTACTTCGCACTTTTTACCTATATATTTGCAACAAAAAATCGAAAAACAAAATCGAAAGAAAAATTTCAATATTTAAAAAAAGCAAAAAAGAATTAAAAGAAAACTTCTTCTGCTTTCTTCACCCCTTCTCCCTCAGCTACCTATAACTTTCCAAAACTTCTATCTTCGTACGTATAAAATCAAACTTCTTTACAGGTTTAAAATATTATATACATATATAAAATAAAAAAACTTATAAAATAAACCGCTTTCTTCGGTAATTTTTGGATTGGACCGTCTCCCAGGGCTGGTGCCTCTAGTTTAAAATTTCCGCTTCCTGATGCGAGTCTGCCGAAATGAGTTTTGTTATTATTGCCGCCAGCGGCTTCAAACGAGTTTTGCCTCTTATGGGGTACTTGTTCTACGATTGAATCGTATTACCTGGTGTTGTTGTTGTTGTTGCCGTCACCGACTTTAAAAAAGTTGTGCCTCCTATGAGGTATTTTCTCTACAGCTGTATCGTATTACCTGGTGTTGTTTTTGTGTGTTGTGCGAGGTGACAGTGGGCGCGCGCGGTACATACCAATGTAGTTTGGTATTGTGCGAGTTGATGGCACTTCCTTCCTCATGGATGGGATGTGAACTAAAACAAAAAAATACAAAAAAAAAGGTCTTAATTAGGTTTATATAAATGTATATCCGCCTCTACTATACGCGGGCACACAAAAAAAATTTTTTTTTCTTTCTCTGCTTGGATTTCCGTTGCTTGCATCGACATAAGCCTGTCTAGCAGCAAGGGTTAAAACAGTTGCGGATTTCATTTGCCTTGCTTTAACGTTGGGGACTGGACAGTCCATGCCCCTGTTCGTAAACCAAGGGAAACACCTAGCAACAAAGAGCGCGGATACCACTTACCTTTATATCGGGTCTATAGCCGTGACAGTACCTGGGGAGGATTCCCCTCATGCTCCAGGGGCTGCTCTGGATAATTTTATCTTGTTTTTTCTTATTTTAGCGCTCCACGTTTAATTGCTTTTCGCCCGCACTTTTAACGTAATTTATGCACACAATTAACTTTCAATTTAAATTTTTATATATTTTTTTATTTGCACCACTATATATGGTATCACTACACTTCGTACTTGCACAGATTTATTGAAACTTTGGCCCGTTGCCTTGTCTTACTCCGTTTTATACCTACTGCTGGGGCATAGAACCTTAAGTAAAAACGAACAATTTTAACAAGTGCATATACAAAATACCTATCGGATTTCCCGTATTCACACGTACACACTCATACACCCACACGCTCACACTAAATAGCATTAGATGTAAATCATACGTATATTTTCCGTAATGTTGCTAAGCCTTCTGCAACATTGTGACTGCTGCGAACGTCGTGCTGCTAGCGCCTTTTGTTTCTGCCACCTGCAACAATACTGCTGCGTTTACCATGGGTACATGTTGCCTCTTGTTTATGCCCGTGTGGTAAAAGGCTGACGTTACAGGCTCGCAACCGCCGATAGTGCCTGTACTATGGAGCGAGTGCGTAAAAAAAATTCAACGCAGCCTGCAACATGTCATTCCCTCGCTCAACGTGTGGTCTCGAACCATGCCATAATGCCGGGCCTAATTTTAACATCATAATTAACCTCTCTAGTTATTCCTTCCTACGCATGCGCCTGGGTTAACTCAGTGTGCTTCAAAATCTACATCTTATACTTTACTTAAACTATATCACAGACAACCTTGATACTCTACGTACCTAGCAGTAACAAAATATCAGAGATAACAAGATAAAAAAAAATTTAATAAAAAAAAATTACAGAAAAAAATAAAAATAAATAAATAAAACGATTGGATAATATCACAGTAATATGGTAAAATTTGTATAAACTAATCAAAATATATAAATAAAAGGCTTAAAGATATATACACAAATAAATAAATAAAGTCAATCGTAAAGTAAATAAATAATTACATGGGTCAAGAGATATGTACATAGGAAAATGCGTCAATTAATAACAGACAAAACAATTAAAATAATATGACTGTAAATACGACAACGTTAAACAGACGGACTTGCATTACAAAGAAACAACGGCCAACTTCAGCTCCTTCATGATCTTATCTCTAATCATTTGCATTTTCTCATCGGTCATCAAAATCGCGCAATCTCCATCTCTTAGGGCTCCGAGCTTACGATACAACTCATGCGATGCTGCATGTTGTACCATGGGAATACCAAACGCTGCGAAATATGGAGAATTTCCTATACTGGTATGTACCACACTGCGAAGGGCGAAGGCTGCATCACTAACGTGTTTGTCCCAGCTTGTCTGGTTTTTTTGGACGTATGACCTTACTATTTGTAACACCGACCTGTTCACCTTCTCTGCAGCATTTCCTTGCGGTGATTAGAATGCCGTCCTTATGTGTTTTGTACCATATTTTTTTTTAGCAAGGAAGAAAATATCTCGGAGACAAACTGTTTCCCATTATCCGAATATATATATTCAGGAACACCAAATACATGGAATACCTCCTTTTCTAACAATCGAATAACTTCAGCTCAAGTAGCTTTACGTATCGGTTTTAAGAACACAAATTTAGAGACGTGGTCAAGACATACAAACACAAACACATTACCCTCTGACGTACGTGGATACGGACCCATAAAATCAGTGAATAAACGCTGAAAAGGTCGCTCAGTTAAATGTTGCTTTCAAATAGGGAGTGTATGAAAAAGGTTTTGCGTTTTGTTCACTCTACAAGTTTTGCACTCGCTGATATGCATCTGGACATCAGTCACCATACCAGGCCAATAGTATTTCTGACGTATTCTTGATAAGGTTTTATAAATTCCACAGTGCACAGTAGATGGTGAGCCATGGGAAGCCTCCACCAAGCCGCCCGAAGTTCAGTCGGTACACAGAGTTTCCAGGCTTGGTCCTCCTGAATATCGTCCCCCATCGAAAATTGCGTCCGTCTATAAACGTAACCGTCCGAGATGCACAGTTCTGGCAGTCTGTCTAAGTAGTTTGTCACAGTTTTCTTCAGCTCTTCATATTCGTCTGACTTGAAGCTGGGTGAATCCATGTCGATGTCTAACAGTCGGCTGTTCATGTCGATCTCGTCCATGTCCATACGTGACAGTGTATCCGGTACTACGTTTTGTTCGCCTCTGCGGTGTTGTATGTCGAAGTCGTACCCTTGCAGTTTAAGACTCCAACGTGCCAGTCGTCCCGATAAATCCTTCTGGTTCATCAACCATTTGAGGCTCGCATGGTCTGTTATGACGGTGAAGGGTAATCCTTCGACATGTGGTCGGAATCGCTTTACGCTCAGCACTGCCGCGTAGCACTCGAGTTCGTTTATACTGTAGTTGCTCTGGGCCTTGTTGAGTTTAGCAGACATATACGCAATTTGCCGCTCATTTCCGTCGTCGTCCAGTTGGAACAGCACATCGCCTACTCTGTCGGTAGACGCATCGCATTGAATATAAAACCGTCTAGAGAAATCAGGATGGGTCAGTTCTGGGGCTGATATGAAACTCTCCTTCAAACGCTCAAAAACCTTCTTCGCATCGTCTTTCATTGCAATTTTTTTATTCGGTCTTTACTGAGGCAATCGTGGAGTGGCGCTGCAATTGTCGCGTAATCCTGAATAAACCTGCGGTACCAGACTGTCATCCCTAAGAGCCGCCTAAGTTGCTTCGGATTTCTTGGCTTGGAAAAATCCCTCATGGCAGTCACCTTGTTGGCATCCGTGCCAATACAACCATTGCCAACGACATATCCTAAATACCTGACTTCCTTAAAATAGAATTTACTTTTTTCAACATTTATAGTCAGTTTTGCATCGCGCAAGCACTTAGCGACCTTTTCAAGCAGACACAAATGTGAAGGGAAATCAACTGAACACACAAGCCAGTCATCTAGATACACAAACACTGATTCACGCAACGAGGCTGGAATAACTTTATCCATAAGTCGGCACATTCTCTGCGCTGCATTACGCAACCCAAAAGGCATAACTTTAAATTGATATAGGGGCCGACCAGGTACTGTGAACATTGTCTTTTCTCGAGAATTCCTCTCCAGCGGTATTTGCCAAAAATCGTCTTTTAGATCTATGGCTGAAATGTATCGCGTGGTTTGCAACCTACTCAAAATTCCCTCTATATGCGGCAACGGGTAAGCATCCTTTATTGTAGGAGCATTCACCTTCCTTGCATCCAAGCGTAACGGATTTTTCGTTCCTTTTACCACTAGGGAGACTGGCGAACTCCAGCTGCTATTGCTCTCTTCGATTAATCCCAATTCCACCATTCGGTCAAGCTCTGCATATATCAGTTTCTGGATAGCCGGCGATATTCGGCAGAATCGTTGCTTCACGGGTAAGTTTTCATCAGTAACCTCGATTGTATGCTCCTCTATATCAGTTTTGCCAAGCCACAACACTGCGAATGATGGAAATTTGGCTTTTACTCGCTCCAAGGCTGTGTTTTGCTCGTTGGAAAGTTCTTGTCGTACCGCGTCAAAGGACAGATCACCATCGGTGGGTACGAGCTCTGTCACACCGGACTCATTCAGATTCACATTCACACCTCTACTAACGACACTCATTCAGAAGGCCTGCCAGAAATCCACTCTCAAGTATATCTCTTGTTGTAAATCCAAATTTCCTCACCATATTATCCCACAAAACAGACAACGTAACAACCCCAGTGACCGCAGTTTCTCCCCCGTTCGCCGTCCTAACATTTTAACCCCTTATTGGCATTATTTGGTTCTCCTTACCGCATAACAAGTTATCTGCCTTCCTACCAATACAGCTTGCGCCTGCCCCTGAGTTTAGCAATGCTTTGAGCGTTACTATTGTTGAAACCATCTTATTCTTAATCGTTTTAAAATTTTTTTTTCTTTCCTCTCATTTTCTTAATCTTAACATAGTTTCTATTTTTCCTTTTAGCTAATATTTGTGCACTAAACATTCTCCTACGTGCTTGTTCATATTCTATCTTACGTTGATGCAAACTCTTCAGTTCTTTCTCCTTTTCCTTCGTTTTACATTTCTCCACACAGCCACATAATCTTATTCCTGTAATATTAATCATAGGTAAATTGATAAAAAAGAAACGAAGTACCTCCTTCAGGAATAAGTGAATTCATGCTTTTTGAGCCTATGCATGAGATCTAAAGTATACGTATATAAAATTCAAAAAAGCTATGCATTGAGAGGCTGAATCTGCAACATGTACACGTCCGAGATGCGCGTCGCCTGCAGGTACATTCAAAATCAAAAAATGTGAGTGATTGCCGAGTTTGCTTCTGCATAGATGGCTACCTATGTGCTCAAAAGCGCTAAAAAATTGTCGGGGTTGTCTATATTTTTAGAGAAGGATCACAATGCTGCAAAACAACAGAGCAAGAAAGTATTGCTGCAATTAAAAAAGACCTTTGGAAGCTGGACCGCTCTCAGAGCATATATGTAAGAAATTATGCTATGTGCACAAACAAAAAGTGGATGGCGTTTAACGCATACAAAGTCCTTATGTGTGACGGTGAACCGGCGGAGGCTTTACTTCGGAGTTACTATGGAGAAAACCTGAGGAAACTAGATATAACGTATGATGGCATTTTAAGTAAGATGACAGCAAAAAACTAACCGTTGCCCCGTCTGATGGTGCAAACATGTAATACATGTAATACATGGTAATACTGTTGGTCAACCCAAGACGGTAGCACAAATTAAAGTATTATCATACAATATCACCAACTTTCGTAGTAAGCTTAAATTTAAAAACTTTTTTAATTATATAAAATCATTCGATATCTTTTTCTTATTTGAGACTCATGTTGTTTACGAGGCCGGGCCAAATATCTCACCATTTTAAATATTATGTACTACATTGGGTAGATGCGGTTAAGACGCATGTTGCAGGTCGCGCTAGCGGAGGGTGTCTTTTTGGTTTTAAGAGGAGTTTGGAAGCTGTTTACAATTTAAAATTTCTTAGTCTTTCTGAGTGTGTTGTACTGTCGGTAAACCTACATGTGTGTACGTGGTTAATCCCTCAGTATCTCAAATGCAACAAATGGGTTGATGATTTTAAGCTCTTAGAGAACTTTTTCGCTTCACAGCAACCGGTCTCTTTTTGTGTTTTAGGTAATTAAAAGGCGCGCGTAGGTGATCATCAATTGTTTGACAAAAACTTAATATCTGGTCATTCGGGTGTACAGGTAAGCGGAAAATCTAAGGATGTAGTGCTAGATGCTAAAGGCAAAAAGCTACTAAATTTTGTCGAGGATGTGGGCGGAGTTATACTAAACGGTAGGTCACCCGGTGATATGAGTGGCGAATTTACATTTTGTAGTGCTATAGGGTGTTCTGTTATAGACTACGTTATATCTTCGTTTGAGCTTGTACCAGCCGTTAGGAGCCTTTCAGTTAGCAAAAAAGAATATTCTGATCATATGCCACTTTGCGTAATTTTGGAGGTTTCAGATAAAAACGCTAAGGATACCTCAAAGACCTGTCCACCCAAGTTAGTGTGGAAGCCGAAGCACATGCAAAGATATGTCAATCTTATTAGCTCAATGCCCAGCAGCATTTTTGACATTACAGATGTTAGCATTGATGTTATAGTGTCTTCCTTACAAAATAAAATAAAATCTGCTGCCCCGGACAGTCCTGGAAAATCAAAATACGTCCCAGAAAATAGTTGGTTGTCTAACCAGTGCTTTAAGGCCCGTAGAAAAATGTTAGAACACCTAGACGAGGGGAGGGGGAGTGGCTTTGAAGCAGATCGTATATCGTATGTCGCATTACGTTCAAGTTACTAGAAGCTTTGCTCTGAGAAAAAACAGGAATATGAAGGAAATGATATTGACCTCTTAGGTACTGTGAGAAGCACAAGTGACTGGTGGAGGATTGCTAACTCTTTGAAAAGCAACCACATAGGGTGTCCTGTAGTCTTTCGTTATTTTTATCTAGTACAGTAGAAGCACCTAAAGAGGTTGAGGACGCCATTGGTCGCGCTAAACCATCCAAAGCAGTGGGCTCAGACGGCATAGCCATGCCGATGCTTAAAAGCCTAGGGAAAGAGGTTTTCAAATATTTAGCGCATGTCTTCAACCTGTCTCTTTCCACCTTTGTCATACCCGAGAAATGGAAAATGGCCAAGGTGGTCCCGCTACTAAAGCCTGGGAAACCAGCTAACATAGGTGAGTCGTATCGTCCGATATCTCTCCTATCGCCAGTAGCAAAGACGCTTGAAGCCATTTTTCTCCCTTATTTCCAAGCAAATTTGCAGCTAGCCTCTCATCAGCATAGCTTCAGAAAACTCCATTGCACTACCACCACGCTAAATGCCATTAGCACCCAGATAAAATGCGGTTTAAATCAATACTCCCATCATAGAACAGTACTCGTAGCGCTAGACCTATCAAAAGCTTTTGATACGGTCAACCATGGTTCGTTACTGCAAGACCTGGAAGGGTCTACCCTTCCCCCATGTCTTAAAAGGTGGACCGCAAATTATCTGGGTGGTCGGCAGGCATCGGTGCAATTTAGAAACGAAACATCAAAACCAAGGAGAATTAAACAAGGGGTGCCACAGGGTGGTGTCCTATCCCCAATTTTGTTTAATTTCTACATATCTAAGCTACCTTCACCACCGGAAAGAGTCACAATCGTTTCCTACGCCGATGACTGCACAAGAATGGCCCCAGGCCCAGGCCCAAAGATCGATGCGCTATGCAATAAAATAAACGGCCACCTCCCTGATCTCTCCAGTTTTTTCGCCTCGTGAAACCTGGATTATCACCGACTAAATCTTCCGCGACCTTATTTACAACATGGACGTCCCAAATGTCGACCACTTTGAACATCCACGTCGATGGCACTACGCTACCGACTGGCCTACACCCCAAAATCTTGGGTGTGACGTTTGATCAGGATCTACATTTTGGTGAGCACGCAGCCGCAATTGTTCCGAGAATTCAGAGCCGTAACAAAATCCTCAAATCCCTCGCTGGCTGTACCTGGGGAAAAGATAAAGAAACGCTCATGACTACATGCAAAGCAATTAGCCACCAGATTACGTGCTACGCGTCACCCATATGGTCGCCAAGCCTAAACATTACCCACTGGAAGAAACTACAGGCCTGCCAAAATACTGCTCTCAGAATCGCCACGGGTTATCTTCTTATGTCCCCAGAACACCATCTGCATAATGAGGCGAGCATGCTCCCCATCAGGGAGAGAAATGAGATGCTGACCAAACAGCTCCGGTTCAATACCCAGAAACCTGAGCATCCCAACAGACATCTGATTGATGAACCAGCACCGCCTAGGGACTTAATGAGTTATCTCCGTAAGCATTTTGAGGAAATACGGCACCTGAGAACCCAGCCGTATGAAGCGGAAAAACACAAGCA